>NC_086017.1:145641250-145952500 GCF_029281585.2 Gorilla gorilla gorilla | reverse complement strand
CTCTATTCCATGCCATACTGACCCAAATGGGCTTGAACCCCCCTCTGTTCACACACACACTCTCTCACACAGCATTTATATATAAGTTGGCTTCACCTAGGGCTCAGGTGATCGAGATATTTACTTTGCTGGGATACATATATCTTCAAAGATAACATTGCACGTTTCTATTCCTAAAAGTCTTTCAGCTGTCCCACCTGGGGAACCCTGTCTGGCTGCCTCATATCCAGGCTTCCCATGTGGACAAGAGTCCATCAAGGCATTCAGTGGAACAAAAGGGTCTTTCATTTTACAGGATTCTCCTTAGAAGGTATTTGTGGATCAATAAGGCAATTTTACTCTATGTTACATTAGTATTATGGTATGCCATTGTATTGCCTTGAGTTAAGAATTAAGTTTGTGTGCTAAGTTGGAGAGTAAAGTGTTTATTGTATTGTTTCTTGGCTGTGTGACTGAGCATAGTAGAGGAGCATGAATGCAGATATCAGCATCACCCAGAGAGACCCTGTGGGAGGAAATAAGAAGAAGGTGAGGAGGGGAGCCACATCAGCCACATAGGGGACAAAGAGTCAGTTAAGAAATAATGCCCCAGGGCATGTCAATGGGACCCCCTTTCCTTCTCTCTGGCCCCAGAGGGATGTGCTTTCCACCCCCAGGAAAGCCTCTGCATCAGTAAGGCAAAGCTGTTATCGCTGTTACTCAATTGTATTCAGCATATATCTACTGAGTCCCTGTTGCCTGCTAGACACTGGGAAAATGGTGACATGCAAGACAGCCAAGGTCCCTGTTCTCAGGAATGTTAAACTCTACTGAGAGAGACAGACCCTCCCCACAAAAACAAGCACAGAAATACAATGAGTAAGATCATTTCAGATGATTCCAGTAAGGCTATGTAGAGAAACAAAAACACCTGGTGACAGGAAGGATGACTGTTGGAGGAATGAGGGATGCACCTTCATCCAGAGCCATTTGGGATGACATCGCTGAGGAGGCAACATTTAATCAGGGGATGCAAACAGAAATGTCAGAGAAGGTGGGGGGTGGGCTGTGGGGCTGAAGTCTAGCTTACTAGAAGAGCAAATTGCTGAAAATGTAAGACATGAGGTTGGAGAAATGGCAGTGGTCATTTCTGTGTCCTCTTTATTCTGAGTTGTGATTTAAGAATGATGTTCATGGAAATGGTTTGCTGTGAGAGATAAGCTGGGTCAGAGGTAACATAGCAGGGTGCACTTGATTTTTTCCTCACTCCTTCCCACTAGGAATAGCTGTGTCTGGAACTTAATGCTCAAAATAGACTTCATTTCTATGCGTGCCATTTTGCCTGTGCTAAGTGGATAGCTTGAGTGGCCTCCAAAGGTCCTTCTCAGCCATGCTATAATAGACGGCTCTGCCTGCTCCTAAAGAGTCTGGCTCTGGCTCCTCCAGGAAGGAAGTCCAACATAGTGCCCACCCATAACTGAGGGTAAGCCTCCCATCTTTCTGAGGCCTTGGTCCCACCCTTGAGTGCTGGTGGCAGCAAATAGAAGCAGGATCTTGCAGCCTTGGATGGGGGAGGAGAACCAGGAAGGAGATGCCATTACTCTCCACCTGGCCAGCCTGTGATCTCTGCCCTGCTGCCTCTACAAGCACAGGGCAGCTGATGGGAGGCTGGGACTAGCAAATAATGCTGCAGGCAACCTTGGCAGATCAGGGGGCCCGTGACAGAAGAAGTCATGGGTTCCCATGCTTTGGAATTTGTAGAACCCCTCCCAGGAAGGGTTAACTGACCACAGTGCCTTGGTAACACCAGCCCAAATAGCTCTCCCAACCTACCAGAAGCCAAATTCCCTTCTCCTTGCCCCAAAGGTCTACAAGTGGCATAAACTGAATCACAGTCAAGTTGAGCTCCTGGGAACCCGCCTTCAGCTCCTGTGGCAGCCAAACTCTCTGCTTCCTCTTGGGAGCAGTCAAACTCCATAAGGAAAAGCTTGCAGGCTTGTCCTGCAAGCCTGAAGGCCATCTTGGAATGTCACTGGGAATGTGTGGGGAGGCCCCTACTCTGGGGTGTGGCAGAGGCTCCTCCCACATGTGCAGTTGGCAGAGACAAATGGGAATATCTAATGAGAGAGCACACTGGATCCAAAGCCACAGGGGTCTGAGTCCTAGATACATGGAGCATTTCTAGACCAAGAGGGAGATAATGAAGAGGAGAAAGGGAAGAGAAAATGGAGGAGAAGAGGGGAGGGGAGGTGAGAAGATCAAACCAAAAAGCAAGAAGCCTTGCCTGGCTCACCCCCAAAGCGACTGGCACCTGTACAAGGTGTCCACAAGCCAAGTGTCTCCCTCGCAGCCATTATAGTCTCCCATTATGGCCAGCTAACAGAAATCAATCTTCTTAATGCTGCCTTGAACAGAGAGGGAGGCCAGCCAAGTCTGGCAAGAGAATCCAGCCCTGCATCAGCTGCACGGGGTGTCTGGCATTAAAGGGTCAGGTTTCTCCCATCCACCTCCTCTCCTGGCATGAAAAGAAGATAATGCCCACGGTGCCTCCAAGGGAGAGGGCAATGGGGCAGCCAAGACTGACATTTCAGACACGCCTGGCTGGGTTGCTGCTGCTCAGCCTGCCTGTGTCTGCTTTAATCCCACCCACTCTGGGCAGCAGGATCTAGTTTCCAGCATGAAGATGTGTGCAACTTGATCTTACCTGCTTGTTTGTAACTAACCCCTCATCCATGGCAATTTTTACCCCAAGCCGGGGATACAGAATACATATATGGCTTTAAGAATATCTCTTAAGAATAATCTGGTTATTTCTCAAGGGTCAGTGGACAGCAGTTAGAAAATTATGATCTAGTTAGTACCCTCTGAGAATGAAGATGGGCATGGACTTCTTTTTTTTATTTTACATTTTGTTTTATTGTGTGGGTGCTTTTTCCTTTTTTAAAAAAAATATACTTTAACTTCTGAGATACATATGCACAACGTGCAGGTGTGGGTTTGTTACATAGGTATACACGTGCCGTGGTGGTTTGCTGCACCCATCAACCCATCTACATTAGGAATTTCTCCTAATGCTATCCCTCCCCTAACCCACCACCCACTGACAGGACCCAGTGTATGAATACCTTATACATACACTATCCTGGTCATTCTCAAAGTATGATTCTTGAACCAGCAACATCAACATCATCTGGGAACCTCTTAGGAATGCAAATTATCAGGCCCCACCCTGACCTGCTGTATCAGAAACTTTGGGGGTGGGGCCTAGCTATCAGGTTTTAATAAATCCTCCAGGTGGTTCTGATGCTCCTCCAAGTGCCCATGTGTTCCCATTGTTCAACTGACACTTATGAGTGAGAACATGTAGTCTTTGGTTTTCTGTTCTTGTGTTAGTTTGCTGAGAATGATGGTTTCTAGCTTCATCCATGTCCCTGCAAAGGATATGAACTCATCCTTTTTTATGGCTGCATAGTATTCCATGGTTTTTGCTAGTCCTTTCAGTCCTTCTACCCCCACTCAGCCTAGAGAAAGGACAGAAAAGACTCTCTTCACTGTATTCAGGAAGCCAGCAAAGTGGATGGAGAGAAAGCAGGAGTCTGAGTTGCCCTGCACTGAGAACCTTATTCCAGTGAGGGAAGGTCTCAGCACCCCAGAATGGAAGTAAGGATGTCAATTACCCTCCTTGACTTCGTTCAAATGTATTCTTAAGGTTACCTTCCTGACAACATGGATTGAAATTTCCTGTCAAATTTGGAGACGGTTGCTAAGGGAATCGGGAGAAAAGTATTTGTTGTATAAATCTTATCATTGTTTTCCAAATTAGCATCAACACAAGCTGTAACTTTGAAAGACTTTGAAGCTAGTCAGCATATGCACTAGTGATTAAGGCAAAACAGACCCAAGAGGAGAACTCAGGAGTGGGCCTGATGATACTATTACTTATCCATTTATATTTTTCCTTTGCCACTTGACAAGAAGAAGGTGGAATCTCAGAGGGGGAAAGCAAAGATACTGTGAGTAGGGAGATCAAGTTATCTCACCCCTCATCAACTACAACACAGGTAAGCGATGATTGTGGCTAGGGAATAAAAAAAAAGTAAAAGCATTTTGAATGGTATTTGACAACAAACTAGCTTAAACTAGCTTAATGTTTCAAAATCACAAGGAGAAACAAGTTAAATTGTGAAATCAGAGATTCATATAAGAAACACCACCAAATCCTGAGAATAGAATCAAGTGAGTGGGGAAAAAAACAGAAATAGAATTGTAGCTGTTCCAAAGTGTTTACATTTCTTTAATTTTTACGCTAAATTATTTGTGCAATCCTTATGCTAATGATAGCTTAACAACCTCAAGACTTCTTTTCCTAGAAAAAGCATAACTAGAAAAAGTATGCTAGGATTCAGTGATCCACAGACTCTCATGGACTGGCTACCTCAGAATCACCTGGGGGTTCTATTAAAAACATAGATTTGAGAGTTCTGCTATTGAATGTCCTGAATTAGAGTCTGGATGGGAAACAGTAGTAGGAATTGTTACCCTCTTCCCAAGAGATTTCAGTGGGCAGCCAGATCTCAGAACCATAATCTGGGCCTCTGTTTTCCACCCTCTGGAGAAGCCTGGCCATTTGGACCACAAAGACAAAGACCACCACGCCCTTGCTGGCAGCTTAGCTTAATGGAGGAAGCATCCCAAGAGAAGAAAAGTAGACTTGATGTGCCAGTGCTGCACACCAATGCAATGACAGGGAGAAAGCTCTGGGCATGATACAGGAGCTGGCCTGATAGAGATCCCCCAGTCTCAGAAATTAGCCTATTTACCTTCCTTGCCCTTAGGCCTAGCACATGATATGAGAGGGACGATAAATAGCCATAGGCCCTTGATATACACCTGTATGTCATTTCTGCCCTTTCGAGGTAAGCATAAGTAGGCCAGATTAGATATCAGAATAGGGCTTAGAGGTAAGATGACAACCAGGACTAAGGCTGTAATCTTCCAAAAGGCTGGTCTCTCCTGCAGTGCATACAGCTTCCTGGGGCCTCTTAGGGTTAGGCCTTGGGGTTACTCCAATGAGAGAACAATCACTAACATCAAGGAGTTTTCAGAGTAATTATTAACCATCCATCCAGACAGGAAATATTTATCAACTTCAATTATGTGCAAGGCACCTGGCCAGTAATTTTCAGTGGATATTGGAGTCCCTGTGGAACTGTTTAAAAATTACAAATATCCAAGCCTCGCCCCAGAAATTTTAAGTAAATTGGTTTCACATGCAGTCTTAGGCAGCTGTTACTATGAGAACTTCCCAGGTGACCTGAATGTGTGGTCAAGGTTGAGACTCACTGTGCTAGAATTACACCAGTGGCCCTCAAACAGGAATGATCACCAGAGTTACCTGGGGTTGGGGGGCCTTGTTTAAACACAATTCTGCCTCCACCACACATTCTGATTCAGTAGGTCTGAGGTGGGGCCCAAGAATTTGCTGTTTTACAGATTCCCAGGTAATGCTGATCCTCATGGTCCCGGACCATATTCAGAATCACCGAGTGGCTCAGTACCTGCGTCTCTTGAGACATACAGTCAATTAAGAATGTGTTCTCTTGCCTATTTGGAGCTCACAAAAAAAAATCACACTTCTTTCACCACAGAGCCACCCAAAGCGCTTCTACTTTGTGAGTCTCTAAGTCCAAGCTCCCTGGCCTGACCGGTTCCTTCAGGTTATAGGGCTGAGTTCCCTGTTTCCTTGCTAGATGTCAGCTGGAGTGCTCCTGTTAGCTCCTAGAAACTTCTCTCTGATCCCAGAGAGAACCAGCAACAGCATATCAAAGCCTTCTCATGCTTGAAGCTCTTTTGACCCCTCTTCTGCTATGGAGGAGCTCATGTGATTACACTGGGCCCACCCGGCCAAGTCTGGATAGTCTCCGTATCTTACAGCCCAATGATTAGCAATCTTAATTGTGTCTTCAAAGGCCCTCGACAGCAGTGTCTAGATTAGTGTTTCATTGGATAACCAGGGGATAGAATGTTAAAAGACATTTTTATACTTCTGCCTACCACACCACCCTGCTTATTTAGTAGTGCTTTCCAGTGAGCAGGCACTTGGAGAAGACACTCCTTTTTAGAGTCAGCCATACAAGTAGTTGGTACTTGGACATCTGAAATCCCAGTGTTTCCCATGCCTGGACCAGCCCAGACTTGAGAAGGTATGCCAATGCTGACTGAGAAGGTAGAAGGTTCTCAGTGCTTCTGGCATCATGAAGAGGAAGAGAAGGAAAAATGCCTCTGGTCACAGTTAAAGCCTTTCATGGCCTTAATTAGAGCTCCAGTAACTTTAAAACAGAGATTGGGAAATTCAAATCTGTAGGCAAAGTCTGCAGCAGGACAAATGAGGTCCTTGTTCCTGAAAAATTCGGTGCTGGCTGGCTAAAGATAATCCCAATAATGGAGTCACATGTTACAGATACGCTCCAGGCTCACTGCCTTTAGTCCATTCCCATACACAGCCACTGGAGGAATCTGTCCAATATGCAAATCTGATCATGTCCCTGCCTATTTCTGAGCCTTTTGTGGCTCCCCATTTGATGCTTCCGATTCCACTTTCCTTGAGTGTATAAAAGCCCTGTGACCTGGACCCCATTGGTCCCTCTAGCCTCATCTCCGGTCACTCCTGGCCTCACGCTGTGTCCTCCTCATGTGTGTGAAACTCCCAGAGCACACTCTGACACTCTACGTCCTCAGCTTTTTGCTCTGGCTGTCTCTCTGCCTAGAATACTTTCCCCTAGTTTTATTTGACTGATCAATAATCATCCATCACTCAACTCGGTGTCTTCTTCTTCAGGAAGGCTCTTCTCTCTATGTAGCTAGGTCAGAATAGCTGCCCCTGAATTTTGACAATCCAGTTCTGCACCTATCTCCTCCATTAAAGGAAGAGCTCCCTGAACAGAGCATGGCACCTGGCACAGCATAGACACTCAAAAATGTTTGCTTTCAAAAAACAAAGCCCTCAGCAAGAACCCAGAGTAACCAGACCCAGATTTGTGCATCTGAAGTTACCTTGGAATAATCAGTGTGGGAGTCAGGAAAAGGCCAGACTAGGACCCCATCTGCAGGACTTGCTACTTCACCTACAAGGCCCATTGCAAAATGAAAATGTAGGGCTCCTTGCAAAACGGCGATTCAGAATTTTAAAATGGCAGAGCATAGGATGTTTGTGAGTGCAGAGCTCTATGAGACTTTCCAGGTCACATGCCCATAAAATGAGACCTGCTAGTCTGGAATCTTGATTTGGGCTAAAGTGTGGAGCGTGGAAGGCCAGAACACTTACTTTCCATTTCCCCAAAACCCTCCAGCCTGATTGTAAATGTCTATAATATTAACCAATTGAAACAGTCTTTTAGTTGAAGGGGGAAGGTAATTCAGCCTCCATTTGAGGCCTCTTTCTTTGGAAAAGAGGAAGGTAACCACCTGCGTTAAAATGCTAGCCACATTGCACAAAGCTTGTCTATGTCAACAGCCTTGGACCTGGGCACCTAGTGGCCCATTTCTTAATGCATTGGTTTGAAAGGCCAAATCACTCCAATGTGCACAGGCCAACAGCCAGCGTCTCTCCACAGCTCAGCCCAGAGGGTACCAGGTAGCAAGATGAAGCCAAGTGGGAGGGCTGGAGTGCAGACCAGATCCCCCTTCAGAGCAAAGCCTGGTCTGTGTGGGTGGGGTGAGTATCCAAGTGGCTATGTAGCCTCTGTACAAATTTAATCAATCCCAAGCACACAACCAGTGACAGAGAGAGTCCCACTGAGGAGCTACAGGAACCTCTCAAGCCAGTTGTTAAAAACAGGGTTGGTCAGGGGGGTTCAGAGCTCTTGGAGTGAAATGTGGGTGCCAGGTCATGGGCAAACTGAAACTTAAAGGCTACCAGGAGCAAAGAAACAATGAGTACAGGTTTCTTCTTCATTGCTCCTCTTTTCCTTGGAGCCTGCTCCATCTGCCCTCCCCTCTCCTCTGACCAGCACCCTCCGCTTACATGTGATTTGTCTGCCCTTGTTGTGGACTGCACAAACCTTGTGACTGTTCCGGCCTCACTCTCCTTACACCATGGCTGTGCTTCTCCAGTTCCTATGTTCATAGCCCAATTCTTTCTGTCAGCCCTCCACTAGGAGAAAGTGGGCAGGCAGGTGGATAGGAACCTTCCTAGTACAAGAATAGTACAAGTCCCTACAAGGTAGCCCTGACCAAAGATCCAGGTTGACAGGCAGGCAGCACCAGAGAGGCCTGGCCATAAGCTGCTGTCCCAGGCACTGGGCAAGGGCTCATGTTGGAGGAGGCAGGAAAGTACTGCCAGGGGTAAAGCAGGGTCCTAAGAATCTGAGGAAGGTTCCCAAATCAGAAAGCAGGCACCAGAACTGGGCACAGAAAAAGGCAGAGCAATACCTGACTCACAGCCACAGAGACTGCTGAATCCTGGAGGGCTATACACATCTGCAGCGTTGACCCTCTACCATCAGAGCTATCAGAAGATGAAAGCTGCGGGGAGAGGTAGATCCTAACATTAAAGTAAATGGCAAGGCCCTGTGCCCAAATACATTCACAGTATGAGCATGTTCAAGCTCCACCTCAGCTGTCCAGAACTTTTCACTACCAGAGCACCCTCCTTCTTCCCACACAAGTTGATTGAGTTTATTCTGTTGTGTTGATAAATATATTTGGAAATCATGAGGAGTCAGGCTCAGCTAATGCCTTCATCTCTGACCCCTGTAAATACAATGCCTTCAATGAAGAAACAACGCTCCCTGTGTTTACTGGAAACTGATTCTGTGCTGCGGGCACTGTAGGATCAAATCCAGATGCCCCAGTATGTCTTTTCTGGCCCTACCTAGAGGGCTTCTTAAAACACGGATTGGGCCTCACCCCCAGAGTTACATTTCCAACTCATTCTCAGGTGATGCTGATGCTTCTGGCCAAAGGACAACTTGGAGAACCACTGCCTAGCCTCACCAGCTACCATGGCCAACCCCAGCCTCCAGTCTCTCCTTACGCCCCCTACTCCTCTCTCACACAGACTCTCTCCCCACTAAGTACTGAACTCCTTCCAGTTTCCATATGACACCATGACAAAGTCCTGCCAGATCTGTACACATGCTCTCCCCTTCACCTGGAATACACTTCTCCCTCACTTCATCTGGTTCTCTCCTACTCTGTCTCAATATCTAGCATAGAGGCACTTCCTCCAGGAGACCCTACATGCCTCCTCCCTTCCCCCTTATTCACTCACTCACAGATGTGTTGGGGCCCCTGCCCTGGGCTTCAGGAGCAGCCTGTGCTTCTCCTGGGGTGCCTCTTGGTCTGTTGTATCCTCATAGCTGCTCTGTCTTCTCCTGTGTAAGGACAGCAATCAAGTCCATCTGTTTACCACCTCATCCCCAAGGCCTGGTCAGTGCTCAACAGGTGATGAGTAAGTATTTACCAAATGAATGAATGAACACCGTGAATTTGATCATTTGTCTTATTGGGACATTAGCCTACATTCTAATTAAGCAGAATATGAATACCTTATACATACATTATCATGGTCATTCCCAAAGTATGATTCTTGAACCAGCAACATCGACATCATCTGAGAACCTCTTAGAAATGCAAATTATCAGGCCCTACCCTGACCTGCAGTATCAGAAACTTTGGGGGTGGGGCCTAGCTATCAGGTTTTAATAAACCCTCCAGGTGGTTCTGATGCTCCTCCAAGTTTGAGAACCACTGTACTATCATATAATGAGACCTCAAAGGAGTGAAAACGTTAAAGGATTCTGAAAGTAATAGGACTCTCTGGTATTGGTGAAGTCAATGATATGTGAAAACTGCTAGGAGTATGCTAACAGAGGTCTTGGGGATGGTTTACTCTCCTGGGGGCTGTAACCTCAAAGTAGTCAAGCTGAGTTTATTCTCCAAATCATGGATATTTATAAAACAGAGCTCCAAGGATGAAGATGTCACTGCAGATGAGAGTTTGGAGGAGAGACAATTACTCTGTCAGGTGAATAATTTGAAGACAAAATTGAAAAGTGACAATAGGGAAAACCAGATGAGCCGAAAGTTAATTTGGTGACTAGCATAAGAAGCATTGCGATGGGGAAGGTGTCAAGTCACCGGCAGGGTCCAGTGAGCAAGCTCTTTCCAAGGTCTATGTACTGCCCCATTTTGATCAATGAAACATCAGCTGGGTGTGAGAGGCAAATGCAGCAGAACTGATGACCGCGTGAATACAGGTGTCTCAGGTCTTCAGGGGAGGGGCTACGACAGGATGGGAACCCACAACAAGGGTCAGAATTATTTGAAAAAAAATTAAACCTGGGAGAAAAACACAAGTTAGTGCTACACTGTGAGGCAAGGAACTGTCTATTGTCACATATTCTCTATAAAGCCAGGATAAAAGGACCCTGGGGCTGAAGTCCAGTGGGAGCAGAACAAGAATGCCTCGGAAGGCTTTGGAAAGGGCAAACCCAACCTGAACTTGGGAGCTGGTTCCCAAAATCCCAACAGAAAGTACTCATTTTCTTTAAAGACTAGGAATGTGAGGACTCATGTAGCTACTTGGCATTGAGGCAAACTGGAAATACGAAACTAAACTTGTTTGCTAAACCATGACGAGCTACAGCCTATAGTTCTACCATATGCTTCTAAATTGCCCATGTCTTGTACAGTTTGCTCTCAGAAATTCTTCACGCCAACAGAATATATTCTACCCAGTAAACAAAGCTAGCCTTGGGCTATCCTTATGACCCAGGGAGTATAAAGGGGAGGCATCAATCCACAGTACTTGCTGCTCCTCCTTCTGCCCTTTGAGGTGGTATGCTGGGAAATGAGCAGTGAGTAGTGGAGAGGCTCCACTAAAAGCAGAATTGCCACGTGGAGCCTGAAGAGCATTCACTGAATCACTAAGAAATAAGTTATTTAAAAGAAGTGCTTATCCTAAATCAGGCCAAAGGTCAGAGTGGGGGACACCAAGGTCAACATCTCAGATATCTAATGAAGACCCTTGATCTGGAGGAAATTTATGGTCCTGGAAAGAATACGTGCATTGGAGGAATATTCCTCCAAAACAGCGAACTGGGTAAACTTGGATGAGTTACTCAAGCCCTCTGATTCTCCATGATATCTTAAATCAAGGATGGAAACATGTACTGGGCAGGGTTGCCTGGGGAATTAAACAAGATAAAAAAGTGTTTATCCCTTATAGGCACCTAATAAATGTGAGATGTACTGATCTTCTCCTGCCTCTTAGATTATATAGTGCTGGCCTGTCCTGAATCCTATTTCATAAGAGAAAAGCAGATTCGACATTCCATAACATAGCCCTGAACCACAGACAAGCCACGATTTTTAATGAGTTTGGCTGATTACTTTTAAAAAATAATGTTCAATTCCCTCACAGGTGGGAATTGAACAATGAGAATACATGGACACAGGAAGGGGAACATCACACACTGGGGCCTGTTGTGGGGTGGAGGGAGCGGGGAGGGATAGCGTTTGGAGATATACCTAATGTTAAATGACGAGTTATTGGGTGCAGCACACCAACAGAGCACATGTATACATATGTAACTAACCTGCACGTTATGCATATGTACCCTAAAACTTAAAGTATAATTAAAAAAGAGAGAGAGAAAAAAAAAATAATGATGCCACTACTCCTGCCCTCTGATTTGGTTTGGCAAACTGTCTCTGCCTTCTTATTCACAGTTAGAAGTGTTACCATCGCAGGCCCTAGAAGTTGAATGATGAGCTTTCTGGGTCCCCTGGAAGAAACTTTTCCTCTCTACTTATTCATCAAGTCATGAAATTTTAGCTAGAGGTGTGTTTGGTTTTTCGTTCGTTTGTTTTGTTGTTTTTTGTTTCTGTGGGGGCTTTTGGCTAAAGGAGTCCCTGGTATTCATTTGCCAGAACTGCTGTAACAAAGTGCCACAAAGTGGGTAGCTTAACCAACAGAAATTTGTCTGGCAGTTCTGGAGGCTAGACATCTGAAATCGAGGTGTTAGTGGGGCTGGTTTCTCCTGTGAGGAAAGTATTAGATTATATAGTGCTGGCCTGTCCTGCATCCTGTTTCATAAGAGAAAAGCAGATTCGACATTCCATAACATAGCCCTGAACCACAGAGAAGCCACGATTTTTAATGAGTTTTGCTGATTACTTTTAAAAAATAGTGTTCAATTCCCTCATAGGTGGGAATTGAGAGGACTGTTTCAGGCCTCTCTCCTTGACTTGCAAATGGCTGTCTTCTCCCTATGCCCTTGTGTAGTCTTCCCTCTCTGCAGATCTGTGTGTCCAAATTTCCCCTTCTTATGAGGACAGCAGTCGTATTGGAGTAGGACTTTTACTAGTGAATTCATTTTAACTTGAATACCTTTGTAAAGACCTATCCTGAAATACGGTCATGTTCTGAAGTACCAGATGTTAGGACTTCAACATACGAATTTTAGAGGGTACAATTCAACCCATAATGTCCCCCAGCCCCACTCACATGCACTTTTGGCATCTAGGGGATGAAAGTGCAATGTTACCTGATACACCGCCCCAGAAAATGGTACATTTCCACAGTGAAGGGGAGAAATTCTCACGCTTCATACAATATTCACCCTCAGCGAAGCCCATTCCAGGGTGGCCCACTAGGAAGGCACGCACTTTTCCTCTCTCAGGCTGACTACCTTTCGGCTGACTGATATTTTAGAGTCTGAACCTATAGTCTAGGCCTATCTTCATGGCCATATTAATCATCATGTAGGCAAAGACCTTCACTGTGCTGGCATTGATGTGTCTGCTGGTCTCACACATCAGACACTATATATAGCTGAGGGATTGATGTCAAGGTTTCTTACCTCTCATTCTGCCCAACAAGCTACAAAATGTGGTGACTCTGTTAAATCTCAGGATAAGAACTGCTGAAAGTTTTTGCTCCTGCAGGAAGAAGAAGGGGCAGCTAGAGTAAATGAAGTCCAGTGTTGTGGGTAAAAGGTGGAAAGAAAATCCTTAAGGTTCTGTTTGCTTTCAGGTTTAGTGGCTGGAGGCTTCAGACAAACCTCCCCAGCAGCCTATCCACTTGAGAGACAGAGGAGGAGAAGTGAAGGGCTCTCCTCTCTTGAGATTGACATTCAGGGGGGAGAGAGAGAGAGATTGATTTACAAATTTTGTTGTGAATTTCCTAGACAAATCTGAAGTACTGTACCAGGGCTAGGTGGACAGAGTGCTGAAAAAGCTGTCATAGAGCCATCCCAGTGCACTCTCACTCCTCATTGCCCAGGGTGGAGAGTGGAGGCAGTGCCTTTGCTGTTGGCCATGTCAGCAAAAACAATAATTTTCCTCCTTACTCTCCTGGATAAAATGAGTTTTTCTTCCCTCGGCTTTCAGGTGAGGCCAGGGGACACCTGCTCAGAGACATCCTCCCTGAATGCTCAGACCGAGGGCTGCACAATGCCAAGTCGGTGTCCGGGGCTCCACGCATGCCTTTCTCCTGGAGGGAGTCCGAGTCCTGACCTTGCCCTCTGAGCTGCAGCAGGCCTTGTTCCACACCAGGTTCTCTCCCAGGCTCCTTCATTTTACATATTCATGTGCATGAAAATTAAAAACCCTGAAGATTTAATTAGGGGACCATGTTGGGAGAACAAATGGGCAGAGCTTGGTAGCTGGCCAAGGGAAGCTTGCAGGCTCAGGGAGTAGGGGCATCTGAGCATTTAAATGAAATAGAACAGTGGATGTGCAGAGGAATCACCCCAGTGACAATGGAAATTGCTTCCAGGTTCTTCCTCAGACACAAAGCTGACGTGCTTTTGTCCTAGAATATATCATCTAACAGCAAAAAAGATTCCTCAGCCTTTTTTTTTTTTTTTTTTTAACAAATGTCTTTTGAGCAACATGTTTTAGTCATACCAGAGGATTAACTCTGAATACCTGAAAGAGTCCTAGTGTGACAATTGAGTGGGGAGGTCAGGGGAAGTGCTCTGTGGGCACTGAGGTACTAAGCAAGCCTGAGCCCTTAGGACCTGCAGAGGTGCCCTCCAAGTCCGGAGGTGCCCCAGGACAGCAGTCTCCCTAAGATCTGCAAGTAGTGGTGAGAAAGCTATTTGCCTTGTGCTATAATGAAGCTTCTCTCAAGCCAAGAGCACGTGAATGTTTGTAGCTTTGGTGTGGCCACCAACTATTATAGCTATGTAACCTGAAACAAGTTTCTTAACCTCTCTGGTCCCAGCATCATGTCATTGTCATGAGGACTGAGTATGCAAGGGATAGTGCATTAACACCATCACTGGGGGACACATAGGAGTTGCTCAATAAATGGTAACCCTTTCTTCTACCACATTTACTTCCCCATAACACTAGCTTGTGACCATGCTGTCTGTGGATACACCACACAGACATTTAACAGGGATGATAGTGCTGACTTTTCCCTGGACCTCATCACTTGACCTCATTTTCTTTATCTGAAGAATGGAGATAAAGGTCCCTTCCTGCTGCACTGTGTAGCAAAATGAAACCACATATAAGAAAGTGCTCTGGTATCTGTGATGACACAGACGAATATTTTCACATTTGATTCAAGAGCACACTCCTTAGAATCAGACTAACCTAAACACGGGTTCTAATGCTGTTTTTTAGGCAATTACTTAACCTCTCTGTGCTCTGGTTTTTCATCTGCAAAACAGGGATAAGAAGAGCAAACATCTTATAGGCTATTGTGAAGATTTAAAAGTATGTGCAAAATGCTTAAAAGAGTTCCAGGCACATTGCAAACACAATAAAAATATTTGTTACTCTTCTTCTTCTTTTAAGATTACAGTTATTGTCATCATTGCTATCAATACCAGTACATGCAGCAATTGTGGTCATATTTCCTCTTTAAGGGTTGCTAGTCCCAGAAGTCTTTCATGCCTACACATCACTGCCAGAGACCCCTGCCCCTTAGCAGAAAAACTTGTTTTTTCCTTTCTCCAATAGCAGCCACCACTTTAGCCAGGTTCTTTCCACGCCATAGCTCTACAAGCCAGGCTTTGCTGGTTTTGAGTTTCAAAATCCAGGTGCTACAGGTCAAAGTCAGGGCCTGCCTGTTTCCTGCTCACTTGGATGAATTACCCATAGTTGGGATGCTAGATTAGTCTTCTGTAGGTGGCCAAAGACAAGAGCAAGGTTTCTGTTGCCAGGAAAATCCAATGGGTGATGACGCCAGAGACAAAGGTAAGACAGGACCAGTTTATGCAGAAATGCCAATGAGCTAGCAAATGAAGGCCCTGATTCCTAAAAAGTCACAGGTCTAGTCTCAAAGGTCTAATCTTATAATGAGGCATAGTGTCAGAGACTGTATTAGTCTCCTGTTGCCACAGGAACAAATTAACACACGCTTAGTGGCTTAAAACAACTCGGATTTGTTACTGAACAGTTCTAGAGTCAGAAGTCTAAAATCAAGGTGTAAGCAGAGCTGCATTCCTTCTGAAGGCTCTAGGGGAGAATCTGTTTCCTTGCCCTCTCCAGCGACTACAGGCCACCTGCATTCCTGGCTTTTGGTCCCTTCTTCTGCTTTCAAAGCCAGCAAGTTAGCATCTTTTCTGTCTGACCTTCCTGCCTCCCTTTTATAAGGACCCTCGTGATTACATCAGACCACCTAGGTAATTCAGGGCAATCTCACCATCTCACAATAGTTAATTGAAGCCCATCTGCAGAGTCCCTTTTACCATGGGAGGTAACACATGCACAGGTTCCAGGGATTAGGATATGGACATCTTTGGCGAGGCCACTATTTAGCGTACCACAGAGATGAATTCTGGACACCCACAGATCTCAACTCAAGTTGCTAAGGGCAGTTCTCATAGGAAGTGAACCCTCAGCAAGGTCCTGAGGTGTGAACTTGAAGTGACTATCTTAGATCAGGGCCAATCTGAGGGGAGTTTAAGTGTCCCTGAACAAAGATTCAGCAGCCCTAGATCAGGAGATGATCAATAAATACCTGCAAAATGTTAAATGGCTAAGTGGCCTTGGCTTCACTCCTTAGGCCTTACTTAGGTTTCTCATGCGTGAACCGAAGAACACCCACCCCACATACCTTCTGGGCGGCTGAGACCATCTAGTCTGCAGAACAGTGAGAGAGCAAATGTTGCTGTAAAGCTGTCCAGTTTTCGGGCGTTTGTTACAACAGCCACAGTAAATGACTACAACACCCTAAGGGCTGTCTTTGTGCCAGGCATTATGTTGGCTACTGACAAATCAAGACATGGACCCCTGCCATTGAGAAGCCCAGAGGCTAAAAGTAATTGCAAGATGAATCATTCATTTATTCAATGAATATTTACTGCATATGTACTGTATGAGCCGAGAAAAAGGGACCCAGTTCCTAACCTCATGGCACTTACAATCAGAGTTGTTACAGTCCTGGAGTTTACACTTGGAGTTTACAATTGTGCCGTTTACAAGCCAGGCTTCAAATACATGGTTATATGTGATAGAAGCTTGTAACAGGCATAATAATTATCAGTTCTATCAGAAGCAGGGTGGGCACCTTAGATACATCATAGTGATGATTTTCAGGAGAGGTAACAAGTAGATTCTGATAAACACTTTGTGGTTTCCAAACCTTTCACTGTATTCCCCACTAGATCATCTCTGCCATCCTGATGCCCCTTCTTCCACCTGGCTGCACCTTCTCTGCTTTCCATTCCCCCCCAAATTCCCCTCCATGGAGGGGCACATGGAAGTGCTCAGAACTTTGCTCCTCCCTAACACTGTCTCCTGCAGACCTAATGACTCCCATGGCTTTAGCACCACTACCTTTGGTGGGGACCCCCAAGGTTTGCCTTCCAACCAGACTCGTCAGTTACAATTCTGCACCATGCACCGCCCCCCAAGGGCCCCTAGCCCCTCACTCCCAGTGTGTCTCCCCACAATCTCCTATACATGCATGTGCACATCTGACTTAAACCCGGTTACCTCTCATCTCTTTCCTAACTTTGTACATTTTTTCTGTCTTTAGGATGGAAAATTTTGGAGTAATTCTTGATTCCTCTTTTTCTACTCCTACCTCCAATATTCTGCCAATCACCAAATCCTGTCCATATTTAATAAATATTATTGAATTGCAGTATTGATAAAACAACCTTGTCCTGAGAGTCCAGAGTTCTGAGTTTTAGCCCAGAGTCTAACTGTTTGACTGTGAAATTATTTATGTAACTCATTTTGCTTGTCTGTGAAATGGGAGTTTGAGCAAGATAAGCTTTAAGGACTCTGGCAAATATTGCTGGTTGCCTACCCACTATCCATTCTCCTTTTATTCCTTAACAAAACCCTGATTCTTTCCTGGGAAGTGATATGCTCAGCCACAAACCCTGGTGCTCCCTAGCATCCAGTTTTGCCCTAAGGATGGCATTTGCTGCATCCTGTGTGTCCTCCTGGTCACAGAATCATCAGTGGCTGTGGGTAAGCAGCTGGTCCTTCATGCAAAAGATGAAAAAGGAAAGCATCTGCTTGCTTGATATCTCCATGGGAACATGGTGGTCTGTGCTTTAGAGGCTCAGAACCTGAGAGCAGGACAGACATTGGAGTCCACTGGGTCCCTATTTCCATCTCGCTCAGAGACCCAGACATGTGCAGGGTCTATGATTGCTACAAGATTCTCTGCCGTTGAACACATTCTGGGCCCATATAGCAGTTTCTCCTACTAGCCCTGGTCTCCCTTTTGGAGCTGGAAGAACAAGATGTGTGATAGACCTTCAGATGTGACAGGTGCCCCCATCCCTGGAATCTCCTCTTCTTCAGGTTCAGCTGGACCTTCAGCCTGTCAGGGCAGGACTGGTTTCCAGACCCCACACTGTACTGGTTTCTCAAATGTATTAGATAGCAGCCCTCCATCCCTGCACACCTAGGACTAGACTCCCCTCACGAGGCTGTCAATAAGGATACTTTGGGGCTGGGTGCAGTGGCTCACGCCTGTAATCCTAGCACTTTGGGAGGCCAAGGTGGGCAGATCACTTGAGCCCAGGAGTTTGAGACCAGCCTGGGCAACACGTCAAAACCCCATGTCTAAAAAAAATACAAAAACTAGCCAGGTGTGGTGGCACACACCTGCAGTCTTAGCTACCCCCAGCTACTTGGGAGGCTGAAGTGGGAGAATCACTTAAGCCCAGGAGGTCGAGGTTTCATTGAACTGTAATCATATCACTGCATTCCTGCCTGGGCAACAGAGTGAGACCCTGTCTCAAAACAAGGATACCCTTCATAACTATTTAGAGGCCTCCCCAACACCTTGCCAAAAGTACAGTGCTAAGATGAAAGTTTCCCGGCTCTCTATGGGGAGTCCCTTTGGGAATGATCTCTACACAAAGGCCATAGGGAATTGTCTCCAATCTTAACCTGAACTCAGGAAGGCTACAACATAGAAGTCCAGAAGTTCTGTTATAAGATGCCATTTAGACCCAAAATACTGAAGTGTTCCTGGGGTGCCACATGGAGAGTGCCCTGCTCGGGCTGGGCAAGTTCCCAACACAAAGGGCTCAATTACTGCCAGAAGCTCCTCTATACAACCTGCCTCCAGCCTCTCTGGCTCCAGCTTCCCGGCAGGGACTAAATAAAGCTTCCCCTGTCCCCTGGATGGGGCTCAGGTCATGCTGTGGACCTGTGTGAGCCTTTCTTCAATCCAGGTGGAAACCCCTCTGACACCATCCCTCAGGGGCAAAGTATGAGTATTATTTTGTGTTGTTTCATCAGTCACTGGTTACCTAAGCATTGCTTTTGGAAAACTCAAAGCACCAGTCAGTTCTCACAGCTCTTTCTGCCATCAAACACTCAAGAGGACCAGGTGAGTATTTAACTTATAATTACTTAGCAACAGGTATCTGGGCTATGCAGGGGACTTACCAAGTTGTGGTTCCTCTCAGGATCTTCTCCACAGAAAGGAGCCAGGCTGAAGGAGGGATGGGGAAAGAAGCTGAGACTGAGCCCCAGTCCAGAAGAGGCACCTTGAGCAAGGCTGGAGAAAGCCCTCTGGCGTGGAGATGCCCCAGCCTCAAGCAGCTGGCACAATGAACAAACAGAGTAGGGTGATTTCTCCTACTCAGAGGCCACATCAGCCAAGGAGGAGCCTTGCAGTCACCCTAGAGCCAAAGTGCCCTGTGCATATAATTTGGTAGACTCACCACTTATCTCCAGCTGAGCCCCCTGGAGATGCTCTCTGGGATCGGAGATGCTGATCACCTGAGAGCTGTGGCGCCATTCACAGACTCTCCACTAGAGGTCAGCTCTGGGTGAACGCAGGGCTCTGCCCCTTCTCCTGGCTGGGAGCTCCAGGGCCTCCAGGGGCTCAGGGTTCAGGGCTCTGGCCTCTGGAAGGAGCTACCAGATAGGTGAAGGTTGAAGTGCTCCCATCTCCCTTCTTTGTACCTGCTGTATCCTCCATCAATCAGCTCTCAGAGACAACATGGCCCAGCACCCTTCCTCTGAAGTTGGAATGACCTAATGACTCCTGTGGCTTTAGCACCGCTACCTTTAGTAAGGACCCCCAAGACATGAAGCCCAGCTGCCCAGGGACCCACATGTCTTGGCCAAGATACCTGCAGTGAAGAGGGAGCCCAGGGTGCAGCTGAGATAGGGAAAGTCCTGTTAGACTTGTCCATGAGACCCCCAAATGTCCCTCCTAGCCCTCTGGAGGTCTGTTTCCCCTTTACTCATTGGGCTAGGGGGAAGGAGCTAAATGCTTGCCTGTCTCTATCTAGGAGTCATGGTTAGGAGTGGAGCAGATGGGGGCGTGGCATCTGGAGCCCTTTTTAAGAAGACAAAAGTATGGCATACATTTGGGTGCTGGACTAACTGAGCTCTTACAAGAAAGCTCACTTTGTAGAACACAGAAAATCAGAGCTGCCCTACTTAGAGGAGGGTAGACACACTCCCAACTTCTGAGTGTCCTTCGGACACCCACCCTCCTGACCCCAGTTTTGAGCAGCCACTGAGGCACCTCTTGGAGAAGCCAAGAGTCTCAAGTACAGCTTGAAAATCATCAGGCAAGGCATCCTGAGGCCTTGAGCATCACCATAAGCCCAGGCAGCACCCCCTCAATGCATGTGTTCCTGTCTGATAAAGGAAGGGAGTTGTGAAGCAAGAGGAGACCCTCCTCACACTGGGCAGCCATTCTATTGACAAGATGAGCTGCATCATCTACCAAAACCCCAGAAGAAAACGCTGGCCTTCTGAGTAGATTCCTGGCGGGCGAATATGGGCAGCCCAGGGTCTCTGAGCATTAGCCCCACTGCTCTCATGGTTGCTTGGCCTAGACAGACAGCCTCAGGGCATTGGAGGACAAGGAAGAGAGTCCCTGAGGCTATGGCACCACTTCGCCTGCTGGTGGTGTGTGTAGCCCCATCACCATGTGTGTGATGCAGCCAAGCCAAGGCAGGAGGGAATGTGCTCCACCCCAGCAGGGGCCATTCACCAGGAAGGTCCTTGGGGCTCAGGGATGCCATTTCATCATATTTTTGGCAAAGACTGAACAATGTATAAAGGGACATTGTACATTGTCCTCAGGAACTTCCTGAAAAGAGGAGCCAGATCTTAAAACACACATGCATAGAACCCCCACGTGCAAGCACAAACTTCACAGATACTCACAAGATGCACACACTAGTGTGTGGCTTACACATGTTTGTGTCCCACACTTCAATGCACTGAGGCAGTATTGCAAAACGGTCAGGAGTGTGGATGCTGAGCCTAGAGAACTCCGTTCTGTCTAGCTCTGTGTCCTCAGGTAAGTTACCCCACCTCTCTGAACTTTTCTTTCCTCATTTGAAAAAGTGCATGCGTCAGAGTTATCTACCTCCAAGGCGCATTATGAGGATGGGCTGGAAAACTTACCTGCAAACTCCCAGCCTGAGATTAGTGCCTGACCATTGGAATGTGACTGTGTGTGTTCTCCTACCATGATAGGCTAAGTCAGGGGAGCAAAGACTCTGGAAATCATGAGGTGCTTGCTTGTCTTATGCTCTAGGTGATGGGCCCTGGCCGTGGTGGCTGTTGCTGTCTTTATGCCAGTTTTCCAGCTCCAGAGGTCTATGGAGAACAAGGGTCCTTAGCTCACTATGTGTCACAAGACCTGCAGCATGTGGGCCATCAGAGGGATGGCATTTGGGCACTTTCAGCCCATATAGTGCTTGCTGGGAAGGCCCAGGAGTCAATGACAAATCCCCATGGAGGCAGGCACTGACCGCAGGGAGACAATAAGAGGGAAAGAGAGCTAGGATAAATATAGAGGAGAAACTCTAAATAGAGTGGTGACAGATGCAAAGAGAACGAGTAGACATGGTCTGTATATAGAGCTCAGCTTAGAAAGACCATACAGAGGCAGACAGCCAGACACCCACTGATAGACAGGCAGACACATAGTGAGAAAGACCATTCTCCAGGATCATGGGCTCGAGTAATTGCTCATGCACAGACACCCACACTTGAGGACAGAGAAAAAAAAAAAGATGAAAACACAGATCCCCGTCTGCCTATGACCTTCGTGCCCACTTCGTGCCTGAACTCCCCAGAGGCCCTTTCTTCTCAGCAGCTGTGTTTCTGCCAGGCTGCTGGCCACCAGACCCACATCGTGCCCGGGCAGCGGTAGAGCCTGGAAGCAGTAGGCAGAGAGTGGGGCAGAGCAGGTCACCAGCAAGCTGAAGCAGGGGGAGGAGGAGACACAGTGGCTTCAAACAGTTCAGGGTCCAGTGTGGCCATAGGCAATTACCAAGGAGCCCTCACTTGTCAGCCCTGAATTTTAATGGTATTAATGAGACCTCATGTAATTTTCTCCCCGGATAAGGTGCTTTTCTTCTACAATTGCTGGTCCCGTGCACCTGTACCTCTCCCTTGTCCTGGCTTTGCCCACTCGGTGTCAGGGAAGGGGAGCACAGCTGACATCTTTTCTGTCTTCTTTTTATTATTGTAATTAATTATTTGCAAGGGGGATAAATGAGTGTGCTGTCTATGTATGTAATCATCTGACATCCCATTGGTAATTTCCTGCAGGAGGAGTTGGCTGCTGTCCACCGCTGCGAAATGAGGGTGCAAGAGAGAGAGGGCAAAGCGGGAGAAATGAGGCTGGAACATGCCCAGCCCAGCCAATCCTCCTCGGGCTTCCCTCTCCTTGACAGGGAGGTCAGTCATGTATCATGCACGCGCTCATATGTGTTGGACACTTTCCTCAGGCACAGGGCTGGTTGTGGTAATGGCCACACCTGGTAAGGCCTCTGCCATCCTGGGAAGTCCTCCCAAATGTCCATATGCAGAGTGTTCTCGAGATGGGTTAACTCACCCAAAAACATCTCCTCTTGGGTTCTCTCTGGTTCCCTCTTGCCCCTTCAAGTAGTTTTTCTTGGTCTCTTTTATTGATTATGCTTTTTCCTTCTTGCCCTTTAAGTGCTGGGATTCTCAAGATGTCCCTCTTGGCCCCCTTCTCTGCTCACTGTAAAGCACTAGTTCAGGAAGTCCATCCACCCTCAACACATGCTGGGCAAGCCTGCTGGCTTGAGTCAGGCCCAGGGGAGTAGTGAGGAAAGCCCCGTCCCTGCGCACAAGGAGCTCCATCTTCTAGGAACGCAGCCAGAAACACAACTGCAATAAAACCAATGAGCTCTGTCTTTGTGGACTATAAGAAGTGCTGAGGGGGCCCAGACTTTTTTTTCCTTTTCTGGAAAATGAGGATTTTCATGGAGTCTTATAGAGTTGTTGGGATTATTGAATAATGGAAAGTGCTTAGAACAGTGCCTGGGAAAATGTTAAGGGCTCAGTAAAGTAAGACGCATAAATATAATATCCTGAGCCACTTTGGTCTCTAGCCCAGACCTTTCCCTGTGGTTGTAGATAAACATACCTACCCCTTCCCCCAGCCACATCCATGTGGGCATCCAGCTGGCACCTCAAATCCTACAGGTCCCAGTGGAACTCATCTCCCACCATCTATGAGTGCTCCCCACAGTGACAGCACAGCCATTCACCCATGGCTCCAGTTGCCTGAGCTAGAACCTCGGAGCCATCTCTCACCCCCACCTAAGCAGTCATAGTGCCCTGGGAACTCTAGTGGGGTCAGGCTGAGGTATGAAAACCCCTGAACTAAAAGCACGTAGGTTCATCAAAAAGTTAAGCATCAAATTAGCCTATAGGCATATACTCATAGATATTTACTCAAAATAATTGAAAATAGGTACTCAAATCTTTGTACAAAAACACATAGCAGCACTATTCACGACAACCAAAAGGTCAGCCAGTGAATGAGTGGATAAATGAAAAGTGGTATGTACCTACAATGGAATATTATTCAGCCATAAAAAGGAATGAAGTACATTCTACAACATGGATGGACTTTTAAATAATTATACTAAGTGAAAGAAACCAGATCAAAAAGGTCACATATTGTGTGATTCTAGTTATATGAAATGTCCATACTGTATGATTCTAGTTACATGAAATGTCACATATTGTGTGATTCTAGTTATATGAAATAGGCAAATCTATTCAGACAGTTAATGGGTGAAACGGTTTCCTTTGGAGTAACAGGAATGTTGTGGAGCTAGACAGAGGTGGTGGTTGCACAATATTGTGAATCCATAGGAATTCCATTGTGAATCCATAAATGCCGCTGAATTGCTCACTTTTAAACAGTGTTATGTTGTAGAAATTTCATCTAAATTTTTTTTAAAAAGCAAACAAAGCTTTCTCTGGAGAATCTGTTGGTTTTGGACACAAACCCCTTTCTTCTGCCAGCCCAGAAATGCCCAGCACTTCTAGGCAAGAAAGACTCATGGTATGGAGGCTAAGTGGGAAAGATAAGGCCAGAGGATCAATACACGGCTTGTAGGAAGCCCCTTGGTTCCCCAGACCCATGCACAGATGAGCTGGCTTCCCCCACCTGCCTCCAAGGGGAGGTTGCAGTTCTGCTAGTGTCAGGTTGGGTACCAAGGAAAAAGGGCCTTCCCTGCATGTGTACAAACACTAGCACTGAGTCCTGACGCCAGCAACACAGGGGCTCAGAGCAGCCCTGCCACTATCTGATCCTCAAAGCAGGAGGCAACTCCATCCTATCCTATGAGCTGCTGAGAGAGATGGAGGAATCCTGCTGCCCTGGGCTCAGTTGCTTCCACTCAGAGTTCCAGAAGCAGCCCTAGGCTTAGGAGCAGAAGAATGGGTTCTATGGCGCCACTCCTTTAGAATGTGCCTACAGGGGCTGGGTCACATACTAGCAGGGATGGAGGGGCTCTGGCCAAAGCAGCAGGCCAGAGACTGCAGCCAGGGGCCCTTCCCAGCACACCAGACAGCCTTGCTCAACACCTGGCCTGATTGCAGATAAAAATGCCCTTCCTGAAGGAACCCCGAAGAGCTCACATTGGGAAGGTTGGTCAGGGGATATTAATGGTGATTCAGTCCCCAAAGCACTGCAGGTTGCAGAATCCAGGGAAAGCAGCCCAGGAAAGGCAGGTGAAATGAGGTGTTATTCAGCTCAGGGGAGCCTTTGCTTACTAGCGCCCCTTGCTTCCAATGCCAAGCTCACGTACTATAGGGGCTTGTAGCAAGGGATTAATTAACTTTCAGAAGACTGGACTCAACCCTGGGCGCTCACACCCATTAGCGACTCAGGCACCTGCTCTACCAGTGTGGCCCAGGGCTGGAAGCTCTGGTCTGTCTGTCCTGCTTGCTCCACTCCTGTCTGCTCAACTCTCCTAGCCTCTGGGCTCTAGATGATGATCAATTTTCTGCTGGTCTCTCATTTCATTTTATCATCCCACTTTACCTTCCTTGCATCATTTTCCTTTTTTTTTTTTTTTTTGAACAACCCCTGTTGTTATTCTGACTACGGACAGGAAAGGAAAGTTGCAAAGCGGTGGGGAGGGTCTATGAGTCTCTCTGTACAGCTCTCCCGGTTGCACACACAGACCCTTCATCTTGAGACTCTGGGATAGTGATAAGATCCACTTGGATTTTTATATCACCTTTTCCCAAACCATTGAAGTTTTATTGATTCTCTTCTTAAACATTTTTCCTTCCATTCTCCTCCCCACCCCATATACCTGGTTCAGGCTCTTTTGGCTCTCCGCTGAATCATTGCAGCAAGCAACAGCCTTCTAACCTACCTCCCTGTTGCAGCTGGTCCCTCCCCAGGCCACCCCAGCCAAAATCCGAGCAGTTCCCTTGCCTGCTCTGGTGATACTCAGAGTGTGGCTCCTGGACCACCAGCATAAGCATCCCCAGTGAACTGGTTAGACGTGCAAATTCTCCAGACACATCTCAGACCTATGGATTCAGAAACTTTGGGGAAGGCCCAACAATTTGGGTTTCCATAAGTTCTCCAGCTGGTTCTGTTACCTGCTAAAGTTGAAAGACACTGACCTAGTGAAAAGTCGTCAGCGAGTCCCACTGCCAGGCCCAGATTCCTTAGCTCAACCTGCAGGACCTCTGGGACCTACTCCCTGCCTGTCCTCTGAGTCCTGAGTCCTCCTCCCTGCCCTTTCCACCAGCCCCTTCCCAGCACACCTTGCTTAAACTATTCCCACCTGCAAGTGGTTCCCTGAACAGGGGCTGGTTTAAGATCCTGTGCCATTTCCCTCATGCCCGGATGCCCTTGCCATCTGCCCACAGAACCCACTGGCCACTCCCTTTCTGGGTGCCCCTCCCTCCCTGACTAGCCCACATCCGTGTCGTACTTAGCTGTTAGCCTATTGCTCTCTGTCCCTAGACTTCAAGCTCCTTGAGGACAGGGTCACGTGTTTGCACTTCAGAACCCTAGTACCCTGCATATATGTGGCAACTGATTCAAAGCCAGGACTTCAGCAGTGCCCATCAGTCATCACAAGATCCCTGAACACACACCAGCATAGAGGCATGGGGGGCTTCTTTTTACTGTTGGGTTTACTGTTACTGCAGTGGAATGACTGGGCCCCTGGAGGTCTCATAGCAAGCTCACTGAGCTCACCTGGACCCATGCTCACGATGGCATGTCTTCTGGGCGGCATTCAGTATATGTAGAAAGAACAGTAAAGTTGGAGTCTGATGACCTGTGTTGAATTCTAGTTCTACTACTTTCTAGCCCTTTGATCTTTAAAGAAAAAAAAAAAAAAAACTCCAAGATACAGTTTTATCACGTGTAAAATGAGTTCTTAAGAAAATCTCCCAGGAATTGTTGTACTAATTTAAATAAATACACATATTAGTTTGAGCCTTCCTGAAAGCAGAGCCTGAGACAAGGATTTGGGCACAGGAAATTTATTTAGGAAGTGATCCTAGGGAGTAGGAGAGGGAAGATTTGGTGAAGGCAAGACAGAAAAAAGGAAACACCAGTATAACTATTGCTGTAAGGGATGGGACTCCATCTTGCAGGAAACTCTGAGAAGCACACAAAATGCCCTCTAACTCCCACCCTACCCCCACTGAACTATCATCCAAAAGATAGAAAGTGGGGGCTGGGCGTGGTGGCTCATGCCTGTAATCCCAGCACTTTGGAAGGCCGAGGTGGGAGGATCACAAGGTCAGGATTTCGAGACCAGCCTGGCCAATATGGTGAAACCCTGTCTCTACTAAAAATACAAAAATTAGCCGGGCATGGTGGCGGGCACCTGTGGTCCCAGCTACTCAGGAGACTGAGGCAGGAGAATCGCTTCAACCCGAGAGGCAGAGGTAGCAGTGAGCCGAGATCATGCCACTGCACTCCAGCCTGGGAGACAGAGTGAGACTCCGTCTCAAAAAAAAAAAAAAAAAAAAAAAAGAAAGAAAGAAAGAAAGAAAGTGGGGTCATTTATCACAGTTACAGTTCCCACTTCCCATAGGTTAAGGGCTGATATGGCCATTAACTCTCCCCCTCTTTCTTCCAGACTACACTTCAGAGTTGCTCTTGTTTGCAGGTGTGTGGGTTTCTGAAGCTTCAGGGAAGGCCTGAAGCAGAGAAGCAGAAAAGGACAAGGTGCACTAAAGGTGGGACTGTCAGCTTGAGCCTGAGCTCACGTGGAACTTTTCACCACAGCTGCAACCAAAATCAGGTGGGCAAGGGATGTGAAGTGGGGCCTTAAACACACCTGCCAAATCGTGAACATACACTCCCATAGAACATTGCTATGGCCTCTAATGTGCTTTTCTGAATTGAGATTGCCTGTTTAGTGATCAGTGCCTGCCACTTGGCAGTGGTTTCCCTGATGGCAGGGACAATGTCTGTCTTGCTCATCACTATATTGCCTATACCAACAAGGCTACAGTAACCAAAACAGCATGGTACTGGTACCAAAACAGAGATATCAAGCAAAGGAACAGAACAGAGGCCTCAGAAATAACACCACACATCTACAACCATCTGATCTTTGACAAACCTGACAAAAACAAGAAATGGGGAAAGGATTCTATATTTAATAAATGGTGCTGGGAAAACTGGCTAGCCATACGTAGAAAGCTGAAACTGGATCTCTTCCTTATACCTTATACAAAAATTAATTCAAGATGGATTAAAGTCTTAAATGTTAGACCTAAAACCATAAAAACCCTAGAAGAAAACCTAGGCAATACCATTCAGGACATAGGCATAGGCAAGGACTTCATGACTAAAAAAAAGCAATGACAACAAAAGCCAAAATAGACAAATGGGATCTAATTAAACTAAAGAGCTTCTGCACAGCAAAAGAAACTGCCATCAGAGTGAACAGGCAACCTACAGAATGGGAAAAAATTTTTGCAATTTACCCATCTGACAAAGGTCTAATAACCAGAATCTACAAAGAACTTAAACAAATTTACAAGAAAAAAGCAAACAATCCCATCAAAAAGTGGGTAAAGGATATGAACAGATACTTCTCAAAAGAAGACATTTATGCAGCCAACAGACACATGAAAAAATGTTCATCACTGTTCATCAGAGAAATGCAAATCAAAACCACAATGAGATACCATCTCACACCAGTTAGAATAGCAATCATTAAAAAGTCAGGAAACAACAGATGCTAGAGAGGATGTGGAGAAATGGAAACGCTTTTACACTGTTGATGGGAGTGTAAATTAGTTCAACCATTGTGGAATACAGTGTGGCGATTCCTCAAGGATCTAGAACTAGAAATGCCATTTGACCCAGTGGTCCCATTACTGAGCATATACCCAAAGGATTATAAATCATGCTACTATAAAGACACATGCACACTTATGTTTATTGCAGCAGTATTCACAATAGCAAAGACTTGGAACCAACCCAAATGTCCATCAATGATAGACTGGATTAAGAAAATGTGGCACATATACACCATGGAATACTATGCAGCCATAAAAAGGATGAGTTCATGTCTTTGTAGGGACATGGATAAAGCTGGAAACCATCATTCTGAGCAAACTATCACAAGGACAGAAAACCAAACACCACATGTTCTCACTCATAGGTAGGAGTTGAACAATGAGAACACTTGGACACAGGGTGTGGAACATCACACACTAGGGCCTGTCATGGGGTGGTGGAGGAGGGATAGCATTAGAAGAAATACCTAATGTAAATGATGAGTTAATGGGTGCAACAAACCAGCATGGCACATGTATACATATGTAACAAACCTGCATGTTGTGCACATGTACCCTAGAACTTAAAGTATAATAAAAAAAAAAAAAAAAGAAAAGAAAATGTGGCACATATACACCATGGAATACTATGCAGCCATAAAAAGGATGAGTTCACGTCCTTTGCAGGGACATGGGTGACGCTGGAAACGATCATTCTGAGCAAACTCACAAGGACAGAAAACTAAACACAGCATGTTCTCACGCATAGGTG
Source organism: Gorilla gorilla gorilla (assembly GCF_029281585.2). NCBI lineage: Eukaryota > Metazoa > Chordata > Mammalia > Primates > Hominidae > Gorilla > Gorilla gorilla. The sequence goes on along the minus strand of NC_086017.1, from coordinate 145,923,741 downwards.
GGAATTGAACAATGAGAACACTTGGATACAGGGCGGGGAACATAACACACTGGGGCCTGTCATGGGGTGGGGGGCTGAGGGAAAGATAGCATTAAGAGAAATACCTAATGTAAATGACGAGTTAATGGGTGCAGCAAACCGACACAGCACATGTATACCTATGTAACAAATCTGCACGTTGCGCACATGTACCCTAGAACTTAAAGTATAATAATAATAATTTTAAAAAAGAAAACTCTGCAACGCAGACATTCTCATAGATGTTTGTTGGATGACTGGATGAGTAAAAGTATCTTTCCCATAATGGACACTCAGGATGATCAACCACAACATTGTTCAGACTTTATGAATTGAAGGAGAGAATGCATCATTTACTAATGAAATTTCAGAGAATCATTCAAGATGAACAGGTTGGAATTCCTTTTCCATTCAGGGTGGAATAACAGAAACCAGGTTTGCTCTATGAACTGAAACAACTAAAAGTCCAGACAACATACACAAAACAATAGTACTTGGGACATTGGGCACTGGGTAACAAAGAATTGTTATCCCTGAGAGGCAGAAAACAGCTTTGGCCAGCCCTATGATCATCCAAGTTTAATGGTTGGAGAAAGTTTCCAGGCAACAGTGGGAAGTGCTAGATGGTGAGAGGAGAAAAAGCAGAGAAACAGGGAAGGGAAGAATTACAAAGGGATAGGAGGAAATTCTTTGGGGTGATAGGTATGTTCACTACCTTGATTGTGGAGATGATTCCATGAGTGTATACATATGTCAAAACATCAAATTATATGCTTAAAAGTATGCATTTTATTGTATGTGCTCATACCTCAATAAGGCTGGTTTTTTAGAAAAGATGAGGGTGTTGATATTTCTGTCCAGGTAATAGAGGATAGTGTGCATTAGACAAATACACACAGAACTTGTTAAAGAGTATATAAGTAGGCCATGCAAGGTGGCTCACACCACTAATCCCAGAACTTTGGAAGGAAGAGGAGGGAGGATTGCTTGAGCCCAGGAGTTCAAGACCCCTGGGCAAGAAGTTGAGACCCCATCTCTACAAAAATAATTTAAAAAATTAGCCAGGCATGGTGGCACATGCCTGTAGTACCAGCTACTCAGGAGACTGAGGCAGGGGGATTACATGAATGAGTCCAGGAGTTCAAGGATGCAGTGAGCTGTGATCATGCCACTGCACTCCAGCCTGATAATTCATTCCTTTCCTTTCCTTCCCAATGCTATGCTTTGAAGAGAGAGAAGTAGTGGAGCCTACAGAGTTGCTTGGGCCCCCAGTGGAATGCTTCTTCCCAAATTGCCACCCATTTCCCTAGCAGAATAGCTTAAGTTCTTATAGACACAATTCTTTCAGTTGGATCTTAAAACCACATCCTTCTGAGAATCTAAAGGTGTCTCCAGGGGGCTATATTGGGCTGTGTTCAGGTATAGCCTAATGATCCCTTCTCTTCAAAACCCAAAGGCTATATCTGGCCACTGTGTGGGACCTCTTCTGTATTAATGTGATTTTTCTTTTACCTAGGGGCCCTAATATCCTTTTTGACAACCATTTGACATCAGTCTGGACAACACACCTCCTCCCGGCTATCTACAACCAGGCTACATAAAACCAAATCTCAATTATGGATAGGGCTCTAGTTATTTCCCGTTGGGATTCTGAACCCAATAAAAGTGCATGTAGCTGGATGGCTGGGGGTGGGGTGAATATCACACTCCACAGAGACCTAGAGGTGCAGATTAGTAGTTCAGCATGGTCCAACAGAACTCTGCAAAGAAGACCATGACTTCTGTGCTCTGCCTTCTACCTTAACACTTTTCTTTTGAGGAGAGGTGCTATGAGAGGCAACATTGTAAATTGCAGGGACTTATCTTAGAAAGATTTGGACACTGGAAAGGGAGAACTTTCTGTACTAGGGTTGGAACTTTAATGGAAGAGTGTCAGGAGGAAGGGAGAGTTTTTTGGGAGGACACTGTTCCAATGGGGAAGAAGACATAGCCAGGTTCCTATTGAAGCAGATATGCTTAGCTTTCAAGCTGAGTGTCACGAATGGGTAGGTGAAGATGACTGGTCTGATGTTATAGCTGGAATCCTGCTGCAAACTGCTGCATCCTATGATACCCAGATGGGATGTGAAACCCTAGTCAAGGCTCGGGTTCACCCCCTTGGTCCAGTGAAGTAGGCCCAATGGAGCCCTGAACTCATACATGGAGTGAATCCTCAGTCAAATAGTTCCATGAGCCCTAACATCTCCTCAGTTCTGTTCTCACGGCCCAGCCTGAATCTCTACCTCTGACCTAGATTTAAATAGAAAGGTTTCTGTCTCCAGTCAGGAGCCCTCCCAGCCTGCCTTTTCTACTCTGCTATCAGAGAGAATTTTCTAGAATAATTATGACCATGTATTTGTGAAGGAGGTTCCCTGTGCACTGGTTATCACCTCAGGCCACTGCATCTTGGGCTGCAATTTCTACTACTTGAATGAGTCCAGTGAGACAGAATACTCACCCAACAAGTTGAGCAAAGCAACTTTATTACTCACACATAAGCAGGGAGAGACAGTAGAAGCCTAGGATTCATGGCAAGCTGGTCCCTCAAGGCTCAGGAATGCTGCCCAGGGTGGATGAAATCTTATCCATGCATGCCCCATATGGCACAACAGCTGAGGGACCCCCACAAGGCAGCTGCCCTGGGTGTTATGCCCTGGAGGTATGATTTTCTAGGCTAAAGCATTCTAGAACATCTTGTTCTAGGAGGGACAGAGACAGAGCCTGGGCTGTTCCAGCTGATTTGTCCTTACCTCAGTGTCTTAGTCCACTTTGTGCTGCTATAACAGAATACCACAGACTGGGTAATTTATAATGAACGTAAATTTATTGGTTCACAGTTCTGGAGGCTGGAAGTCCACAATCAAGGGGCCAGCATCTTGTGAGGATCTTTTTGCTCTGTCGTCCCATGGTAGATAGTGGATGGGCAAGGGAGAGAACCCACTCCCAAAAGCCCTTTCATTAAGAGGTTAAACCCACCCATGAGGGTGAAACCTTCATATCCTAGTCACTTCTTAAATCTATGTTAAGGCCCCACCTTCCAACACTGTTACATTGACAATTAAATGTTAACGTGAGTTTTGGAGGTGACAAGTACTAAACCATAGCATTCAGGAATGTTGCATTCCCAGCACAGTCTACAGTTACTCATGAGAACTATAAATGAGAAAGAAGGGGGAACTGGGTTGATCTGAGACCACTCAGAAAACTGGCCTGCAGTATTTTCTGCTTGATAACCCTTTTGGTTTCCTGCTATCCAGCAAAGGAGACACACAATCCCAGCCCCACCCACCTCTTACTTTCCTCTCCTGGTGTTCACCACCCACCCACACCCATGTTCCTCCCACTCTGGACTTGTTGCCATCCACCAGACACACTAGACTCTCTCGTCCTCATCCTCTGTGCTTTAGTGGTAAGGAAACAGAAGGTGGAGAAACAGGAGAGATGAAAACTTGCAGATGGAAGAAGACCCAGGAGTATGAGAGCTGATGAGAGGGAGTAGAAGAGAGAGGAGTAGTAGCTGATCAGAGAGAGAGGGCCACCTCTTCCCACGAGCAGAATCTTTATGAATGAGAAATGAGAGGATGAAAGTTGAAGGACATCATGCCCTAGGCCTCCTATTGTCTCAATTAAGGAATAAATGGAATCAAGTTAAAACTGCATTGCAATGGTTGTACCCCTTTGGAACAAGAGTGCGTGCACACACACACACACACACACACACACTGGTCTCTCAGATCTCTCCACAGGCCACTTGCTCACTGTCTCCCACTCCCCTTTGGAGTTTCTGGCTAGTCTTCCTCCAGCCAAGTGTGAGCTTCCTTGGGAAGAAATACAGATCCCCTCAGAGGAGCTGGGCTGAGGCTGAACCCCTGAGAGTCTAAGGAGTACACTGCAGAAGGGAGCAAACAATCCCAGAAACAGACACAAACATCCATAAGGATTTAGATGTGTTTAATGGAAATGCAAAACCATGACTGGAAAAAAGAGGTAAATATATCTTTTTTAAATCACTTGTTGGTTAAGCCTTTCTAAGCATGCAGCAAAGGCATAAACCTCAAAGGACACGATTGTTTAAATCAATGTTAAAAATGAAAAAGCCTGGAGCAAGTATGAATGTTGAGAGCCACACACACCTGATAGACATTTCCTTGAAAGGACATGGCACTGTTTGATTAATTGGATCAGAGCGAGGACTCAAGAATCCACAGGGGCTGGCCAGGCATAGGGGGAAGCAGGAGCAGGGAGCTGTGCACAGGTGTGTGAGGGAGACTGACCGGGGGAGGACACAACCAACTAAAGGAGATGCTGCCTCACTCTCTACCCCTAACAACTGTGACTGAAGCTAGGAGGGAATGAGGGGGCCTCGGCTCTTCAGATCAGCTGTCAGATCTTCAGATGCTCAAGAACTGAGTGTAAAACCTCCTGGCTTATATTTTTCACAGGAGATAAAACAAGGTGCAGACCGAAGAAACCAAGTCCTCAGGCTGGACTATGGGCCTTGGTTGTCTTGGCCCTGTGGGGCAGAAGGGATGAAGAAGGGCAGAGAAGGGCAGAAATAGTCCTCTGAAAACTGAGTGGGGACATAGGAGCACACAGCCACCACCCATCTGTTGAGAGCGTTTTGAATGTTACAATATATAAATTGAAATTTGCAGCTGCCCTCAGCTTACACTCCCCCACCCCTCCCACCACCATTCTTCCTTAAATAACAGAGAGGGTTGATGAGTAACATCCAAACAGGGACCAGCACAGGACCTTGGCAAAAGTGCACCAAGAAACAAGATGAAAGGAGCAAAATGTGATGCAAGATGTTGTCAAATATTAAATTACACGTACACACCTCGACTGCTGAACTTCCTCTCCTCTGAGGTGTACTCATTTGAACCTCTTCCCTGGGGTCGGCCCTCGTTGCTTTAGGAGAGTCAGCTTGGAGGGACCAGAGAGCAAAGAAGACAAAATCTTGGCTTTGAGTTCTAAATAGTGTTTCTCAACTTTAATGTGCTAAGGAACAGCCTGCGGATCAAGAGCTCCCAGGGAATGTTCAGGCTGCTAGCAGGCTGACCACACTGAGAGGTAAGAATCCAAGGTCGGATGTAAGACAGGAAAGAAGAGAAAGAGGCGGGGCACGGTGGCTCACGCCTGTAATCCCAGCACTTTGGGAGGCCAAGGCTGGCGGATCACGAGGTCAGGAGATCGAGACCATCCTGGCTAACACGGTGAACCCCCAACTCTACTAAAATTACAAAAAATTAGCCGGGCATAGTAATGGGTGCCTTTAGTCCCTGCTACTCGGGAGGCTGAGGCAGGAGAATAGTGTGAACCCGGGAAGCGGAGCTTGCAGTGAGCCGAGATTGCGCCACTGCACTCCAGTCTGGGCAACAGAGCAAGACTCCATCTCAAAAATAAATAAATAAATAAATAAATAAATAAATAAATAAATAAAAGAAAAGAATAAGTGCTCCTACCACCCTACTTCCCAAAATGCAATGACTGAAGAGGAGCAAGAAGAGCAAGATAAATATCAGTCCCTGCAAGGGGTCACTGGACTGTGTACCCTGAGCACCTGGAAGGCAGGAGTGTTAAAGACCCCCAGGGAGTAACTTGGCGATCTGAGCCTCAGATGCTCCGTGTTCTACTTCCATTGCCTGGCCCAGGAGACAGCAATCTGCAGGCTAGTGGAGGACGGTGGATGGAGTATCCATGAGACAGCTGGGAGGTGCCTCTAATTTTTCATTCTGGAAGGAAAGGGAAGGAGAAGAAGAACAAGTACACCAGTGTCCTCATCTGTCATAGCAGGAGGTGATGGGCATTGTCTAACACTTGAAAGGCGTTGTTGAAAAACACTTCACAACCCAGCTACTGAGTTACTTAGGGTACTTTTTGTACAATTTTTGTATGACTTCCTGAGTGTCTGCTTCCACCCCTATAACCACAACCTGGATTTTGTGTATATCATTCTCATGAATCAATTTTGCTATGCATGTGTCCCTTAGCAAAAAAAAAAAAAAAAAATCATTGATTTGCATGTTTTTAAAGTTCGTGTACATGGTATCATATTGTACATAAATATCCTATAGATTGCTGTCTTTGCGCAACATTATGTTTACGAGAGTCATCCCTGTTGATGTGTGTAACTAGTTCATTAACTTTTGTCATTTTATAGTATGTATAGTGCATTATCAATTTTTCTGTTGATGGACACACAGATTGTTTCCAGGTGTTTGCTATTATAAGTATGCTACTGTGAACATTTCTCATCTCCCGGTATATATATAAGAGTTTCTTGATTGCTGAGAGGAAGAATTTGATGGGTCATAGGGTACATATATCTTCAATTTAAAATAACTTGTCAAAGTGACTGAACTAATTTATACCTACAGCAATGATGCATAAGTGTTCCAATGGCTCCACATCCTCAATAATTCTTTTTCCTATAGATATCACATTTATTTATACATTCATCAATTGATGGACTTTGGGTTGTTTCCACTTTAAGGCCACTATCAATAATACCGCTATGAACATCCTTGTATACATTTTGTGTGAACACCTGTTTTAAATTATTTAGGGTATATATCTAGGAGAAGAATCTCTGGCCCACGTGGTAACATTATATTTAACCTATTGAGAAAGTCCCATACTGTTTTCCAAAGTGGATGTACCATTTACATTCCCATCAACAGTGTATGAGGATTCCAAACTCTCCCTGGCCTCACTGGCACTTGTTATCTGGGTTTTTTTTTATTATAGCCATCCAAGAGGGTATAAAATGGTTCACATGGTTTTCATTTTAATTTCTCTAGTGACTAATGATGTTGAGCATCTTTTCATGTAATTTTTGGCCATTTGCATATATTCTTTAGAGAAACGCTATTAAGATATTTTGCCCATTTTAAATTGGGTTGTATGTCTTCTAAGTTGTATGGGTTCATTATTCTTTTTTTCCATTAGTTATTGGGGTACAGGTGGTGTTTGGTTACATGAGTAAGTTCTTTAGTGGTAATTCGTGAGATTTTTGTGCACCCATCACCTGAGCAGTGTACACTGCACTGTATTTGTAGTCTTTTATCCCTTGTCCCCTCCCATTTGTCCCCCCAAGTCCCCAAAGTCTGTTGTATTATTCTTACACATTTGTGTCCTCATAGCTTAACTCCCACATATCAGTGACAACATATGATATTTTGTTTTCCATTCCTGAGGAATGTAAACTAGAACAGTCACTATGGAGAACAGTGTGGAGATTCCTTAAAGAACTAAAAGTAGGACTACCATTTGATCCAGCAATCCCACTACTGGGTAAGAAGTCATTATTCAAAAAAGATACTTGCACACGCAGGTTTATACCAGCACAATTCACGATTGCAAAATCATGGAACCAACCCAAATGCCCATCAATCGACAAATGGATAAAGATATTGTGGTGTGTGTGTGTGTGTGTGTGTGTGTGTGTGTGTGTGTATGTATATTATGATGGAATACTACGCAGCCATAAAAAGGAATGAATTAACAGCATTTCCAGTGACCTGGACAAGATTGGAGACTATTATTCTAAGTGAAGTAACTCAGTAATTCTTGATATTCTTTTTAATTTTTGCCATCCTGATGGTGTGAAATTTTATCTAATCACAATTTTATTTTGCATTTTTGGTAGACTGTCACTTTGGTGGCCTCCAGGCAATCACACTTCCCAGCATTCTTGCTCTCATTTAAACCCCTCTCCTTGAACCTAGGTGATCTCTGTGATCTGCCTTAACCAGTACAGTATGGCAGAAATGACACAGGGCAGGAGCTGGGCCTAAGCCTTGAGAGACCGCATGGGAAAACCATAGTGAGAGACCACTTGGAGAGGTTACATGGGAAGGAGAGGCCCTGAGACAACATGGAGAACTGAGGAACATAGCCCAAACCTCTAACAGCAGCCCCGGTCAAATAACCTACATTGAGCCATTCCAGCTGGCTCCCTGCTGCTAGCCATCCAATCTAAGGTGCCAGACATGAGAAGAAGCCACATTGCCCCTGCAGATTCAGAAGACATTATGTAGAGCAGGGATAAGCTGTCCCCACTAAGCCCTTTCCAAATTTCTAACCCACAGAATAGTGAAAAAGAGTAAAATAGTGGTTTCTTTAAGCCACTAGGCAACAAGTGATAATTGAATGATTTGACCACTGGTATGGTGGAGCATCTTTTTGTACATGCATTGACCACTTGCTTTGCTCTTTTGTAAATTACTTATTTATATCTTTTGTCTTTTTTTTCTTGGATTAAGTTTTGCTTTTCGGTTTGTAGAGGTTATTGATATAATCTGGATTTGAATCCTTTATTAGTTGGGTATATTACAGGTATCTTCTCTGGCTTATCAATTCACCTTTGTAGGATCTTTTGACAATCACAAGTTGTTAACTGTAATAGAATTGAAATCACCAATCTTTCTTATTAGATTTTGTGCTTATTGTGTTTTGCATCAGGAATCCTTCCCAACCCTAAAGCCATGAAAAATTTCTCTATATCTCCTTCTAAAATATTGAATGTGTTTTTTTAATTTTTGTTTTAAATTGACCTAGAATAGTTTTTGGTTATATTGTCAAGCAGGAATTCAATTTCACTTTATATCCATATAAATAACAATTGACTTCATATTATTAATTGAATAGCCTTTCCTTTTTCCATTGATCAAAAATGTCACCTCTACCACAAAGCAACTTTCCCATATATGTCTGACTCTTTCTGAGCTGTTTGCTCCATCAGTCTATTTGCTCTGCCCCACACCAATATCAAATTGTGTCTATTACTGTAACTTTTTAAAAATTATTGGTATGTGCTAGGATGAGTTGCCACCACTTATTCTTCCTCAAAATCAGCTTGACTATTCTTGGCCCATTCTTATCCCATTATCTGGGATGAATGTTCTTCCATGTAAATTCTACAATCAAGCTGGCAAATTCCAAAGTTAATCCTATAAAGATTCTGATTTATAGAATACTTTGAGGATAATTTATATTTATGATATTGAGTTTTCCTATCCATGAATGTGATGTATCATTCCATTTATTTAGGAACCTTTCAATGTTTTTGAATAAAGTTTAATAATTTCTTCAGAAAGGTCACAAACATTTGTTCTTAGATTTATTCTTTTATACCTTACATTTTTGTTGTTGTTCCCACTGAAATTTGTATTTTTTAAGTTGCATTTTCTGACTATTCATTGCTGGTAAATAGGAGTGCATCTAATTTTTGTACATTTGCGTCTAACAACCATCCATCATATTAATTATAATGTTTTTATGTAGATAATTACATAACTTTCAAATAGTAATTTTCTTTTCTTCCTTTACAATTACGTTTTCTTTTGCTGGTCTTCCTGTGTGAGCCACAACCTCTTGTAAAATGTTAAATAAAAGTGGTGATGGGGCATTCTTTTCCATTCCTAATTTTAAATGTATTGCTTCTAATGTTTCACCAAATTTCATGATGCTTCCAACAGGTGTTTTGAACATACATACATACATATTCTGTACGATTTTTGTAGGATTTTTTAATATATGCATGATGATTATATGTTTTCACCCCTTTAACCTGTGAGTGTAGTGAATTTCATAAATAATTTTAGAACATTGTCAGTCATGCATCCCTGGGATAAAACTAACTTGATCATATTGTATTTTTTCCTACTCGCCTTTGGGTTCAGATTTCTAGTGTTTTGTTTAAATTTTCAACCTATTTTCTTGAGTGCTACTGGCTTGTGATTTTTCTTTCTTTTACAGTCCTTATCTTGTTTAGTATCGAGGTGATACCAGTCTCATTAAATGAGTTGGGGGATTAGTCCCTTTTCCCCACCCTTTTCTCTGGAACAGTTGATGTTTCAGAAAAGCTTGATAGACTTGCTGTAAAATCACCTGAGCTTGGTTTTGCTTTTTGTTTTTAGATTTTCTTAGTTGATAGATTTTAAGTTATGGATTCAATTACAGTCAATTGTCATTATTTGCAAATTCTGTATTTGCCAATTTGACTACTTGCTAAAATGCATTTGTAATCCCCAAATCAATATTTGTGGTGCTTTTGTGGTAATTTGTAAACATGTTCAAAGTGGTGAAAAATTTGAGTTACCCAACACACACACTCCCAGCTGAAGTTGAACAAGGTGGTGCTCTACCTTCTTGTCTCAACCGTCATACTATAAACAAATACCTTTTCTGTAATCAGTTTAGTACCACATTTTTCACATTTCGGGGCTTTTTATTGCTGATTTTGCTGTTTAAAATGGCCACTAAGCATGGTGTTAAACTGCTGTCAAGTGTTCCTAAGTGCAAGAAAGCTGTTATGTGCCTTACAGAGAAAATACATGTGTTAGATAAGTTTCATTCAGGCATGAGTTGTAGGTTGTTGGCTGTGAGTTCAATGTTAACAAATCAACAATATAGTACATCCAAAAAAAAAAGGAAAAGAAATTCATTGATCTGTGTGTGAGGCTGCTCCAGAAAGTGCTAAAGTAACATCTATAATGCTTGATGAAGTTATAGAAAAGATGGAAAGCAGCTAAATTTGTGGATTCATGTGACGACAATGGATTTTCTTAAAAAGCTTAGTTACAGCATTGTTGTGAGGCTGAAACGAAAAGAAAATATTGTCATGTCACCTATGTCAAGAAATTGTTAAACCCTTGCCATTGGATTATACATTTCAAAAGACAACACACTATACTACAAGGCTACAGTAACCAAAACAGCATGGTACTGGTACCAAAACAGAGATATAGATCAATGGAACAGAATAGAGCCCTCAGAAATAACGCCGCATATCTACAACTATCTGATCTTTGACAAACCTGAGAAAAACAAGCAATGGGGAAAGGATTCCCTATTTAATAAATGGTGCTGGGAAAACTGGCTAGCCATATGTTGAAAGCTGAAACTGGATCCCTTCCTTACACCTTATACAAAAATCAATTTAAGATGGATTAAAGACTTAAACGTTAGACCTAAAACCATAAAAACCCTAGAAGAAAACCTAGGCATCACCATTCAGGACATAGGCATGGGCAAGGACTTCATGTCCAAAACACCAAAAGCAATGGCAACAAAAGACAAAATTGACAAATGGGATCTAATTAAACTAAAGAGCTTCCGCACAGCAAAAGAAACTACCATCAGAGTGAACAGGCAACCTACAAAATGGGAGAAAATTTTCGCAACCTACTCATCTGACAAAGGGCTAATATCCAGAATCTACAATGAACTCAAACAAATTTACAAGAAAAAAACAAACAACCCCATCAAAAAGTGGGCGAAGGACATGAACAGACACTTCTCAAAAGAAGACATTTATGCAGCCAAAAAACACATGAAAAAATGCTCATCATCACTGGCCATCAGAGAAATGCAAATCAAAACCACAATGAGATACCATCTCACACCAGTTAGAATGGCAATCATTAAAAAGTCAGGAAACAACAGGTGCTGGAGAGGATGTGGAGAAATAGGAACACTTTTACACTGTTGGTGGGACTGTAAACTAGTTCAACCATTGTGGAAGTCAGTGTGGCGATTCCTCAGGGATCTAGAACTAGAAATACCATTTGACCCAGCCATCCCATTACTGGGTATATACCCAAAGGACTATAAATCTTGCTGCTATAAAGACACATGCACACGTATGTTTACTGCGGCATTATTCACAATAGCAAAGACTTGGAACCAACCCAAATGTCCAACAATGATAGACTGGATTAAGAAAATGTGGCATATATACACCATGGAATACTATGCAGCCATAAAAAATGATGAGTTCATGTCCTTTGTAGGGACATGGATGAAATTGGAAATCATCATTCTCAGTAAACTATCGCAAGAACAAAAAACCAAACACTGCATATTCTCACTCATAGGTGGGAATTGAACAATGAGATCACATGGACACAGGAAGGGGAATATCACACTCTGGGGACCGTGGTGGGGTGGGGGGAGGGGGGAGGGATAGCACTGGGAGATATACCTAATGCTAGATGACGAGTTAGTGGGTGCAGCACACCAGTATGGCACATGTATACATATATAACTAACCTGCACAATGTGCACATGTACCCTAAAACTTAAAGTATAATAAAAAAAATTAAAAAAAAAAAGACAACACAGTGTAAAAAATGTTAAAGTTGCAGATAAGGCAGGTTCTGCCAAGCAGGAGCCTGTAGAAGAAGTTTGAAAACACCAGCTAAGTGTTATACAGGAAAATGATTATCTGGCAGAGCAGGTTTTCAATGTTGATGAGACCAGCTTGTTTAAAAAGGACAATGGCGAATGAATGTATATACTACAAATGGAGTTTTAGTTGACAAGAATGTTGTGACCAAGGCTCACAAGAACCTAACCCTCTGTCTTCTCTGTTCAGTATTCACTATTTCAGTGTTTACGGCAACTTTATAGAACATAAATACCATGACAACTAGAATTAGCTGAACTTCAATGATTATCAGACAATTTTGATTTTCTGTTTCTTCTTGTGTCAGTATTGGTGACTGTCATTTTCCAATAAATTGACAGTTTTGTCTAAATTTTCAAATCAATAAGAATAAAGTTGCTCATAGTATATGCTTATTTTTTAAATATCTGCAGAGTCTGTAATTGTTCTCTTTTTAGTTAATAATATTGTTTACTTGTGCCTCTTGCTTTTTTCTTGATCATGCTTGCCTAAATGTTATCTATTTTGGTAGTCTTTCCAAAGAACAATGTTTAATTTTGTCATTTCAAGAATACTATATAAGAAGAACCAATCATACAACCTTTTAAGATTGGTATTTTCACATAATATAATGCCCTGGAGTCTCATCTAAGTTGTTGAGTGTATCAGTGGTCTGCTTGTTTTTCTTGCTGAGTAGTATAAAGAGGTACAAATGTACCACAGTATGTTCAACCATTCACCTGCTAAAGAACATTTTGGCTGTGTCCAGGTTTCAGCTATTATAAACAAAGCTGCAATGCATGACATGTGTAGGTTTTCATGTAAACACGTTTTTATTTTTCTGTAATAAATGTCCTGGAGTGTGATTGCTGAGTCTTAGAGTGAGTACGTATAAATATAGTTTTACTTATTTTCTAATTCTTATGCCTTTAAATATTACTCATATCTAATCACATTGGCTAATACCTCAAGGACAATGTTAAATCATATTGAAGTTAGTGGGCATCTTTGCTTTAGCGGGAATGCCTCTAGTTTTTCCGCATTGAATAAGATTCTGGCTCTTGGATTTGAGCTTTATATGGTTTATTATGTTAGGGAAGTATCCATCTATATGCGTTTCCTAGAGCTTTGTAAAGTATCACAATCTGGGTGGCCTCAAGCAACAGAATTTGTTCTGCAGGCTAGAAGCCTGAGATCAAGGTCTTGGCAAGGCCAGGATCCCTCTGAAATCTGTAGGAGTGAATCCTTCCTTACCTCCTTCTAGCTTCTGGTGCTTTGCTGGCAATCCTTGATGTTCCTTGGTTTGAAGCTGCGTCCTTCAGTCTCTGCCTCCACTGGCACATGGCGTTCTCCCCGACTCCCTGTGTCTGTGTCTCTGTGCCTCTCCTTTTTCTATAATGACACCTGTCATATTGGGTTAAGGGCCCACCCTACCCCAGTATAACCTCATCTTAATTGATTATATCTGCATTAATCTTCTTTCCAAATAATGTCATTCTGTTGCTGCCTTCCTTTGTATGTTGTTCTTAGGGATACATGAAGCTTAAATTTTTTGCATGTATTTGAATAATTTGATAGTTTTGCTTGGAAGCCATGAGGGGTTTTTTTGTGTGTGTCTTTAAAGTCTAGTAGTTTTACTAATACATGTCTCAGGTTTGAGATTTTATCATTCTGGAGTAAGTTCCCAAGTATGTGTGCTGGCAGACAATTCTGCATGGATTGTTCATGGTTCCATCAGATTGTGAGTGAGGCACTTATTATTATTCAGTTTGTCTTTTCAAGGGAATTTGTATAGCAAACAGCCTCAGAATATGGAGATGGTGTCTTGTCCAAAACCAAGGGAAGACAAGCTTACTGTGTAATATAATGGAGCAAGGGGAAGAAATGCTTCCTACCCATTTTAAAAGATTGGGTTCCCTAAGTGTAGGATTCTCTCCTATAACATTGTGCTAATGTCCTCTGGCCCTCTTTACATTGTTCTGTGAACACTGAGGCTTGGGGAAAGAAGTGTAAAAATGACAATACTTGTTTACTTCTATTGTTGTGAGTAATATATTTTATTTTCTCTCTGACTTAGGAGTCTCTCCTTTTCTGCTGATATCCATACAACCGTGACAAGCTAATTTGTTAGTTTATAAGTAGAATAAAATATAAGGCCCTTCACAGTTCTCAATAATATGATGGGCCCTTTCAATTATTTAATTTTCTTCTGTGTCAGGACAATTTTCTTGGAAACAGTTTTAAGTTTTTGCTTTGCTCCTATGCTTTGTTTTTCTTTTTCCAGGGACTCCAATTACATGCAGACTGAACTTTCTTTGACCATCTTCCATTTTGATCACTTTTTTTCAAAACTATTTTACTTATTTCATTATTTCATTTTTATTATTTTGGGTCTTTTTCTGCCCTTCAGTTTTTAAAAAAATTTTCATTCAAATGTATTTCTTCTTGCACACCTAGTAATTATTCTTGATTTATAAAATTCTATTGCCTTTTTCTTCCATTTCTTTCCTGAGTTTAATCAACTCTTATTACATTTTCTTCTCACATTTTATCATTTTGTGTTTTTAGTTTTTGAATTTCTGATTACAGCATTTTGGAATCTTCAGATGGCTTTTAAAGTGTATTTAATTCAGAAGGAAACATTTTGTTATTAGCTTCTTCTACTTAGTGGGTTTTGTTAGGAGGAGAATTTTTATTTGCTAGTATTCTTGCACAGCATTGGTTTGATTTATTTTCCATTTTTATTTTTCCTGAAGTATTATGTATACAGGTACAAAATTTAAGTGTACCCTCTTCTGTCAGTTTAGTGAAGTTCAGTTTCTTTACAGATGATGAAAGGAATCGAATATCTTGATATATCTTGTTCATTTTTTATCTCTGCAGGATCAGTATTTTTCGTCTCTAACTTAAGCTTTTCCCTCATTGTCACAACTACAGAAGATATTGTTAATCTCTATTTATCTGATTATCTAATTAACTTTTACAAGCTCTGCTTCTCTGAAGCTGCCAATTCCAGTCCTGATCATTTTTAAGCCCCTTTCCCTTGGCTGATGCTATGAACTACTATGTTCCAGATCTGTGTTCAGTATTTTGCACTTATTGTCAAACTTTTTTCTGGCAGTGGTTTTGTAGCGTTTTGTCTATGCCCTCTTCTCCCTTTTTCCCTTTTCATAGATTCTCTTGTCTTCTCTTCTTTACACTTTACCCTACAGATGTTCAGCAGCAGCAAGAGCTCTGTTGGAACGTGGTGCTTGTTTTTTAACTTAAAGTTTTCGGTAGTCTCTGTCTCCTGATAATGTGAAGGAGTGGATCATGGGTGGCTTTATTTGCTTGCCTTCTCAAATCACTGATTTTGGAGATGAGATATAAAACTAAACAGGTTCAGGCAGCTGCCATTATTTTTCAGACCTGGAAGTACTCCCTTACTCTAAGTATTTTAAAAGTCCACTTTGAATTCTTTTTTGACCCATGAGTTATTTAGA
This sequence comes from Gorilla gorilla gorilla, assembly GCF_029281585.2. Lineage (NCBI taxonomy): Eukaryota > Metazoa > Chordata > Mammalia > Primates > Hominidae > Gorilla > Gorilla gorilla. The sequence goes on along the minus strand of NC_086017.1, from coordinate 145,908,030 downwards.
AGTGTGTTTTTAAATTTCAAAATGTATGGAGTTTTATAATTATTTTGTTTGTTTATTTCTCATTTTATTGCATTGGGATCAAATATGTGGTCTCTATATCATTGATTCTTTGAAATGTGTGGAGACCTAATTAATGAACTATTTTTTGGTTAGTTTTTATACTTGATTCTTGTGTGCTTGAGAAGAATGTATATGCCCCAATTTCTTGCTATAGGAGTCTCATGCATATGTTCACTGAATCAAGTTTATCATACTATTCAAATATGGTTAAAAACATGTGTTGACTTGAGCTACTAACTACTGAGAGAGGGATGTCAAAAATTTCCCAGTGCGTTGTGTCTTTGTCAATTTATCCTTGTTGGTCTGTCAAATTTCACTTTATATATTTTGAGACTACATTATTAGATATATTAATGCTTATAATGATTATCTCTTTCTAGTAAATTGAAGATTTTACCATTATATCTTGATTATTTTCATCTTTAAAAAATATAAATATTAATGTAGCTATACCAGCTTGGTTATGGTTATTTTACCCAGCAAATATCTTTTTCCATTCTTTTATTTTTTACCTTTTCATGTCCTTTGACTTCAATGTAGCTCTTGCAGGCAGAATATGTATTGATTTTTCCTTGTTTAATTGAGGTATAATGAGTTTTAAAATTTAATGTGATAATTCTATCTTGTAACTAGAACTTGGTAATTTTATGTTGTGATTGTAGATATTTACATAGAATAATTTCTCCAGTGATATTTATATTATAAAGCACATTTACCATGTGCTTTATAGTTACCTTGCTTTTACTATTTTCATTTTTTTAAGTTTATAGTTTTTTTAAAGAAACTGATTTGTTATGAAAAAACATTTATCTAGAGTTGTTTTTCTATCAATTGCACTTTAGTATTTTCTTCTATCAGATCCAAATAACATTAAATGTTTTGATAAATACTTGTGTGTACATATATGTATCCACACTATTCATATCCTTTTTTCTTACAATGAACATATTTTACTTCTGTATTCTAAAAATTATTTGGAGATAGTTTAATATATAGATGAACAAATAAATAATACTTACATGGAAATTATGTTATTGTTACAACCAGGTGGACTTACCAACAGCCATACAGTGGAAGTGGTCTGAAGGCATGGCAGAATATCCCCAACCTGCCTCCCCTAAATATTTTTACCTATGATGAGCAAATAGCTGCCAAGCAAGAATGGATGCTGGCAAGAGTGTCTGAGCTGAGCCTCTATGGTAGGGTTGCCAGATTTAGCAAATAAAATTATCATATGGGATATACTTAAAAATTTCGCATTGTTTATCCAAGTTATATATGGTTAAATATAACTGGGTGTACTGCATTTTATTTCACCCTACCCTATGGGTAAGACCCCATTCATTTCACTGGAGAGTGCCGGGAAGCAAGGTAGCTCTTCCTTGCAAGCCCCTGACCTCTCTTGCTGAATGTGCCTGAGAAGGGTTAGAAATGTGTGCTCTCCTTTTAGACACCCAGCTCATCATCCCTTTTTTGCAAGCACTTTCTCAGGGCCTCTTTCAGCATTTAATCTAGGGAATGAGGGCACTGTTGCCATGTGGTTTTCAAACTAATAGAGCTGACATCCTAGAACTCCCACCTGGTCCCTTGCCAACATTGTCACACAACCCGCCCTGCCCCTTCAGTACAGCTCTGACTGGGAAAAGCATGGGCTCTGACCCTAACTGGCTTTTGGGGTTGAGGTCTAGAACTATCATTTACCTGCTGTGTAACATTAACCAATTCACTGAGTTTCTCTGAAACTTCTATGCCTCATTTATAAAATGAGACTATTAAAAGTAATTCCTTTGAACCAGACCTTATTCTATAAGAAACCATTCAAACTAATGGGGGGAAAAATGCAAACTTCATATTTGAACCAGATCTTACCCTTTTAGAGCCATAAAGATTAAAGGACAAAAACTGTGTCTGCTCAATCTACAAACTTCTTTTGCAGCAGAACTAGGGACTAATAAGCCAGATTACAACACTCGCATGCAGTGGAATGCTATGCAGGCATTAAAAATGAGCATGTTTCTTAATCCTCATGATTATAAGAGGTAGACTTTATTTTAGTGAGAAAAGAAAGATGGGACACAGTATGTATAACATGCTACCTTTTGTATAAGAAAGGGAGAATATAAAAGTATTTTTAATTGCTTATTTTACATAAACAATACACAAGAACTTAATAAAAGGGATTACCCCTGGTGTGAGGATGGGAGTTGTTGGTAGCAAAATGTAGTGGTTTAGGGCAGGTCTGGAAATTAGATTTTTCACTATATACCATTTTGTATCGTTTTGATTTTAGAACCATGTGAATATAAAAGTCATTAATTATAAAAATTAAAAGTTGAACATTTTTAAAAATTAAAAATAAACCCTACCACAAAATGTTGTAAGATAAATGAGACTGTCTGTAACGTGTTTTTATTATATGTGTGCATGTGTGTGTGCCTGTGTGTTTGTGTGTCTGTGTGTAGTACCCAGAAATGTACATGGAATACAATAAGCATTCATTAAGTGTAGCATTCTTCTCTTTTATATAGTCTTTTTTCTTGCTATAAAATTAAATCTTTTGATGAGAGAAAATTCTGCAAGTTAAAGGAAAGTTTCAGGAAAAAAGAATAACCTATTATTTCAGCACTCCAAGATAAATCTGTTAATATTTTGTATATTGCTTATCAATCTTTATATTTTATGTAATAATGTTTACATAAGGCATCATATAAAATTTTTTATCCCATGTTTACCTTAAAGCAAAAGCATCCTTTGCAACTTCTGTTTTCAACACCTGCAGTATACTCCATCGTATAAATGACCTTTGTCACCTGTCCACATCTCCACTGCCCTGCCAGCTCCTTGAGGATAGGGGCTATGTCTTATTCATCTTTGTGTCCCCTGTATCTGGTATGTAAAGAGGTCTTGATCAGTGACTGTTGAATAAATGCACAAATTAATTATCTGAAAATTATCTAAGTAGCTTCTGATTGTTGAGTATTTGGGTGATATCCTATTGCTTTTAGTCCTCTAAATAATACTAGCACAGTCATTCCTATACATAAATCACAAATTACTAAGCATATCTTTACTTGTTTCCATAGGTGAAATTTCTAGAAGTGAAATTACTGGCTCAATGGTTAGGAAAAAAATCTAAAGTTGTTGAAATCACATTTCCAATTTGCCTTCCAAAAAGTTGTCCCAGTATGCACTCTCAGCAGCTGATTAGGGCAGGCTGGGCACTGACGCTCACTGAAATTAAGAACTCTTACTCCTTTAACTTTTGCTCATCACATGGGAAAGGAAAGTGCATCCAACTGCCATCATTTAAATTTCTTTAATTTTTTAGTGAGGTTAAACAGGTTTTCAAATTTTATTAGACACAATTTTTTTTCTTTTTTGCTAGTTGTTTGCTCCTATACTTTGTCCATCTATCTACTAGGGCCTTCATGTTTTCTTCTATACCTTATAGTTTTCAATTTTGAATCTCTCTGTTTTTCTTTCACTTTATATAAGTTACCTAATTGTCTCCAGGGGATTTTTTAGATCTGTAGGGAAGATTTACAGCATAGAAAATTTCCAACAGACCCCAAAGTAGAAAAAATAGTACAACAAACCCCCATATTCCCATCAACCAACTTCAATAATTCTAAACACTTTGGCAATCTTGTTTAATCTGTTTATCTGTTTCTTCCCTAACACACGCATATAGACACTTTCTGTTTCACCCAGAGTATTTTAGGCAAATCCTAGACATCATAGCATTTTACCCATAAATATCCAAGGAATTTTTAAGCTACCTTATGAATATTTCTATTTAAGAAGTCTATAGATTGACTTCACAACAAGGAGTTTATTTATAACATTTGAGAATCCTGCCCTCTGTCATGCCTCCACATTTAATTGATTCTTTCTTCATACAAAATGTGGCCTTTATCCTTCTTCAGCCCACTTGCACGTACTCCATGGTTATTGGTAAAATTTCACAGCCATGCTGTCAGGACAAATGAATAACCAAGGCCTTGTCAAAGTCACCCAGATCTGGATGAAAAGGGAATCATCAATTTGTGTTTGCCAAGCACATAAACAACTAGTCTCCCAGGCTGGTGTTTTTGCTAACTGATCACCCACTTTAATCAAACTTATAATTCAATTGCACTAACACTATTAAATCTTAATTCATCTTCATTAAATAACAGTTCACATTGAGAGAGAAAAATTCTCCTCCTCTCCCTATTAAATGGGGACTTCTTTGCCATCCTGGAAGCAGTGAAACTTGTTGCCCTCCCCTTCGCAGACTGGGCTTGGTGTTCTAAGCAGAACTCCAAGATGGTGGCAATATTTTTATTTCTTCTATTGGAACCATTTACGCAATTTCAAATCTCAGTGGCAATCAGAATCTAAGCAGGCTGCCTCAAATGTGAAGACTATGGGAGGGCAGCATGAAGAAGGAGGAGAAATGGGACAGGGGAGAGGGAGGGAGAGAGAGATCATGAGGAAGTCATGTCTGCAAGATATTTTTTAAAAGTAGCTTTTAAAAAATAAGTGCTTGCAAAGACATAACTGCAGCCAGGCTGGAACAGGAGAAGGCCATGCTAGCCCCGTGCTCCAGCCGGCAGTTCCCTGTGCTAATCCCAGTGAGAGCAACAGGAGCCGCAGGAATCTGAGCTGCCTGCCTGACTTCAGCATCTGGCTCTGAAGGCTGGGGCTGTGGATCAGGGGAAATTATGTCGTGTGGGTGAAGAAATACCTGCTTGTCAAAGCCCAGGACCAGCCGTGGCCGGGATCCCAAGACTTCTTCAGAAAAGCCTAAATGCCCTTTATTGACCAGTACTTGCATTCAGATCAAGCTTCTGCTCTGCACTAGCCCCTAGCATCTCCTGGGCTGATGTGCTATGCTGCAAGGAGGGAGAGAGAGAAGGAGGAAGGTAGCCCAGCCTTCCTATATCTGGGTACATTCTTGCTCTCTGTGTGTGTGTGTGTGTGTGTGTGTGTGTGTGTGTGTGTGTGTGTGTGTATCTGTGTCTGTGTGCCTGTGTCCAGCTTCAGGAGCTGGAAGTTACAAAGCACCTCATTCAAAGTAAAGCCTACTGTCAAGTGGTCAAGTGGTAAACAAGGAGGATTCTGGGGGATTAAAATGTCAAGCCCAACCCAAAGCCGGGCCTTTACTAATGTGCACAGTGGCCTGGTGGCGCCCAGAAAGGTTTTGAAAGGCCTGAGGCCGGCACGAGGTGTGTGAAACCAGAGCTCTGCCTTTCCGTGGAAAAAGCCAGGGGAGAACAAGAAGGAGACAGATTCTCTCGCCATGGAACGTGTTTAAAGAAGAATCTTTTGAATTAAAATAGATGCACTCCCAAAATAATCTTGTTTTGAAACATCAGAAATCTTAGGAAGAGGAAAAAGGCTATCAATACACTTACCCTTTGAATCTGTTACGGCCCTTGCTATTTATAATATATTTTTCCTCCATGTAGCTTAAAATAATCAACAAACATTATCACATTAACTCTTGCAACCCCTATGTCCTTCCACAGACTCCCGTCCTTCAGGGCCACAGAGGACACCATCCTGGCTCTAGTGGCTGTGGCCTCTGCTGCCCTCGCTCCTCTGAGCCCCCTGACCTGCCAGAGCCTGTGAGCACATCTTGGCCACCACTGTTCAGGGTTTTCCTTGTCTGCACTAATGCCAGGTAGCAGAAAGCCTGCTGGAAGGAGACACTGGAGCACCAAACCAACAAGACCCTAACAACTCTGAGGCCTGTCTCTGCTGCAGAACTTTCTTACTATCAGCAATAAAGTTCTGGTGCTTACAAGTCAGTTAATTTTTACCAAGTAACTTAGAGCAGAGTAATCTGAAGAGAGGGTGCACAATGGCAGCCCACACAATATGTATGCATTAACTTTTCAAACTCAGGAGAATGCACATAAAAATCCATATTGTTAGCTTGTTTTGGAAAAGTAAAAACCTGGCAACTTAGGACTGGTGCTCCCACGTATCAGCTCTTGTTGGGGGTTGGGTGGCCCTGCCCCTTCGGTGGGGAGCAGGGCTTTTCAAGAGACACGTGAGTTCCTGAGTGGCCACAGCACTCATGTGTATTTGGGGTGTAATTTCTGTCAGGCAGGGGCAGAAGAAAATTTCCTAGGCTCTGAAACCTATACAATTTGGGGAGCACATTTTTTTAAAAAAAATACAAAATTGTATCCCAAATTAGGTGCAAAATGAATATTTATTTAGAATGACAAAAGAAATTATAGACGATTACAAATTTGATGACAAATATCAATGACAATTATAAATCACAGAATGATGACAAATTCATATAGGTTGCAAAATTCAGAAAAATTATATATTTTAAAAAAATTTCATTGCCTGACATGCCTCTATAATGCTTTTTTTCTTACAGGTTTTGGTTGCATACTCTTTGATTAATGTTTCCATATGAAAATGATTTGGTAGTATTTTAGATATTATTTAGAGAGTAGATAGAAATTAATTATTTCCTCCAGGTCAGCTGGTTGCCTTGTTTTCAATTATTGAGAGTTTAGAAAAGCTTTTTTTAAAACCTTGCCTCTCATTATTGGTAACATCATGTGCATTTAGGGATTGTTGTCAAATTTAGGAGAACTTTTATCAAGTTTTTTCATATATGAGCTATTGCAGTTGTATTTGTGCTTTGGAAAACTGCAATAGGCCTGTACCTGCAACATAGCATCCTACTCAATTCTATTTTACATTATTCTCTTCAAAAATGAAAAAAGGACTTATAGTACAAATATGATTTTATGTTCTGCCTTATTTAATATGTTCCTCTATAAATGAACTTCTGTTTTGACTAGGCATTCATGGGAGCTGAAGCTATCACTTACGATTTTATATGCCTAATAGCCAGAAGATAATCCCACAGAATGCTGCAGGTTCTGTACATTTCAAGGCTTGTTTTTACTGCATTACCCACCTACTTCTGGAGCTGGGTGCCAATGGGCACATTCATGTCACGATGCTGAGAGAGTTTGCAGAGTGGGCAGTGAGAATATTTTTGGAAGCCATTTCTATACCAACATGGCCAGCAATGACTTATCCTTGAGAGTGATGCAAACCACAGAAATATATCCCACTAAACCTAAACTAAATACATCCCAACTCAAACCCCCTTAGCAGATACCAGAAAAGCCTTTGGCCATTATAATGCCACCTGACAGAAAGAGAAGTTTGACAGAGCAGAAGAGAGAACGGACAGTGACACTGGGGTCTTCCAGTTGTATTTAAAACTTCTTACCTTTGCAAATTCTGTAAGAAATGTAGAATCACATAGGCACATCTAAGGTCCCTCCCATGGTCTTGACAGTGGCCTGGTGAGTGAGGGGCGTGAATTTGAAGTTTCACTGGCATCCCAGGGAATCAGCCTCTGCTGGTGGATAATAGCAATCTCACCCCACTCCCTTCTTGAATGGAAAATAAAGAGGTGGAAAAACCTGTAGAGATACTGGATTTTCACATCACCCACAGCACTTAGGATCTAAGCCGTAGCCCTGTGTGAGCACTCTGTTGCAGTTGTGGTGGTGGTTGTCAATTATTGTAGTGACTTCATTCTCCAAAATACTCTTCTAGAGTTTTGTTAAAATCTGTGTCTTGTGGAGGAAATGCATCTTACATACTGTCATTGTCCACCAGATATGCCCCACACCCAGAAAAATGGCAGAGGACCACTGTGCTGGTGGGAGGCCTTTATATTACAGATAGAGAGAGGTGAGAGCTGCTCCAAGATTGCTTGGCCAGGATTAGACACCTCCTAAGCCATCCTTACCCCAAAGCTCTTCCCACTAGTTCAGAGCAGAGTCTCACCTTTAAGATGGTTCCATCACTCCTTCTCATACCCACTGAAATCCCACATGCACAGCATTCAAATGGGTCTTTCCTAGTATATTGGTCAGCTTTTGCTCTAATAAAGTTGTGTAGCCCATTAGTCCAAAGCTCTTTGGCTTGAAACAATTACAATTTACTTTCAGGTATCCATGGGTGAACTACATAGGCTAGTATTGTGCTGCAGAATCGTGGACCTAGTTTGGTTGCACGTATTTCTTATCCTTCTTTGTACCAGAGGACTAGAAGTATGTTCTTCTCAGGGTGATGGCAGGGGTACAAGACAGTAAACAGAAACAGGTGAAATCTCTTAAGGCTTAGGGCTTGGAACTAGCACACTATGGCTGTCATCCACATGCCACTAGTCAAAGCAAATCATATGGCCAATTTCAAAGTCAAGGGTGAAACATATACTCCACTCATAAGGAGACTATGCCAAGGGTGTGGACACAGGGAGGGGTGAAAAATTAGGGCCAATAATTCATTCTACCATACCTCTGAAGAAGAACAGATGACAGATGAGTGAAGCCAGCAGCCATAAGGATGAGGTAACTGGAAGTGCCACAGACAACACAGCTTTAGCAGGGCATTTGGCAAGGGCAAATGTGGACAGCCGAGTGGACTTATTGCTAAACCGCTGTGCCCAAAGAACACTGACTAACAGATAGTTGTCCATCTGGAAAAGGCTTGCAGTGGCATGCTATCAGCTTTTGCTCTGCTCCACTGTTTTTATCCACATCTTGGATGTAGGTATTGGAATCATTTTTTATTGAATTTGCAGAGATACACAGCTGAGCAGCATGACTAGTGCCCTGATAACAATATCAAAATTCAAATTGGTATCAACAGGCTGAATATATGGGCCTAAAACCACCAGAGTGAATAAATAAAGAAAGGAGCTAACATTTATTGAATACCTGCTACCTACCAGGCACACATTTTTTTAAATCACTAGAACACTTTGAAGCAGATGTTATTGTTCTCTTTTCTCAGATAACATAAAAATGACATCCTAGAAAAAGAATAACAAACTACATCCTAATCAAGCAGAATAAAGCAAATAAAAATTAGAATGGAAATGAATGAAAGAAAGGATAGAAAAACAATATGAAAATCAATAAAACCAAAGCTGGCTCTTTAATAAGATCAACCAAATTGACAAACCTTTAGTTAGACTGATCAAGAAAAAAAGGGAGAAGATTCAAGTTATTAAATCGGGAATGAAAGAGAAGACCTCACTACCAACTTACAGAAGTAAAAGGGATTATAGGAGAATACTATACTGTACATATACAGTATAGGAGAATACTGTATGCCAACAAGTTAGATAACTTGGATGAAATGAACAAATTTCTATAAAGATGCACATCTCCAAGACTGACTTGGGAAGATATAGAAAATCTGAATAGACCTATAACAAGTAAAGACATCAAATATGTAATATTAACACTTCCCAAAAAGAACAGCCCAAGCCCAGAGGGATTCACTGGAATTCTATCAAATATTCCAAAAGGAATTAATACAAAATTCTTTACAAACTCTTAAAACTTAGAAGAGACGGAAACACTTTCCAACTCATTCTATGAAGCCAATGTTACCTTAATGCCAAAACCAGACAAAGATATCACAAGGAAAAGAGAAACTTGTAGAACAAGATCTCTTATAAATATAGATGCAAAACCCTCAACAAAATACTAACAAACCAAATCCAGCAATATTTTAAAAGAATGATATACTATGCACAAGTGGGATTTGTCCTGCAAATGGAGATTAGTTTAACATACAAAAATCAACTAATATATGACATCACGTTAATAAAATAAAGGACAGAAAGCATCAGATTATTTCAATAAATGCATAAAAGGCATTTGACAAAAATCAATATTATTTCATAATGAAAGCACTCAACAAACTAGAAACATAAGGGAATTTCCTCAATCCGATTAAGGAAATTTATTTCTTTTTAAATCCACAGCTAGCATCATACCACATGGTGAAAGCCTGAAAACATTCCCTCAAAGATCAGGAACAAGTTAAGGATGTCTGTTCTCATCACTTCTATTTAACATGTACTGGAGGCTCTAGTAAGGGCCACTAGGTAAGAGAAAGAAAAAAAGGCATCAAGATGAGAAAGGAGGAAGTAAAAATCTGCTGGTAGATTACATCATCCTGTATACAGGAATCCTAAGAAATCTACTAAAACACAACTGGAACTAATAAACGAGTTCAGCAATGTGGCAGAATACAAGGTCAATATATTAAAATCAACTGTATTTTATACCAGTAATAAACACTCCAAAATCAGAATTTTTTTTTAAAAAAAAAGCTGTTTACAATAGCACCAAAAAGAATAAATACTTAGGTATACATTTAACAAAAAAATGCAAGACTTGTATGACTTGTATGCTGACAACTACAAAGTATTGGTGAAAAAATTAAGGAAGAGCTAAATAAGTGGAAAGACATACCATGCTAATAGTTTGGAAGACTTAATATTATTCAGATGGCAATACTCCCCAAATTAACCTACAGATTCAATGCAATACCTATCAAAATCCCAACTTCCCTTTTTTGCATAAATGAGAGCTAAATTCATGTGGAAATTTTAGAGACACAAAATAGCCAAAACAATCTTGAAAAAGGAAAACAAAGTTGGAAGACTCACACTTCCTGATTTCAGTAGTTACTACGATGTACAGTAATCGATACTGTGTGGTACTGGCATAAGGACAAACAGATTGATCAATGAAATAAAATTGAGAGTCCAGAAATAAACTCTTATATTTATGGTCAATCAATTTTTGACAAGAGTGCCAAGACCATCAATGGGGAAAGAATAACCTCTTTTACAAATGGTGCTGGGAAAACTGGATTTCCATATGCAAAAGAGTGAAGTTGGACCCTACCTCACACCACATACAAAAATTAACTCAAAATGGATCAATGGATCAAATGGATCACTTAAATCATAAAAGCACTTAAACCATAAAACTCTCAGAGGAAAACACAGTGGTGAATCTTTATTATCTAAGGCTTGCCCTGAATTGTTTATGTATGACACCAAAAGCACAAGCAGCAAAGGAAAAAATATATAAATTAGACTTTGTCAAAATTAAAACCTTTTGTGCTTCAAAGGACATCATTAAGAAAGTGAAAAGACAAACCAAATAATAGGAGAAAATATTTGCAAATCAGATATTTTATATAGAACTTGTATCTACAATAAATAATACATTCTTATAACTCAATATTAAAAAGAAAAGTAACGTATTTTTTAATGGGAAAAAAGTTCGAATAGACATTTCTCCAAATAGTATGTATAATGACCAACAGGAATGTGAAAAGATGCTCAATATCATTGGTTATTAGAGAAATGCAAATCAAAACCACAATGAGATACCAATTTATGCCCACTAAGAAGATATAATTAAAAGACAGACAATTGTGTTTGTAAAGAATTGAAGAAATTGGAACCCTCATACATTGCTGGTTGGAATGTAAAATGGTGCAGCCACTTTGGAAAATTGTTTGTTCCTCAAAACGATAAATGTAGGGTTACCATACAACCCATCTATTCTACTCCTAGGTATATACCCAAGACAAATGAAAACATATATCCTTAAAAACTCTTATGCATACATGTTCATAGAGCATTATTTATAATAACTGAAAAGTAGGAACAACCCAAATGTTCATTCGTTGATGAGTTGATAGACAAAATGTGATACATCTATGCAATGAAATATTATTTGCCAGTAAGAAGGAAATGAAGTATTGACACATACTACAACATGATGAACCTTGAAAGCATTATACTAAATAAGTCAGGCATAAAAGATCACATACCTTATGATTCCATTTCTATGAAATGTCCAGACAGATATATACATAGAGACAGAAGGTAGATTAGTGATTGTTTAAGGCTGGGATAGGGTTAGGACAGAAATGCAAATTGACTGCTACTAGGTACAGAATTTTTATTAAGGAGGAGAAAAAATACCTAAAATTAGATTGTGGTGATGATGTCACAACCATGTGCACATACTAAAAAACACTAAGTTGTATACTTAGATGGGTGAATTATGTGCCACAAGACATACCTCAATAAAGCTCTTTAAAAAATAAACTTTCTACATGGGTGAGAAAATAATCTATATCCTAGGAAAGTGCTTCTTATAGTTTAATGTCCACACAGATCACCTGGGGATTGTGTTAAAATGCAGATTCTAATTCATAGGTTTAAGATGGAGCTTAAGATTCTGCATTTCTGGGCTGGGTATGGTGGCTCACACCTGTAATCCTAGCACTTTGGGATGCCAAGGCAGAAGGATCCCTTGAGCCCAGGAGTTCAAGACCAGCCTGGGCAACATAGAGAGACCCTGTCTCTATTTAAACAAAAAAAAAAAAAAAAAAAAAAGATTCTGCATTTCTAACAAGCTGCTTGATGAAAACAAGTCCTTGTACCACACCTTGAAGAGCAAGGCCCTATGGTAGTTTAGCAGCTTTCTCAGGGTTGCACAGTTAGTGAATGAAGAAAGCCTGGATTCAAATTCATGTGGCCACAGAATTCATACCTAGTGGTTAAGTGAAGGACAGAGTAGTCCTGGCTTCTCTACAACTGTTACGAAAAACAGAGGTTTTATATAACCGTAACCTCAATATATCAAAAGTTCACCACAGCCGCTGAAACTATGAATGGAATCTTGGAATCTTAAACTGAATTACTAGAGTGTCCATCCCAGCGAGGAAAGTGTAGCCTTGTGCACTCTAGTCTGATCAAATCCGCTTTGGAATCCAAGGCTCAGATGTGGGAGCCACAATTAAGAGGGGAATTGGAAGGACAAGCCATGGTTTGTCTAGAAGAGGGTAACCTGCATGGTGAGGAGACTGGAAATGTTATCATAAGGTAAATAGATCAAAATCTAATGATTGGTGAGTTTAAAATGAAGAAGTGAAAATTCAGGCAAGCAAGAATGTCTTTAAACAAAGACTTCCTTTAAAAGAGAATGTGGATGTTTTCTGTCTAACCCACAGGGCAGAACAAAAATTGAACGGGTTAGGTTGTAGAGAAGTCATTCCAATAAATAAAAAAGCAATAAAATTATAATAATTTAAAGCTTCCTGATAATTCAGGACTCAGAAATCAAACACAAATAGGCTTAAGCCAGATGGAAAGTTTATTTGCTCACTTAACATGAAAGTCCAGAGAAAGATTTTAAGCACTTCATCTTTCTATACTGTTTTTCTCTATGTTGGCTTCATCATTAGGCATTTTCTTCTTCAGTGGTGGCAAGAGGGCCACTGGTAGCACCAGGCTTAGATTCTACCTACTTTAATAACCAGGAGAATGAATGTGTCTCCTTCCCAAGGGTGCCATCAAAACTCCCAAAACTGATTTTCACTGGACAGCTTGGGTTACATGCCCATTCTTGAACCAATCATACAAACATAGTGTGAAACATGATGATTTACCAGACTTGGATTTAACAGACCCTCCACTAAGGCTGGGAGGTGGGATCAGCCCTGCCCAAACCACAAAGACTGAGACTGGAGGAGGGGTGATTCTCCAGAGAAAAAGTAACCTGGGTGCTCATTCCAGAATAGAAGCTTGTCAGTAAAGCCAACAGATTTCCACAGTCTGTGAATTAAAGAGGTTCCTTTAGGAGGGAGGGAGGAGTGGGCTCCCATCACCAAGACATCCAAGCAGAGGCTGAATGACCACCATCAGTTCTGCCCAGCAAGGTGCGGTGAAAGAGAGTCAAATCTTAGATCATCTTGCTTCTAAGGACAGTGATTCTTTATTGTCTCTATGGTCTTCATTCTTGCTCTCAGGCAATTTCTTCTGCCTCAAAAATGCCTTTTATCATAAAGAAACCTCCTAATTCATATTGCATAGAATTTTTCAGGCCCTAAGTGGAAACAGACATATTTTATTTTGTTTTTCCCTCTTGAATCAGCCTTGTGGCCTAAATGTACACACACTATGTTACTGGCCTCTATGTCTTTGCCCTCGTTAAAGACACACTCTCCTGGGAGACATTAGAATGAGGCTCCAACACAGCATTATCAACTCTTCTACACTACTCTAGTAAATTACCACTTATTTGAGACAAGGTGTTTTGTTTTGCAAAAAGATAAGATCACCCAAGCTAACTTAAGAAAGTGGTGTGTGTGTGTGTGTGAGTGTGAGTGTACACATGCACACGTGTGGATGGGTGGAGCAGGGTAACACTACCCAGTTATGCAGTGTTGGAGGAGTTTGATGCAGAAATCACTGCCAACCTCAAGGAAACTGAAAACTAACTGAGTTTCCACAGTCAGGATGGCCATGGGACTTTAGCAATAGGAGTTTAAACAGCCTCATCCAGTGCTCTGCCATTATTCACCTGCCTCAGCCATTGTTCACGTGTTCGAATCTCCATACTCAGTATCAACTGACCTGCCTTTCACTGTACCATTCCCATGTCCTGAAAGAAGCATCTCATTGGACCAGCTCCTGTGTTGCTCCAGACAATAGGCCAGACCTAGTCTAAGCCTCTGCCTTTTTTCCAAATATCCATGGTCAAAAGGGGAGGCATGACACCTGGCACAGATTTGGCAGCCAGGTTGCCCTTCAGTAAGTTTATGCTCAGCACCTTTGGAAGGTGGTGCTCACCTAACCAGCAGCCTGAGTTTGTCATGTGCATCCGTCCTTTTGTACTTGAGTGTTACAGCGAAGATTTGAGCGTCCTGCCTAGCATTCTCCCTGTAAGTAACTAACCAACTGAAAGGGTGTAAAGTAATTGACCATCAGAGAAAAACAAAATTATTGTCTTTTCAAATGACAGAAGCAAAGGAGGCTGGGTTGGGGGGGTGGCTGTTGTGCATGACTCCAAAGACAGTACCAACAGACGAGTCTGGATTGTGAAAAAGGATTTGGTGGCTTTGTATCAAAGCACAGGTGTCCTCTGTACCTCTGGCTAATAAGAAGGGGAGGTTCAGGTCTACATATTCATGCTCTACCCAAGGAGGGGCTTGGATGTATGGCAGACTAGACAGACCCTAGAAAACCCAAACTATGCATGACAGGAAGGGCACATGAGCCCCCAAATATCCACCATATACAGATTGACCACCCCCTCTCAAACTTGACTTCCTCTTCCCTGCAAAACTTCCAGGGGATTCACTGGGGAAGGGGTCATACCTAGAGGACTATGGTGTCAGAAAGAGCCAGACCACAGAGCAATTCAGCCCTCTGTTCCTTGCTGAGAATAAGACTGAAAACACTTGACAATATGAGCATCTGAGGACTCACTAGCCCTAACCTAAAGACCATTTCCATGAAAATATACAGCCACAGGGCCTACAGGGAATTCTAAGAGATGCACTGTTTCCAGACACTGCAAGAGAATTGGACAGAGTAATTAATGGAATCTTATAAAACAAATTCAAATTGATCGGTCAGTAAATGAGAGTATTGCCACCCAGACTGAAACTGATTTAAAGGAACATAAATTGAGTCAATAATAAATGTGCAGGGAGACAGGAGTCGGGGAAAGTATCTGGTGTAGCATTATTGGAGTTGATGTTATTTATTATAGGGGATTAATAGTGATAAAAAAAAGTCTTTGAAAGAACCTACAAGGGAAAACTTAGATCTATAAGTAAGATCTGGTTTTAGGAGCTTAATTGAAAATATTAAATAGGAGACAACAATTTAATTAAATATAAAGATGATGATAAATTTGTGGGGTTGTATCTAGTTGTGGAAAGAGAGATCTTGAACAAAAGGTTCTGGTGTGATCAGTGGGCTAGTAAACAGAAATTTTTGTAAAGGGGAAATTTGAAGTGCATCAATTGTGAGCTTACTTCTACCCTTCCCCATGAGGCTCCCTGTAACATACCAGTACCAGGACCCCTTTGGGGCCAAAGCCCTCTTTAAAGGAAGACCTAGCCCCGCATTGCTCTGAGAATCTTAGGAGATTGCATTGATATCACAACGTGCAATGCACTGTGAGACCCCAGGCCTATCTGCCTCCCAACCCAGTCTAGAGAGAGGAAAAAAAAAAAAAAACCTTTCCTGGCTGCACAATCCTTCTGGCATCAACACCATCCCTGCATGTGCAAGTGCGCAGGCATTACCCCATGTCTATCATGCATAATGCAGGCTACCCCAGAATCACCCAGCTTCTATACAGGAACCAGAAGAAGTTGTGCAATTCATCGCTAGGTGACTCAGAGTAGTAAGTGAGGAAATTCAGGATAGAGAGCTGTGATGCTTCATCCTGGAGTAGCTGACCTTCAACCTCTGGCTGACCCCAAATGATGTTATCCAATCACCCCTACTCCACATGGGCTCATAAAACAGAAGGCCACAGCTGGATTCGGGCTCTGTATGGAGGAGAGATGGACAGTAGTATCCTGATAATTGGACAAGAAGAATGCATGCAAATTACAGGAACCATGAGCTCAAAAGAGTTGGGACAAAGAGCAAGAGACAAGGAAGCCCAGCAACAAAGATGTGGAGGACTTCTCCTCATCAGCCCAGAAGCTATGCTCCAGCATCAAGTCAGGATGTCTTCCCTGGATGGCCTGCCTCCCTAGCTGGGTTTGGGACACCCTCCTCTGTGGTCCCATGACACTTTATGCATGGGCTTTACCTGGGCATTTAGCCTGTTGTCTTATGGTCACCATTTTCCTACCTGTCTTCTCCATTGGGGTGGATCATATTCGTCTTAGTCTCCTCAGCACTCAACACAGAAGTGGACAATGTACTGTGGCTGATTGAATGAGTGGCTGGCCAGGAGACTGGCTCATTTGGAGGAGAGCAAATCTTCAGAGCCCAAGACTGTGGTGGTTACAACCACCTGTATACAGTCTTAGACATCCAGCTGAGCTGCTGGGTAGGGATAGCTAGATGCTACATCTGCTACCAGCACATGATGGAGTGGATAATGTTTGTGTGACAGATGAGTATCAAGAAATGCCCAGCCTTGACTTTCTTCAGAATCAGCCTGACTCAGTCATTTCTCCATGCAGCTGGACCCCAGCAATGTGCCTCTTTCTGAGCCCTGGGAGCAGGCCTGAGGTGGGGCCGGGGCCTGTGCTGTTGGTTGTGGGGAGAGAGAGGGAGCACATTCAAAAAGCACCAGTGGACACGAGATGGAACATGAATTAGCACATGTTGAAGCTGAGTGATGGGTGCATGAGGGCTCAGTATATTCCTCTCTACTTTTATGTCCTCTTGCATCTTCCATAGTAACAATTTTTAATAAAATACATTTTATATTTAAAAAAGACACCAACCTCAAATGACTTTCCCTCAGAGTCTTGTTTTCTTTGACCTCGTCTAACAAAGTGATCCCCAGACCAGCAGTATTGATATTACCTGACAACTCATTAGAAATGCCAATTCGCATGCACAAGTTTGAGAACCACTGGTCTAATGTATTTTCTCCATAACTTGCAGTATCGTGACTTCCACAGCTTGGTGCTATTTCAAATTGTTGAAAGCCCTCTCCCCGCTGCCATAGAGGGTGCTGGTGTCCACTTGGCCCCAGCCCACTCTGGGACTCACCATCCCTTTCACAGACAGCTTGAGGCTGCTGTGGCTCAGCACACAGTGGATCCAGCCTCGGACAGTCTGAGCACTTGTTATGCACCAGGCACAGTTCTGAGCTCTGAACAGGTGTTATCTCATTTGATAATCTCAAGAACTTAGAAGGAAGTTACCATGATTACTTTCATTTTACAAATGAGGAAGTTATTACAAGTGAGGTTTAGATGCATTAAGTAGCTCACCAAGTTCACCTATTGAGTAAGTGGTGAAGCCAGGATTCCAGAGCATTCCTAACCAGCAGGCACCACCACCTTACATTTTTGCCCCTTGTCTGGCTCTGACTGTGCGGCCCAAGACCAATCTCATACCCCAGACCAAGCCTGCACCCAGCTTGGACCTCTGGGCTCAGCTACCTAAGAAGGGATCCCCCAGGTAGAGTGGCTGTGCAATGGGTTCACAAGAGGTTCCACGATGCCATGTAGGATCCAAGCTCCTTCCTTCTTTCCTTTCACCTATTCTCAGCTTAGACCTTTCTGCCTCAGAGACCAGCTCCCCTCGTGGTCACAAGGCGTCAGCCAACATTCCTGGCATCATGTCCAGGTAGTAAGAAGGGAGGTTATTTCTTCTATTTAAGAGCAAGGAATCCTGTCTGAGCAGACCTCCCCCATGTGTCATTGGCTGGAACTGGGTGACATGCCCATCTCTACACCAATTGCTAGCAAGGGGGAATGAGACTGACTTGACTGGCTTAGCAGAGTCAGGATGTCCCCCTGGGTTCCATGGCGGAGGTGTAGACACAAATAAAATTGGGACTCAGCCAAAATGAAAGAGGGAGAATGGCTGCTCCAAGTCCTGTCCCTGGAGCCCATGCCAGGACCTTGGGGTAGGAGAAAACTGTCCTAGTATGCTGCCCAAAAGAGGGAAAAACAAACGTTTGTTAAGTTTTTGAGAGTTCAGTATTATTTGTTACAGATGCCTGTCCTGAGTGATACCAACATGGAATCCCTGCTCCCATGTTGCATAGACAGAAAACTGGAGCATTTTACTCCAGAGAAACGGAATCAGACATGCTCTGGCCTGGAACAGTCCAAGGGAACCAATGAGTGAGGGTGAGGCCTCACTGAAAGTCCCAGCTCTCTCCTTGCCTCCCTTGGTTCCCAGGCAGCCAGATTTATATTCAGGCAAGAAACTGCAAAAGTATTCTCTGGAAAACTGCCCCAAGAGAAAACACTCTATAATTTGAGTTCCCCCCAAAAAACATCAAATACCTGCCTGACGTCCCTGCAGCAAAGTCCTCTAGTCACCAAGCCACACGCAGCCAGTGAGAAATGCCAGCCAAGGATCTCCGGAGTGGCAAAAGCCAAGACCAGATCAAATAACCACAAACAAACTAAAAGAAAAAAGAAAAAGAACTTGGAGGAAACAGAGAATCCAGGGAGAGAAAAAACTTTTTTGAATAAATACTTAAAGGAGAGAAAATGTTTCATATGCAAATAAGAATATGATGTTATTTTTGAAAAAAGAAGAGAGAAAACGAGTTTTATGAAATTTGTTAAAATAATTGAAATTTTAAAATGTAATAAAAAGAATAGAAGATAAAATTGAGAAATATTCCCAAGAGGTAGAATTGTTTTAAAAGACAGAAACTAAGGGGGTCCCCTAAGAAATAAAATTATTAATTCAGGAGTTCTAAAATCTAACAACGGGAGTTCCAAAAAGATAGCACAGAGGAAAGAGGGGGAAAAATTACCAAATAAAAAATACAAGGATATTTCCCAGGAGTGAGAATCAGAGTTTCCAGATTAAAAGGGCTTATCCACTGCCCAACACAATGGATGGATTTAAAAAAACAAACAAAGACAACAAAAACCTGCTCTCACCAAAGCACATGATCATGAAGTTTTAGAATATGGGGCAAAAGTTTCCAGAGAGAAACAAACAAAAGTCACACATAATGATCGAGAATGAGTGACATCAGGCTGGGCTTGGTGGCTCACGCCTGTAATCCCAGCACTTTGGGAGGCCGAGGAGGGTGGACCACCTGAGGTCAGGAGTTTGAGACCAACATGGAGAAACCCCATCTCTACTAAAAATATAAAAATTAGCCGGGCATGGTGGCACGTGCTTGTAATCCTAGCTACCCAGGAGCCTGAAGCAGGAGAATTACTCGAACCCAGGAGGCAGAGGTTACAGTGAGCCGAGACTGCACCACTGCACTCCAGCCTGGGCAACAGAGTAAGACTCTGTCTCAAAAAAAAAAAAAGAAAAGAAAAGAAAAAAATAATAGTGAATGGCATCAGACCTCTCTAAACAGAAACTTCTAACAGCTAGTTAGAAGACAGTGGTGCAAAGCCTTCAAAATAAGAAGGAAATGCGATATTTAAATGGGCACTCCATAGTCAAAATATTAATTATCAGTTACCAATAAAGACATTTTCAAACATTCAGAGTCTCAAAGTGGTGCACCCTTTCTCAGGAAGCCACAGGAGGTCATGAGTCACCAAACAAGGGAATAACCTAAGAAAGTGGAATAAATCAAATACAGGGCACAGGGACCTCTTGTAACCACAGTGAAGAGAGGTCACAGGATGACAGTCACAAGTATGCAGAAGGCCTGAAGGGAAACCAGGAAACATAGAGGAATCCAGGTTGGATGTCCCCAAGGAAGCTGTGAAACTGATAGATTGCCTGCCACATTAGGAAGGAGACTTGGTAAATTTAGTGATAAAGACATGAAGATAAAGCAAATTAAAAATGAGACAATAATCCCCACTTCCCAACTCTCCTGGAAAAGAATAAGCAATAAGTTTTGGAGAAAAGAAATGTAACCGTAGAACAGTAATCTGTTTAGTTGTCAATTATATTTATAGTCATACTAACGTAAATACTGAATATTTATTTAATCAAATCTGGTGAAATAAAAAGACTGGGGGAAGAGAAGAGTGGAGGGTCATGTGTGTATATAAAATTTTGGGCTAAATCCTAATCTTGAAATAAAAGTCAATGGATAGGCCGGGCACAGTGGCTCAAGCCTGTAATCCCAGCACTTTGAGAGGCTGAGGCGGGCAGATCACGAGATCAGGAGATCGAGACCATCCTGGCCAACATGGTGAAACCCTGTCTCTACTAAAATACAAAAAATTAGCCTGGCATGGTGGTGCGTGCCTGTAGTGCTAGCTACTTGGGAGGCTGAGGCAGGGCAATCACCTGAACCCAGGAGACTGAGGTTGCAGCGAGCTGAGATCACACCACTGCACTCCAGCCTGGCGACAGAGCAAGACTTCATCTCAAAAAAAAAAAAAAAGAAAAAGAAAAAGAAAAAAAAAGGCAATGGATAAATCTAAAACTGGAAGATAAAGAAACCAAAGTACGATTGTGTAATTTAGAAATACAAAGATGAACTGAAAAAGCAGTGGCAGCTCTTTAGGGCGTGGTGCCTGGGGTGGGAAGGAGGGGATGGCTGTTGTTCATCATAAGCCAAAGCCAGGCCACACTGTTTGAATTGTTCAACTATGCTCGTGTTATTTCTGTAAAAACATGTTTTTGAAAATAATGATTTTCGCTTGTTCCAAGAGATTCCACCGGAACCTGGGCTTCTTGCAGTGAGCCTGTGGAGTGCTGGGTCAGGGTGGACGTGTTCTCATTGCAAACAGCACACAGCCTCCCTTCGCTTGCTGCAGAACTCTTCATTCTAACAAATGACACTACTGGAGCTTTTGAAAACCCCAGGGAGAGACCAGCCAGCCATTTTCCTGGTTGGCCTCAAACTTCCAGCTTGACCTTCCCTGGTCTCTGACACCTCCAGCAGCCGACCCGTTGTGCTGGGTCTAAGAGCTGGTGAGTCCAGCCCCAGGATTTAGAGGCAGCCTTAGACCTTCAGACTCTCTTGAAAGATACTTGCCTGTGGCTGAGGTCCCAGGCCAGCTGGGAACTGAAGCGTGGGTCCCCACCCCTCCATCTGGCCCCAGACCTCTGAACACCCAATGGCCACAACAGTTTCCACATTGCCACTGCTTCTTGCCAATGCAGTGAAGGGTGGGAGGAATGGGGAGAAGACAAAACTGAATTTAGAGTGAAAAGACTCTGTTCAAATCTGTGCCCAATCTAACTAGATGAATAATCACAGATTGTTCATTTTTCTGCCATTAACGGATCACCATCCTATTCTATTAATGCCAGGTGCACTCTAAATATCTTACCTTTCTTAATCAAGATGTCAAGTGACTCATAATAACTGCTAACTCAGCTCTGTTGGCCCCAAGTCTGGATTCTTTCCACCATTCCAGACTGTCTCTATAAATGGAGAGGGACATATCTGATTCCCAGAAGGGATGCAAAGTTTCACTGGGAGAATATTTATGAGCAAGTGCTGCACTGCACAAGTGTCCATTTATTCATGTAAGAATTGTTTATGCAAAACCTATGGTAGGTGAAGTTTATGTCCTCAAAGAGGGCAAGTCCAGTGTGGGAAGAAGACATCAGAATAAATAGCTGTCGCTCCCTGATAACTGTCTCTGACCAACCCCCCACCCCATCCCCCAGTTATTTCTGGGAGTCCTCAGATGTGTCTCACATGTGTCTGTGAACATGTCCTATGACTGATCATATAGCAGCAGTCATTCCCCTCCTCTGCTATTCTTTATTTTCTAGGACTATCAACTTGGCTATCTCCAAGCACAGTGGCATCCAGGTGCAATCACCCTCATCATTTCCTACCTCCACCCCCACAGCAATGTCCAATGCTCTGGAATCCTGAAGTTGCCAAACTGGGACTAGAGCATCTGGAGCCTATGAGAACTGAAGCCACACTGCATTCTGTGCCTAGAGGGAGGAAATGTTCCCCTTCCTCGGCCTCCTCTCTCATGGGAAGCTCTATCACCTGGTGCCAAAATGAGGTGGCTCCTACGCCAGAGGTCTACCGAGGTCTTCATTAAAAAATATCCTTTCATCTGTACCCTGGGTCTTATATGTGTCCACAGGACACTGAGCTGTGGGCAAGTCCAAGTGACAACCCCTATGAAGACAGTGGTTTTTTTCCTGAGCCTAAGTCCTGTCTGACTCCCTCTTCCCAGGAAACTCCTTAATCTCTCATAAAAATAATCTTCCCCCACCCCCACTAGCCTTCCAGACACACACTCACAGGGCTGAGCGACTGTGATTGGCTGCCCCCACAACACACACAGACACACACTCACAGGGCTGAGCGACTGTGATTGGCTGCCCCCACAACACACACAGACACACACTCACAGGGCTGAGCGACTGTGATTGGCTGCCCCCACAACACACACAGACACACACTCACAGGGCTGAGCGACTGTGATTGGCTGCCCCCACAACACACACAGACACACACTCACAGGGCTGAGCGACTGTGATTGGCTGCCCCCACAACACACACAGACACATTCGCAAGGTGGTCGCCACCGCAACCTGAATCATCTTGCTTGGTCATCCCTCCGTGATCAAGGTCCAGCACTCTTAAACTTTATCATTTGGGGAGAAAAGGGGGCAGGAAGGCATGTGCTTCTCCCCATATCCTCTCTTGTTACATCTCAGAGAAAGCCCTGAAATTTCAAAGGATATGAGTATTTAATAATTGATGGCAACAGAACATAAAACACCGTAGTCTGGGAACACGAAGTACAGTATGGAGAAAAATGCCAGAACTGTGTTTGTGCTGTGATGGAATAAAAAGTTGATAAACTTTTCAACAGCTAGACAGAACTGCAGAACAGGGGAAATATGAGGGCCACTCCAAGCCTGGAGAGGCCTGACAGGGCCCTTCATGACCAATTCTATCACACACAGCTTATAAATTTCCAGACTTCTTGCTCATTTCCTCAATGACACATCAAGATAATGAAAAATTCCCCTCTGCAACCCATTCCCCTGGGACCCTGGTCTCTGCCAGGCAAAGCATTATTGTTGTTGAAAATCTATGACTAATTGAACAAATTAATCTCTGATAAAAGATTAATGCAAAGATGGCAAATGGATTTCATTTCTGCTGCCAACTGTGATTGATTGGCAGGGGGTTCTTAGAATGCTCATTTGAGAAGGACTGTGGCCAGAGCTTAGCTCAGCAAGCAAGGGTGCAAGGATTGATTCACAATGTCTGCCCTGAGCCCTCCAGGGACAATGGCATTATAAGTGCTGCTTGTTTGGCATCCTAGGATTAGTGACTGCCCTAGGTTATCCTGTCCCTCCCTTGCATACACATGTGCATTTTGGCATGGTCCTTGGAGGAAAGAGGTCTTATCCCAATCAGTGAAAGACCGTGAGCCCTTGAGGATATGTGTGGCCAGATGAACCCTCCCAGCTCTTTTGGGGACAGCCCTTTCCATGCATTGGGAAGACTTGAGCTCACCAGCAGTGTCTCTGGGGCCTTCAATAGGGCTTCAACCCAGAGTGAGAGGAGGACTGATCATCCATCAATTCCAGTTCACCTCAATGAGCATCATTAATTGTGTTCTCCAAAAAAAAAAAAAAGAAAAGAATCAAAGTGCACAAATACATCTTCTTTACCAGGGGTGCATTTATCCTGCTACTGAGGAGAAGCCTGCACTGTTCAGCATCACCGTTGTACAACCTGAAAGTCAAGTCTGTGCCTAACAGCTGTTGCAAACTCTACTCTCTCACAGCAGGGGGAAGAGCAAGAGGAGACAGTAGTAGTGGAACTAGGAGTAGAGCTGATTCCAATGAAATATCAAGGAACAGGAAGACATCTGAAGCCAAGGGGAAAGACACAGAGATCCCTTATCTCCTCTTGCTTTTGATCATCCAATTGCTTGTGCTATCCATTCAGTTAGGATTGCGTAGCCCTCTGGCCCCTGTACCTTGTACTCCTGGTAGCCTAAATCTTACTCAGCTATGTATCAGGCCTTCCTTATTTATCTGCACTGGGCTGGTTGTCTTGCCTCTGAGCTCCTGAAAAAAAAATCTCTGTATCTCTCAACCATTGCACTTAACATGCAGTTCTGTAGTTGCGTATGTATGTGTCTCCTTTTATCCTCTATAGGAAAGAGACTGAGTAGGACTTACCACTCTAGGACAGAACCTAGTGCAGATCCTGGCATACTGTGAGCATTCAATAAATTTTGTTGAATGAATGGTGGAATTTGAGACCGTAGTGGTTGAATAGTGTCCCCTAAAAAGATATGTTCAAGTCCTAACCCCCAGTACCTGTTATTGTGACTTTTTTGGAAATAGAGTTTTTGCAGATAAAACTAAGTTAAAGATCTTAGGATGAGATCATCTTAGATTTAGAGCGGGCCTTAAATCCAAAGATTGGTGTCTTTATAAGAGAAAGTAGAGAGAGATTTGACATGCAGAGATACACAGAAGGGAAAGCCATATGAAGAGACAGGTAGAGAATGCAGGATGCATCTATGAGCCAAAAAACACCATGGATTGCTGGAGCCACCAGAAGCTGGGAAGGAGGCTTGGAACAGATTCTCCTTCAGAGCATCCAGCAGGAACCAACCCTGCCAATATCTTGATTTCAGACTTCTAACCTACAGAACTGTGAGAAAATTAATTTCTCTTGTTTTAAGCCACCATGTTTGCATAATTTGTTAAGGCGGCCCTAGGAAACTCATAGAGAGACTTAGAGGTGAACCTTGAGAATGTCAACCATCAAGGGGAGAGTTGATGAGACTGGAATAGGGTGAGGCAGGATAGGTCCCTAGGAGCAACCTTTAAGGAGACAGTCATTCTCAGGGTCTTACAGGTACCTCCTCCTAGTCTCAGTCCTAGAGTTAACAGTCCCCTGCCAAGATGTTCTTTCTCATCTTAGCATCTCATAGCTGGAGAGCCTTCAAGTCCAAACATACCCATTTTGTAGGAGAGGAAACTGAGACCTGTATAAGTAAAATGACTTGCCCTAAGTAATGAAACCAGTTAATAGAAGATCTGAGACTACAAGCTGATTTTAAGCCTACAGATCTACCAAGAACCCTAGAGATCAAAACTCCCACACCCTCAATTCCTGAGAAAACAGTCAATAGCTTGCCTAAGGCCTCCCACTGCCACACCAAATTTTTCGTGACAGGGTGGAAAGGAATGGGTTAGGAAAGTTAAGGAACTTCTAATCAACATGTTAAAATTTCTACCACTTAGTTCTGTCCTCTCCCCTCTACCCACTAAGCCCTACTTCCACTTACCTTGTGACTTTGAGTTAGTGCCCCCCTCCACCACCACCAAACCTCTCTGAGTGTCTGTAAAATGATGGGTTAGTGCTGGTGGCCTCTGGTTTTTCCAGTTCAAATATTCCTGGTTTATAATCAATTCTATGAATTTGTCACTGAAAAAGTCACTTAACGCACAGAAAGTTATGTAAGGTCCTGAATCAGAAGACTTCAACACAATCAAAATCATAATTGAAGAAAAGAAGAAATTCATACCTCTTCCCATCTATATCCTGAGCTTGTCCCACCAACAGCCTCCAGGACAATGAGAGCGAACCAAATGTGGTAAGTGTGAGCTCCCCACTGGCATTCAGGCCCAAGTACAGGTGAGCAGCCACCAACAGCTCTGAGGACTCAGCTCTCCATAAGAAGGGTTGGAGTCTGGTCAGGTACTCACCAAGGTGACAAGAAAGAGAATCATCCTCAAACATAAACCCTGGCTGTATTGAGACCCTGTACATTTCGATCTCACAGTGGATCTACTATGGTTTGGAGAAGGTTCATCCCCACCAAAACTCATATTGAAATTTGATTCTCAATGGAAACATATTGGGAGGTGAGGCCTGATGGGAGATGTTTGGGTCATGGAGGCAGGTCCCTTATGAATGGCATGGTGCCATTCTGGCAGTAGTGAGTTCTTGCTCTGGTGAGACTGGATTAGTTCTCAGGGAATGGATGAGTTCCTACAGGAGTCTCCCGTAAGACCCCACCCCCTCAGGTTTTGCTCCTTCTCATGTGTCTGCATCCCCTTTGACTTTCTCCACCATGTTATGACACAGCACGAAAACCCTCACTAGAAGCTAAGCAGATGCCAGTGCCATGCCCCTTGAACTTCCCAGCCCACAGAACTGTGAGCTAAGAAACATCTTTTCCTTATAAATTACACAGCCTTTTGTATTTTGTTATAACAACTCAAAATGAACTAAGACAGAATCCAAAAGGGTTGGGGACCCTTAGCCTCTGGCAGGTTATTTTTGTTTAATTTTGTTTGCTTTTCTAGGACTGCAGATATTCCTCCTAAAGCATTCTATATAAAAAGGAAGGTAGACTCTGGGGATGCTATTTGGGACCTATGGTTCTTGGAAACTGGTTATAAGACCTAAGCTGTTAGAAGAGAATCAAGCTGATTCTGCTCTGCTTCTGTAGGTCTAGTTTCTCTCTTCAAAGAGAGCTCAGAAACCCCTGCCAGGCCCCACCTCTTCAACAAGCCATAGCTCTTCCATTCTGGGATTCACACACTATTTGCAGAAGTTCTCAGCCCATGAGCAAGTCCCAGCTTGTCCAGCTAGTCCAAATAAAGCACATAGGGACCATGATGGCAGATTGGCTCACAGGCTCACAAGAGAGGTGCACAGCCCAGTGTCTGGGAGCAGACTCCCTCTGCAAATAGCAGGCATGGGCAAGACCTGGCTCCAGAGGAGAAAGACTGCTGGAAATGTCTCCCCATGGACAGGGCTGGGGCTGGAACCATTCCTAATCATAATGACCTCTGGATTTAAGTGGAACAAACTTCTAAGAATGGCTTCCATCATTTTCTCTCTCCCTCTTTTTCTGTTTTTCCTTCTTTATCTGACTCTGTCTGCCTTCTCTTCTTCCTTCTCTCTTCCTGCTTTCGTTCTCTCTCTCTCTCCCTCTTTCCCTCCCCCACTAAATGTCTACTGGATGTTAGGTGTGGCCCTGGGTGCTGATGATGCAGACAAGAATGAGGCCCAATTCTTCCTCAGGGAGCTCACAGACTGGAAAGAGAAGTCATAAATTTGCATATACAGAAGTACATGGCAGTAGGGAAGCACAAGAAATGGGATACCCAAGCCTGCTTCAAAGAACATAACATTTGAGTTGGAATTTGAAGGATTAATAGATGTTTGTAAGGTGTGAAACCAGGGAAAGGCATTTCAGACTAAAACACTCTAAAAGACAAAATCTTCCTGGCCTGGGAGAATATGCAGTGGTTGGGAAAGTATGGGCAACATGGTATTGCCAGAGTCAGTTACAGGATAAAAGCATGGGGTTAAGCTGAACAGGTAAATAGAGATCACAAAGAGCCATGAGTGCTAAGGTAAGATTAATCCAGAAGCCAATGGGAAAGTATAATTTGAGCAGGAGAGCAGCCTAACCAGCTTTATCTAAGAGAGACTTCAGCATTCAAGTAGGATTTAGAAGGCTTTGGCAGGCAAATACTTCTGCCGCAACATGTAGAAGTAAACGGATGCATTTAAAATATATATATTTTTCTATTTTTAAACTTTTTTCCAACTTTTAAGTTCAGGGGTTCATGTGCAGGATGTGTGGATTTGTTGCATAGGTAAACATGTGCCATGGTGGTTTCCTGCACAGATCATCCTATCACCTAGGTATTAAGCCCAGCATCCATTAGCTATTCTTCTTGATCTTCTCCCTCCTCCCTCCCCTGATCTTTTAACAGGCCCCCGTGTGTACTGTTCCCCCCGGCCATGTGTCCATGCATCTCATCACTCAGCTCCCACTTATAAGTGAGAACATACGGTATTTGGTTTTCTATTCCTGCCTTAGTTTACTAAGGATAATGGCCTCCAGCTCCATCCATGTTCCTACAAAAGGACATGATCTCATTCTTTTTTGTAGCTGTGTAATATTCCATGGTGTACATGTACCACATTTTCCTTATCCAGTCTATCATTGATGGGCACTTAGGTTGATTCCATGTCTTTGCTATTGTGAATAGTGCTGCAATAAACACATGTATGTATCTTTTTTTTTTTTTTTTTCTGAGACGGAGTCTCACTCTGTCACCCAGGCTGGAGTGCAGTGGCGCTATCTCAGCTCACTGCAAGCTTCGCCTTCCAGGTTCATGCCATTCTCCTGCCTCAGCCTCCCAAGTAGCTGGGACTACAGGCACCCACCACCATGCCCGGCTAAATTTTTTGTATTTTTAGTAGAGATGGGGTTTCACTGTGTTAGCCAGGATGATCTCGATCTCCTGACCTCATGATCCACCCACCTCAGCCTCCCAAAGTGCTGGGATTACAGGCGTGAGTGACCGCACTCAGCCACATGTATCTTTTTAATAGAATGTTTTATATTCCTTTGGGTATATACCCATTAATGAGATTGCTGGGTCAAACAATATTTCTGCCTCTAGGTCTTTGAGGAATTGCCACACTGTTGTCCACAATGGTTGAACTAATTTACACTCTCACCAACAGTGTAAAAGCATTCCTTTTTCCCCACAACCTCGCCATCATCTATTGTTTTTTGACTTTTTGATAATGGCCATTCTGACTGGTGTGAGACGGTGTCTTTTTGTGGTTTTGATTTGCATTTCTCTAATGAGCAGTGATGTTGA
Organism: Gorilla gorilla gorilla; assembly: GCF_029281585.2. NCBI lineage: Eukaryota > Metazoa > Chordata > Mammalia > Primates > Hominidae > Gorilla > Gorilla gorilla. The sequence continues at coordinate 145,879,079 of NC_086017.1, read as the reverse complement.
GCTTTATTTAATGTTTGTTGGCTGCATGTATGTCTTCCTTTGAGAAGTGTGTGTTCATGTCCTTTGCCCACTTTTTAATGTTTTTTTCTTGTAAATTTTTTTCTTAAACAAATTTACAAGATGGTTGTAGGTCAGATGGTTGTAGGTGTGTGGTCTGATTTCTGGGTTCTCTAATCTGTTCCATTAGTCTATGTGTCTGCTCTTGTACCAGTACCATGTTGTTTTGATTACTGTAGCGCTGTAGTATAGTTTGAAGTCAGGTAGCGTGATGCCTCCAGCTTTGTTCTTTTTGCTTAGGATTACCTTGGCTATTCGGGCTGTTTTTTTTTTTTTTTTGGTTCCATATAAATTTCAAAATAGTTTTTTTTATAATTCTGTGAAGAATGTTAATGGTAGTTTAATGGGTATAGCATTTAATCTATACCTTGCTTTGAGCAGTACGGCTATTTTCCTGATATTGATTCTTCCCATCCATGAGCATGGAATGTTTTTCCATTTTTTTGTGTCATCTCTGATTTTTTTGAGCAGTGGTTTGTAGTTCTCCCAGAAGAGGTCCTTCACTTCCCCTGTTAGCTGTGTTCCTAAGCATTTTATTCTTTTTGTGGCAATTGTGAATGGAAGTTCATTCGTGATTTGGCTTTTGGCTTGCCTGTTGTTGGTGTCTAGGAATGCTAGCAATTTTTGCACATTGATTTGTCCCTCCATCACAGAGACATTTCCCAATAACATCTTTCCAATACAGTCATATCAAAGGTTAGATCAAACCCCTAGCCCAGATTCAGTAGATTGTTTTTGTGGGATGGGGAGGGATGTGGGGTCTCACTGTCTCTTATCCTGAGACTTTGCTGAAGTTGCTTATCAGCTTAAGAAGCTTTTGGGCTGAGATGATGGGGTTTTCTAGATATAGGATTATGTCATCTGCAAACAAAGATAGTTTGATTTCCTCTCTTGCTATTTGAACACCCCTTATTTCTTTCTCTTGTCTGATTGCCCTGGCCAGGACTTCCAATACTATGTTGAATAGGAGTGGTGAGAAAGGGCATCCTTGTCTTGTGCCATTTTTCAAGGGGAATGCTTCCCGCTTTTGCCCATTCAGTATGATACTGGCCATGGGTTTGTTATATATGGCTCTTATTATTCTTGTCACTCTTGAATACCCTTGATGTCCATAGTATTTTACTCAGTCATTCAAGAAAGAAAGAAGGAAGTTTTTTAAATATATATAATATATTTAAAATATATAAATATATTAAATATATTAAATATATAATATATTAAAAATATATAAATATATATAATGTGTATGTGTATATATATGTGTGTGTATATGTATATATACGTATATATGTGTGTGTATATATATATAACGTATGTATGTATATAACGTATGTATGTATATGTTGGGGCACTGTATGCCAAGCACAAATGCTCTACCTGGGCTTCCAGTTGCTCATGGTGGATTGAACACATGTGTCCTCTTCAAACCCCAACAAAATGACACACACAAAAAACATATAAAAGCAGAACCAACTCATAGGGAGAAAAACAATGGAGGAAGATGACGGCAAACAAGATGCATGAGCGAAATGTACTATGGAAAGCAGGCAGACAAGGACAAGCAAACTGGCAGACCAGCCAAGGGACAGCAATGAACCTCTGATGGGAGGGGAGCCAAGAAGGAGCTGGTTTCTGCTGCAAACCTGTAACTGTAAGAATGGAAGGCTCTGAAGGCAGGGGGCAAGTGGGGCTGAAAACAGGGGAGTGGGATGAAGATCAACCTAAGAGACAGTGAGACCTTCATCTCCCTCCCCATCCCACACAAACAAGCAACTGCACCTGGACTAGGGGTTTGATCTAATCTGTGATATGACTATATTGGAAAGATGTTACTGGGAAATGTCTGTGTGATGGAGGAGGATGATAAGGAAGATAAATCTTCTTATTCCATGGTTGGAATTCAGTAAAAAAAAAATAACTAAAAACCTAAAAATCAAATGCTAACAGTATAAGGGTGGTAGAAACTGCCAAAATTATTGAAAGCGTTCACCTCTGGGAAGTGTGAATTGTGACTGAGGAGGGGTGGGATAGGGACCTGCTGTTTTTCATTATAAGCCTTATAGGACTATTTGTCTTTTTAAACTATGCCCATGTATTACTTTTATAAAAATAAAAATTGAATTTCTGGCTGCTGTGTGAAGAATAGATTGGAGGAGGACATGGGTAGCACTGGGAACCCATTAAGTGGTTCAGGGGAGAGCTGTTGAGCGCCAGGGCCAGCGTGGCAGGAATGGAAGTGGAGAGGACAGGATATGTTCGCAATGTTTGGAAGACAGAGTCAGAAGAACTTCCTGAAGGACTGAATATTGGCAGTGAAAAAAATCAGAAGAATCAAAATATAGTTTCTAGGCATTGGGTTGGAGGAACTCAGTACAGGCAGAGTGAGCACTAGGGTGGCACAAGCCAGCCACCAAGGGCACAACATGTAAGAAGGCGCTCACTCTTGGCATCATGCAAGTTCAGGGCGGACACCTGAAAGTGAGGGCCTCTTGACATGTGCCCTTGGCATCTCATGGCCTCACCATGGGCCCAGCCTTGACTCAGTCAGTTCTGGAGCTATTTACTGAGCATCAGGGCTGGGAACAATTAGTGGCAAAGCATGGGGTTCACCAGGGAGGACAAAGAAGGAAAAAGTGTTCTTCTGGACAAGTCATGATTAAGACATCTGTTAATGATCCACGTGAAGTTGTCAAGCATGACAAGTCTGCAGCCCAGGATGACAGTCAAGGTTGGAGATAGAAATCCATCCTTGAAAGCTTGAAATTATGAGCTGAGATTGGATAGCCGAGAGAGTGATTGTGATGTGTACAGGAGGGACCCCAAGTCAGAGACATTCCCACATAGAACCGTGAGGACGACAAGGCAGACAGACAGGGAGCAGCCATCAGAGTGTAGGGAGGCCAGGAAAAGCTGGTGTTTCAGAAGCCAAGAACAAAATGTTTGCCAAGAGACAGTCTGTCCTGTATGCTTCAGCCCTGCCTCTCCTGACAGAAATTGTACTGTGAGGAGGAGCAAAATGCTTCCTGCTTCTGTCTTGCCCAAGGCTAGCCGCTTGTGTGTTCACCTGGGGCTTGGATAGCACACTCTCTTTTCCACCTATGATGGCACCTTTCTGTCAATCCTGTCCCCTCCCAACTTCCAGGCCACAGCGTGCCCTACAGTTTGCAGCTCCTCTCATCCCAGGACCGATCCATCCAGCTTGGTGACTCCTGGTTTCACCCTGCTGCTTTCTAACGACTGGACTTTAGTCATTCATTTAACAACTGTTTAAGCACATAATGTGTTCAAATGGTGCTAGGCACAGCGGATACAGAGGTGATTAGGATGGATATTGTTATCCAGGGCAGTCCACACTCTCCTGAGACATTTCCTGCTCTGGGCCCCCTTCAGATAAAATACCTCATCTACCTGAGTCTGAATTTGGCCCCAGCCCACTGGCTAGAGCCCCAAGCAAGCCCACTGGGCCCTCTCCAAGTAGTGAGAGGCCTCAGTATTTCCTCTCCAGTGAAGTACAGCCTCATTGGAGCAAAGAACCATCCACTTTGGAAAAAGATCTATTCAGGACGTGCTGAAGAAGAGCTAGCTGGTGATGTGCCCATCCAGCTCAGAATCTCATACAGTGCCTGGAATACCGTATACATCCCAGTGGTGTGTGAAACGATGGATGAATGAAGTGCTCACCCTGTGTTAAAATACAAAGACATAGAAAGTCTTTTCATGGGAGACATTGATGGAGGTAGCCTGAGAAAGGAGAGAGCAGTATCAGACTACCTGGAGACAAGGTGTGGGCAAGGGCAGCCCGAGGTCATGTACCTGCTCCCCACTCCACCCTGGAGTTAGCTCAGCACCCTATTCTCCAGAGCGTGAGGCTTTAGCAGCAGTTTGGAGCCACCTCTTAATAATCTCTGCCTGACAGGCAGCAGCTGCAAACTTCCAGCAAGAGACTGCATTCTTGGCGGGTCATTCCTGGCCTTCCAATCCCATCTCTATGGAAATTGGCCCTGGAGGTGGAGGATGGAAACGGCAGCCCCTCCGTGCCCTCACTGGCAGCCTTTGCTTTTGCTCACATCCTGCCCCCCTTCACTCAGAAGCCAGAGAATCTAGCTTATCTGATGAAAGATCCCATTTATTGGTCTCTGGCTCTACTGAAGTGCTGCTTGGCATGCCCCTCTGCCAGCTCTGTAGAACTTTCCAGAGTCAGCTGTCCAGGTACCTATATTTGGCTATCCTACCAAGCCCTAGAGCTGATCTCCTCTGCAGCCTAGCTGCTTTGGGAATCTCTGCACGGATACACAACTTGCTGGTTTGAAAACAAATACTGATCAGAGCTGCTGAAGGTGAAGCAGTTGGAAAGTGTGCCATCCATGCTGTGCCGTGGGGTGTCAGGTTGGCGGGGTATCTGCCCGTGTCCCCACCATCCCATCAGACACCCTGAGCAGAATGGCAAGACTATGCACGCAGTCTTCCATGTCTGGACAACCTGCAAGTTCATGCTGTGCATCTGACACCCGTGTCCTAACGGAGGGACACGTGTGCATCAGAGGACAACCCACATTCTGCTCCAGGCCCCGCCTGCCAGCCAGCTGGAGCTCCACTCCCAGCCCATCAGTTTCATACTCCTTGATTTTCCCAAGTGGTTGAATAGTTTACTGTCGGTTACTCTTGTCATTTTACAAAAATGACTGGGAAATGAGAAGAAAAAGCTAAGAACAGGCCTCAAAAGCTCAACACAGTTGACATGAACGTGGGAATCAGCAGGCATTACTGAAAGAAGCAAATCTGCCGCCCATAAGCTGAGGCCCATTAGCTTAGGCCTGTGAGCAGTGTGTGTGCAGGTGTGGGTACAATCATGAGGGAAGAGGGCCGAGCAAAGAGCATGAGTGCTGGGAACACTCCAGCACCTTTGAAGACTGTGTCTCATAGGAATGCCATGGAAGGTGTAGTCCTCCAAACACTTCCATCTCCCCATACCTCTTTCTAAAGTGGGATTCTGTTGTAGGACCTGAACACAGCCCATCTACATGCATGTTTTCAGAAAGCCACGTGCCCAAAACCAAATGCCAGAGGGTCTGCCCCTGCTTGAGAGAGCAGTGTGTGTATGTCTTGCCATCCAAAACACCCTGTCAAGTTTTATCCCACAGTGTTATGACAAAGCCTCCACCCAACACTAAGCTTATCTCTTCAAAAAAAAAAAGTTCTTCTTTATGATAGGCTGAGATGCTCCTCCCTCTACACATCTGTCCTTGATGCTAGTTTTACTGTATGTGGCATTCTTAAGAAATCCATTCCCTGTCTCACAGGAGAGCCCTTCAAACATTTGAAGATAGCTGCTGTGTTCACACCACCTCCCTTTTCCCACTCTCAATAATTCCTCAAGGGAGTTGGTATCTTGACCAGACCAATCACTCACCCCTGGACAGGTTCTATTGTGTCAAAGCTCCTTGAAGAAGGGCTGGTGCTTTAGCAATGTATGTCAAGTAACTTAACAACGTTCATAGTTTTACTTCCATGATCTGACTTCCTGAACTGTATCCTAAGGAAATGATCACATAAATATCTGGAAGAGCCAAGTTTTGCTCTTACAATTCCCTCCTGAATTATTAGCATTTATTATGCAATAATGGGAAAGTGGACACATAAACTATGTCACATCCATATCATGATGGAATATTGTATAACCATAAAACACTATCTTTTTGACAAGTAAGGAAAAAAGCAATATACCTGTTTGAATACTCAATATTATACACACGCATACCCTCTTGCACACACTTACACATGTACACACACACACGTGGGCATGGACACACAGGAAGGAAACACCCTTAAATGTGAACAGTTCCCACCATAATACCACCAATGCTTAGTTGGTGGTACTATGGACGATCATTCTTTCTCATTTTGTCTGCATTTCTTCAATATTCCACAGTGATCATATACTACTTCTAATTCACACAAAGAAAAGTTATTGTTTAAAAACATGATACCCAGAATCAGACTCAGGATGCCGCATGTAGTCTGAGCAGCACAGGGCTTGGTCTTGTCCAGAAGTCCAACAGGCACTGTTGGCTCCTGTTACACTCACTGTCAACCAACAGCCCTGAGACATTTTGCAGGAGCTGCCCGTAACCCAGCACTCCCTGCTGGTGACACCGTGTGAGTGATGATTTTTGCCATAGTACAGAGCTTGTCCCAGGCAGAGAATGCACAAGCAAAAGAAGATGAAGGCGGCAATTCAAAGGTAAGTCACGCTTAGAGAGTGAGTAAAAACACTGCCCACAGCGACACGTCTGCCTTTCACATATTCCCCTTGAAACCAGACATTGCCAGGCCATTTTTATATATTAAGGGTGGCAAGGTAGACTAACTTCAGCCACATGACACGCTCCTCTGTGTCTCTAAAAGAGCCTATCCAGGTGTTTGTCTTATTAGGCAGACAAGGTGGAAAGCAATGTCTGATGGGCAAGGGAGAAGTACACCAGGGTGGTGAAAAGCCCGGGGGCACTTACTAGCTATGTGTCCTTAGGCAAGTTGTTCTACTTAACCTGTCTGAGCCTCAGTTTTCACCAGTGTAAAATGGAGATACCACTAGGACTATGTCCCCAGATTGTAGTGAGGATTCACTGAGTTAGTACACATAAGCACTTTGAACCATAGCTATCAGCCATCTGTGTTCACAAGCCACACAGGCAGACCAGGAAGGAGACCTCAGTTGCTTGGCCCTACCTCCAGTGCTTGGGCCATCATGCCCACTGCCCTCTAATCAGTCTCCTAGGTGCGGGTGAGTTACAGAAGTAGAGAGGCATGTGCACCAGCCATTACGCCTTTCTCTGGGTATGGTCCAGAGCCCCTTCTTTCCTTCCGGGAGTCTATAAGACCCTACTGCTGTGCCTCTGCCCAGCTTCACCACCACAGCCAGCACATGTGGCATAGCCGTCACCTGCCAGGATCCATCTCCATCTGCTCACAGAGACCAGATGGGCCACAGTGTCCTCCTGTGAGTCGGGTCTCTGATGCAAGGAAGCAAGAAAGGTCATCACCATGTATGGGCAGGCCCCCTCTCTCTGTAAACTCATCTCTCAATAAATGATGAGTGTTGCCACCTCTTACTCGAGAAGCCAGGCAATGTATGCTCAAGTCTTTCCAATCAGAGTTGTTTCTACAAGCCTTTGGCTTCTGTGGGGAACATTTGGTTTCAAAGGAAATGGGATTTCCCCTTCAATATTCTTCTTGGATGACAGGTCTGTGATTGGAATCAGGACATGAAAAATCATGCCCCAGTGGTTATTTCCATTAGTGGCTTTTGACTTTGCAAGGACACCCGCAGCACAGAGAGCCCAGTCCCTCCCACCTCCTACCCCACACAGCTCAGGCAGGTCCCGGTCGGCTGACCTGGAACTTTTTGGTATTTCAGATCCCTGTGCTATCTGGTCAGGAGCTTGACTAACTCATCTTTGCAAGAACCTGCTTCACAATTGCTACTTACATCACTTTCCCTCAAGACCCTGGTCTTGTCCAGCCATCTTCCACACCACAATGTGCTGGAACCCCTTACATGCACACACACAAATACAAACACACGTTCCCACACATGTGCACACACCCACACAGCAAACGCTTGGTTCTCTATCTGTGGCAACCAAACCTTGCGAAGTGCTAATTTGCCTGACATGCTGAGAAAGAAAAACTTGTTTATTGTCTAGGTTGCAGGGTGTCAGAACCCTGTGGAGCCTCAGTGAAAGAAATGAAGGGGGAGCTGAATGCTGAAAAGAAGAGCAAAATGAGACCACACTCAATACTGAGTCCTTGAAAAGGGCTCTGTGAGAAAGAATGCAGTGAAGCAGCAGCCCCTGGCATCTGGCTTGTGAGCCTGTTCCTTGTCCTAGCCTGGAGCCCTGGAGGACAGCGACACACTTGTTATGTCCCTCACACCCAGCACAGGCCCAGGCACAGACAAACATTCCAGACAAACAGGCACAGACAAACATCCTTGTTGATGCTGGAATGAAGAAGAGTGAAGATGAGCAGGGTAGATCAGCTCCGCTCAGGGACTCCAGGCTGCTGTTTTACTTAACTTGGGGAAGGGTTTGGGGAACAACAGTGACTTTGCTGAGCAGGATGTCAACTGAAATTAGGCATCTTCTGCAGCCAGATGAGGAGCCTGGACAGAGGGCTAGGAGGGAGGGTGCCTGGCTCCACAGTGCTCACAGGCCTATTCTGGACCAGGAGAGCAGGCGTGCAGCTGCAGCATTGAGCATGGGGGTGCCTACTCCTGCCTGTCTCCAGGGTTGTCATTAGCATGGAGTCCACCTTACCCCCAGTAACCTCAAGGGGCCATTGAGAGCCCCCTGCCCTTCACATTGAATGACAGCTATGCTCAGGGGCCTGGAGGCTGGAGGCTTTCCTTTCTGAAATGGGGCCAGAGGACAGTGAACCGGTGGAGAAGGTTAGCATCAGGGCCTTGGCCAGGAGCATTGCCCACATGCCCGTGGGATGGCTGCCAACATTCCTGCAGGATGCCATTGCCTTCCACTCAGATCCCTGAGCCCAGAACGTGAAGAGTGAGTGGTAACACATAGGGGCTGCTTCTCACGCACTGCCAGGAGGACATGGACCCTGAACTCAACACCAGGCCCCCGGTAATCGGTCCATGCACGTGAGGCAAAAAACTCCTGTGGAGAGCAGCCAAAGGACAGCCCTGCCCCTGCAAGCCCTTGCGCTCAGGTTCTCTACGTTCTTTAGCCATGAGGCTTCCAAGAGTTTGGTGACCATGGGCTGAAATCAGTATCCTCCGAAGCCAGCCCAAACCAGAAGTTTCTCTACAGAGGATCCTGTCTTCTGGGAACATCTGAGCCTCAATTGCAGCTAAACATCCGCCATAAATGAGCGCATATTTTTCTGTTTCCCTCCATTTTATATAAAGAATCTTTCTATCCAATGAAGAAAACAAAAAACGTCTTGCATTGATTACGAATTGTGTTTGGCAACAGAAATCTGAAAGGCAGTGACTTAAACACAATGGGCTTTTTTACTTTTCTTTTTTTGCTTACAGAAGAAATCTGGAAATAACCCAAAACTTTTTTGGCAGCTCCACAAAACCATTAGGGAACCAGTCAGTTTCTGGCCCTCAGCTTTGCTGTCCTATCTCCAGGTATGGTTCTTGTCCTCATGTCTGCAAGATGACTCTGGAACTCCATCCATCATAGGTGAGTTCTAGGCAGGACTGTGTAAAAGCGAAAAGGGCAAACTGTGTGTGCTATGAATGCATTCTATTCTAAATGAGCTTCCCTAGGAGCCCCACCCAACAGTTTTCTTGAACATCTTATTGTCCAGAACTGTGTTATATGACCATCCCATCTACAAGGGACGCTTGGAAACACCTTTCTTTTCCTGAACACTGTCCCAACAGAATAGGGTCTCTGTTAATTAAGAAAAGGGGGAGAAAAGATATGGGGTGGGCAACTGGCAGTCTCCACCAGGCACCTGTATAACAGCTCTGGCTTCAACCAGTTATTGAAGGGTATGGAAAATGGATTCAAGCGAGAAAGAGAAGGAAGAAAGAGGTGGAAGAGAAGGGAAAGAAGCAGAGCGGGAATGCCAGGCTAACCCAAATGAAAGTATGTACCCAAAAGAGTGTTAGGGTGACCAACAGCCATAGTGTGCCAGGGACATAGGACTCTCAGTGTTGGAACCAGGGAAGTCCCAGGCAAACAGGGACAGCTGGTCACCCTGAATGTGCATATGTCTGTGTGAACGGGGTCTTTTGAGACTAGACATCTTGAACTGGTGCTTCTCAAGTTGTTGTCCAAGGACCCCTGAAGGCCCCCAAGAGCCTTTCAGGGGACCTGTGATGTTAGACTGGTTTTCTAATAAACTAGGGTATTATTTGCCTATTTTACTCTCTTTTCTCTTGTGAGTAAACAAAGGAGTTTTGCAGAAGTTATATGGCATGATATTGCAAAGATTGGATACAAAAGCAGATATAAGAATCTAGCTGCCTTCCATATACACCATGGAATACTATGCAGCCATAAAAAAGGATGAGTTCATATCCTTTGTAGGGACATGAATGAAGCTGGAAACCATCATTCTTAGTAAACCATTGCAAGGACAAAAAAAAAACAAACACCGCATGCTCCCACTCATAGGTGGGAATTGAACAATGAGAACACTTGGACACAGGAAGGGGAACATCACACACCCGGGCCTGTCATGGGGTGGGGGGAGGGGGGAGGGATAGCATTAGGAGATATACCTAATGTAAATGACGAGTTAATGGGTGCAGCACAACAACATGGCGCATGTATACATATATAACAAACTTGCACGTTGTGCACATGTACCCTAAAATTAAAGTATAATAAAAAAATTAATTAATTAATTAATTTTTTAAAAAATCTAGCTGCCTTCTATTCTGTTAGAAAAAGGAAATCAAGGCACCAAACACCAAAGGGATATTCAATAAATGTAAAAGAATGCCGGCTGGGCATGGTGGCTCACGCCTGTAATCCCAGCACTTTGGGAGGTCAAGACGAGCAGATCACAAGGTCAGGAGTTTAAGAGCAGCATGACCAACATGGTGAAACCTCATCTCTACTAAAAATTAGCTGGATGTGGTGACACATGACTGTAATTCCACCTACTCAGGAGATAGAGGCAGGAGAATCGCTTGAACCCAGGAGGCAGAGGTTGCAGTGAGCCGAGATCATACCACTGCACTACAGCCTGGGCAACAGAGAAAAATAAAAAAAGAATGCCATTCTCTTTACTATTTACTTTTGTTTTGGAAAATAGATTTGTTTTCATGAAATATATTAGCATGTAATGATTTGTTATGCCTGTTTTTCATGAACTGAGAAATATTTTTTTTTTGAGACAAGGTCTCTCTCTGTCACCCAGGCTGAAGAGCAGTGGTGTGATCTCAGCTCACTGCAACCTCTGCCTCCTGGGTTCAAAAGATCCTCCCAGCTCAGTCTCCTAAGCAGCTGTGACTACAGGCACACACCACCACACCCAGCTAAATTTTTTTGGTATTTTTTGTAGAGACAGGGTCTTGTCATGTTACCCAGGCTGGTCTCGAACTCCTGGGCTCAAGCTACCTGCCCACCTCAGCTTCCTAAAGTGCTGGGATTACAGACAGGATCTCTCTCTGTCACCCAGGCTAGAGTGCAATGGCACGATCTCAGCTCACTGCAACCTCTGCCTCTTGGGTTCAAAAGATCCTTCCAGCTCAGCCTCCTGAGTAGCTGGGACTACAGGCATATAGCACCACACCCAGCTAAAATTTTTGGTATTTTTTGTAGAGACAGGGTTTTGTCGTGTTACCCAGGCTGGTCTCAAACGCCTAGGCTCAAGCCATCTGCCCACCTCAGCTTCCCAAAGTGCTGGAATTACAGGCATGAGTCACCACGCTTAGCCAAGAAATAATTTAAAAAATATCTTGGCCAGGCACGGTGGCTCACATCTGTAATCCCAGCACTTTGGGAGGCCGAGGCGGGCAGATTACCTGAGGTCAGGAGTTTGAGACCAGCCTGACCAACGTGGCAAAACCCCGTCTCTACCAAAAATACAAAAATTAGCTGGGCATGGTGGCGGGAGCCTGTAATCCCAGCTACTTGGGAGTCTGAGGCAGGAGAATCGCTTGAACCCAGGAGGTGGAGGTTGCAGTGAGCCAAGATTGCACCATTGCACTCTAGCCTGGGTGACAGAGAGAGACTCTATCTCAAAAAAAAAAAAAAAAAAAAATCTTGGTCTTCCTTTCTAATATGATTAAGTTGATAGCTGTAACCTACATTTTTAAAAAGTTCTTTGGCATTCTCATTAATTTTTAAGAGTTTAAAGGGATCCCGAGACCAAAGAGTTTGAGATCTATTGTCCCAGACTAAACTTGGAAGGATATAGAGTGGAGAGTTACAAGATAAATCTCCAGTCAGTTAAAGAATGGAAACAAGAGGAAGGCTGGACCTTGTGGAAACTGGCATCAGAGGCAGCATCCTATGAGCCTCAGCAACAACGTGTGTGAATAAACACTCTATTGCAGCGCAGCTTAGAAAGTGGTTTGTGGACCAGGACCAGGCTGCAAACTCTTCATCACAAGTTACTGTTGAAGGAAGTATGGAAATACAGGAAGCTTTTAGAAACTTCCATAACAACTTGACAGAGTAACTTTATGTCTGTTGAAATAATAAGAAAAGTTAGGCTTGTATTTTGTATATCTTCTATCATTTTATTTTCCTAGCAATTTATTTTTACTATGTTTTATAAAAGTATTCCATGATGCATTAGAAATTTTTTAAATATGGCCTTTTCAAGTTTGAGATTAACATAAAGGATAAATACTAATTATCCAAGCAAAGGGGGGAACAAAGTATTACATAGAAAGATTTGTGCTTCAAGAGAAAACTATGCATTGTCTAGAGTACATCTTTCCTTATTACCTGATTCTAGCCTTTTATTGAGCTATTCTGCAGTTTATAAATTGTAAATAACTAATAGCAATGAAAAATAATTTCTGCCTGTAGACATGCAAAAATTCTGTCAGGCAATTGACTTCCCTTCCTCGCTATGGAAGGGGCCAGCTTTGCCCCCACTTGCTCACTCTTTCAGTGTTCCTGATCTATAATTACACATGATTTTGGATTCTCCATTGACTTAGTTGTAATATCTTACTGGTTTCTCCATTAATGCATTAAATAAAATCATTAGTACAGGTTCATTAAAAAATAATATGGGGCTTGGCACAGAGGCTCATGCTTGTAATATTAGCACTTTGGGAGGCTGAGGTGGGTGGATCACTTGATGTCAGGAGTTCAAGACCAGCCTAACCAACATTGCAAAACCCTGTCTCTACCAAAAAATGACAAAAATTACTTGAGCGTGGTGGCAGGCTCCTGTAGTCCCAGCTATTTGGGAGGCTGAGGTGAGAGAATTGCCTGAACTCAGGAGGCAGAGGTTGCAGTGAGCCGAGCTCATGCCACTGTACTCCAGCCTGGGTGACAGAACAAGACCCTGTCTCAAATAATAATAACAATAATAATAATAAATAAGGTCCTTTACATTATTTACAAACCACAGTTTGTGAAGCTCTGTTTTTGGACTCCACCATTGATGTGACTCAATTGCCTTCTGGAAGTCCTTCAATTCTCATCTTGCTACCTGCTGACATCTGTATTCAGCTACGTACATTTTTTTCTGTCTCATAGTTTTTTTTTTCTTTTCTCCTAGTTTAGGCTTCCTCATCATTTTGGCTATGGCACAGAAAAGAGGCCACAAGAAGTCATAATAAGCCGAAGAGAAAGCACTGTGTTAGATGCTTTATGAGAATAAGAGAGAGACAGGGAGAGAGAGAGAAAATGAGGCCAACAGGAGATTCAAGAGCTGGGGACTACAGAGGAATCATTTCATACACAAGCTGGAGATAACTGTGTTGTGCCCAACCATCACTAAACACCTTTTATTGTTTTTGTGAGCAAAACCACACCTATATGAAATCAATGGCTCAATGCTCATCATTGGAAGAGATCACCAGGGTCTCCAAGCCAGAAGCTAACCCCAGCCCCAGGAGCTAACCCTTGGTGGAAGAAGGCCTTTGTCATGAGGATCCAGATGCTGGGGAGGTTTCCATGAAGGCTGAGACTTCAGCTGCAGAGGAGAGCACCCAGTGGCCAGGGACCCTGACATTTGTGGAAGCCAAAATGATGGTCTCAGCCATTTGCCTTGCCATCCTGGTGCTTGGTGGGGAAGGGGGTGGAGGAGTCTCTGAGGTTCCTGTCTGTGCAGAAACCCTTCGTCCAACTTTTGCTCCTGATGGAACAGCACCCAGATTATCTCAGTTCCCTGTGATCAACTTGGTGCACCTGTCAAATAAGGCACCACAGCAGGGACAACACACGAGTCTACTCTGACTGGCCACTGCAAATTCAAAGCTTTTAAAAAATAGCTTCATTGAGCTATAGTTCATGTACCATAAAGTTCACTTGTTTTAAACAGGCAATTCGATGATTTTTAGTAAATTTATGGCACTGTACAACCATCACCACAATCTAATCTTAGAATATTTCTCTCACTCCAAAAAGTAGCCTTGTGTCCATTTGCAGGTACTGCCTATGCTCAAGGCAACCACTAATCTACTTTCTGTCTCTATAGATTTGTCTTTTCTGGGCATTTCATGTAGATGGAATCATACAATATACATAATGTCTTAAAGTTCCATCCATATTATAGTATGTTGATCCATACTTCATTCCTTTTTGTTGCAAAATAGTAATCTATTGTATGGATATACCACATTTTGTTTCTACATTCACCAGGTGATGGGCATTTGGATTGCTTTCACCTTGTGGCGATCATGAATAATACTGCTATGAACATTCTCATACAAGATTTTATGTAAGTTTAGGTTTTCATTTCTCTTGGATAGATACACAGAAGTGGGATTTCTATATCATATGGTAAATTAATGTTTAATTTTTCAGAAACTACAAAATGTTTTTCCAAAATAGCTGTACTATTTTACTTCCCCGTCAGTGATGCGTGAGGAATCCATTTGCTCCACAGCCTTTTCAACACTTGATATTGTCTTCCTGTTTCATTTGAGCTATTTGTGGGTTGTGAATTCGAATCCTGAGCCAAGTAACACAAGGACAGTCCACAGCTGTGGCTGACCCATCCTGGGGGCAGTGCCCTGAGGAGGCTGCCTCCATCCTGCCACAGGTGTGGGGCTACCTGGATTCCTAACTTTTTTGAGGCCTGATTATTCTACTCTCTGTGGAGTCTGTAGATTACCCTACATCCTGCCAGTAAAACCATTTTCTAAAAATTTAAGTTAAGCAGAGTGGGGTTCTGTCACAGCCACTTGCATTTGAGTAACACACTTCCCACAGCCCTCCATCCTGATCTCTGCTGGAGCCAACACATCCAAGGTCTCATCTGAGCATTGCCTACCAGGGATGCACCAGCAGGCACCCTGGGGGTCAGGATTTGTTCTTAACAGAGATAACCACTGGAGAAAACCCCACAGCAATAAGAATGGTGCTATCTCCCAGCTCTTCAGGCACCTAGGCAATAAGCTGCACATTCATCCAGGCTGAAGCTCACCGCTCTGTGTTTGCTGCAGTCTGAGTCAAGTTAAAGTTAGAGTTTCTCCATATGTTTTCCAGAGAATCACATAAAGTTGTGAGAGGGGGTAGTAGTAACCTTTGAGAAATTTTATGAAGATAAAGGCACACTTGCTGAGTATCAGAAAATGTGTGTTCTAATGTGTATTGAGAATTTCTCCATGATGCATTTTTCCTGGTGACCAAAGTTGGTACAATGAAAGCACAGAGAGCTGTGTGACCTGGAGTTAGCTGCTTGACCTCTCTGAGCTATAGCTTGTAGGACCATTGTGAGGCTTGTAGATGAAGTGAGCACCAGCATGGCTGACTACCTTTCCCAGCATTGTCATCGTGCTAAAGTTTACTGAAAGAAAATGAAATAAAATAGTACTCTCCCAGTATTTTGCTCTGGGGGAAGGCCCTTCAGACTCTGCATGGAGGAGGGAGTTTTCTGCATCATGGTGCAGAAAACAAACTTCCATGCTAGATGTATTTAGTGCAAGTCATATTGTACACGCTGTGTGCAGTCAGGCAAGTTATCCCATCTCTTTGGGCCTCAGTTTCTCCATCTCTAAAATGGTGTCAATGATATTGCTTTACTCCATAGAGTGTTTGTGAGGCTCACATGAGACTATAAACAAAGCACTAAGCACCGTTTCTGGTACTCAAGAAGCACCCATTAGCATTCACTGTGTTTGTAGTTGCAGTTACTTGCATCTTTGTGACCTTTCCCTGAGTTGGGAGCAGCCCTTCTTACCACTGCTGATGTGGAGCTGGCTTGGGGATGAGTCACGCTTATGTCCGCTGTGGACAGTGGGGGATCAGGATAAAATAAGCAAAGCTTTAAGGCCCAGAGCAACACCCACTTCCCCTGCAAGGCTTCTAACTGTGGGATCCTGGCTACTGCCCCTGGCTAGAAGACTCTTGGCCAGTACCTCAGCCTGCTGACCCTAGCCCAGGTCAGAAGTGTGCTTGGTCACCTGAGCTCTCCAGCCCCTCCCGGCCCAGAAAAACAGGTGTGCATGCTCAGTAACTTGAGCCTACCTTCTGAAGGCCTGGGAAATTGAGAGAGGACAGATAACTCTTTCTCTGGACAACCACAAGGCCAATAAACAAGTCTTCAGGGAGACCATGGCCAGCTGTAGGTTGTGCAGGGCCGGCTGTCAGTTTGGGGGATTATCTAGGACTTTTGCTTTTCATAGCAGCAGCAGCAGCAGCAGCCGCCACCACCATTTGTTGATCACCCAGTGCCAGGTACTGTGCCAGGTTCTTTCCATGCTCTTTCCCACTTCTTCCCTTGTGCAGCCCTGTGAGGAGAGGAGTTGCTTACAGCACAGACATCGGAGTCAGACAGACCAGGGCTTGGACCCCAGCCCTGCCACAGGCTGATTGACTTGGAGCAAGTCAGTGTTTGAGAATTAGAAGAGGAAACGTAGGTAACATTGGTAGCCCAGAGCCTGGCATGAAGTAGGCCCTAAACACGTGGTAGACAAACAAATTCTGGGAGAGGTGCCCCCACTTTATACAGGAGGGCACTGAAGCCCATTTGGCCAGACCCAAAAGTGGATCTGACGAGCTCCTGTTCTCATCCTCTGTGTACACGACATCACCCCGGGTTGTGTTCCCAGCCCTGGTAACTGTTCTGATGGAGAGACTAGACAGAGAGGAATTCCTGGGTTCAGTAGTTAAAGTTAGAGTTTCTCCATACATTTTCCAGAGAATCACATAAATCACAAGCCAGAAGAAGGTGAAAAGCACCAGCTAAGATGAGGGTGGCATCATCTGTGGCTTCTTATTGCCCAAGCTCTTCTGTCCCCAAACCAGGACATTCTTCAGAAAGGGATAAAGATGGGCACACAAAGATGAAACCGCAAGTCGTTTTGTTCCAACCACTGACTATAACCCATACACACAGAGCTACCAGCCACATGTTTATGCCCAGACTCTAGAACAAAAGGCAAAGGATAAAAACAGATAAGAATCCCATACAAGGGGTGAGATGGGCATCCCCAGAGAGAAGGCTTCAGTATGTTTGTGTGCACGTTGCACTTACCTGGATGCTACGGGTCAACAGAGTGCTGCCCAAATCTCTGCAAGGGGTCTAGGTGGTCAGAGTTCCCCCAAAGTCTTAATTATTTTCATCATTGCTTCATCTCAACGTAGTTTAAATTGGTATAAATACACTTATGAATAAGATGTTTGGCATGAAGATATGCATTTTCTCCACACAAACAATTTTATACATGATGTTTAGGTTATAAGTTTAATCCATAAAGCTCTGTTTAAACCATAAATTCAGAAATACTGTCTTTTAATGAAAAAAATATTTATGTTAGAACATATGAAACATGTACAGCCTAACTAAACATACTATAATGTCTACCCAGCATCCATCTAATCCTTCTTCCTTCCTCCAATCAGGCCATGTGACCCTAGGGACCCTGGATTCTCCCTAGCCCCAGCGAGGATCCAGATTAGGGAAGCCATCACAATAAGCATATCTCATGCCAACGCTGGGTTCAGGGATCCTTCTGACAACTGTCAGGGTCCAGGGAGGGATATGAGGCCTAAATTGGTCCAGTTGGACTGAAAGTGAACTGGGAGTGAAAGTGAAGTTTCCTTGCTGTGTTGCCAAATACAAACCCAAAGGTATATTGTCCCTGTTGCTGCAGAAGACCACCTTGCAAGCATAGCTGAGGTCTGCCTGGGGACAAAGTTGCAACAGATGGGCACAAACCAGGAAGACCATGGGGAAACCAAGCCTGACTTCAATGTGCCCGGCCCAGTCAGCCCTACCTTTGCACTTCCTGCTTTGTGGGATGGTGAATTCCTTTGTTGAATTAGAGGGAGTTTTCTATTATTTGTAGCAGGAAAGCGTCCTTGCGATGGCAGGAAGTATGTCCATAGATGAATTGAATGAGAAAAGTTCTCTTGAGATAGCTAGGCGAAAGTCAAAAGAGACAGTGGAAGAAGACAAAAGATTAAGGAAGGAGCCTGTGCTTAAGCAAGAAAGACATGTCCCCATGTGGAATTATTTGATCAGAGAACCATAGAAAAGATGGAAAGGAAGACTTTATCTGGGCGGCATGATCTCAGCGGAAAAGAAGGAAGGTTGAAATAGAGAGATAGTTCCCTGCAGTTGGAACCATACACTCAGCCCAGAACAGCTTAGTCCCCTCCTTAGTCAGGGAAAAGTTCTTTATCCTCAACCCAAAAGATGTTCTCAACTCTTCCTCACAGCCTCTGTCAACACTACATCTCTTTCCATTGCAAAAGCCAAACAAGAACAAAAAAGTCTTAGGACCATTTGCTCTCATGAAACCTTGTAGTACACATCTGTGGTTTTACCTCCCAGGCATCCACTTCTCCTGGGGTTGTTACTATGCACCCCATTTTTCCCTGGGGTATATGATTTACAGTAGGCCTGACCCCACCCAGATCCACAGGTGAGCATGTGGCTGGGGTTTAACCCATGAGAATACCACATCTCACCACTAACAGTGCTTACTTCAAGAGTGGGCAGGTGACCCCAACCCAGTCAATTGAAGCTAATGAAATGGAACTGGTAGAGGTGAGAAGGGGAAGGATCTTTTGTCTGCTAAACCTATAAAGATGGGAACCATCTCAGAGCAGCTAGGGCCATTTTGGTGGCTTGTGAGAAGAACTTGCTGGAAAAGGAAGCAAACATGGAAAGAAGCAAGCAGAATGAGAGGCAGACTGAGTCCTGATTACATCATTCAAACCCCATGTCTGAAACCAGTGTCCTGGAGTTTTCATTTACATGAATGAGGAATATAGTCTTGATTTTTGACTTAACCACTGTAGATGGTTTTTCTGTCACTAGTAACTGATGGAGTTTATGTTGATAACAAATCTCAACCTTAGAGAAGAATGATGTCCCTTCTCTCTTATTACTTAGTTCTTGGCCCTATATAAAATACTTAAATCATTCCTAATGTACACCAAATCGTGCTGTTTGACCTTGAACAAGTCACATCCATGTCCTTTTCAGTAAAATGAGGATGTTGGACCCAATCTCCTAGGTCCCTTCCAGCTCTGAAATTGTATACTTCTATGAAGAGTCTCTTAGCAACCTTCACACTCACAGAATTAGATACAAAACTATTTTCTTCAAGATCATGGATTCAAAACATTAAAATATAACTTTACAAAGTTTAATCATGTGTCAGATGATGAAAACCATGCAAGGCCTCTTTGCTTTAGCAAAGCATATAATGGCATTCATGGTGCAGATATGTCATTTGCTAATTTCTTCTGGTGCCTAAAAACTTCCATTCCCACTTCCAATGGGTAAAGCCCAGTGGTAGCTGCAGCTAGTCTATCTCATTGTTTCCACAAACTCTTTCAGAGGTAGGGGAGGCATAACAGTTCAATAATCTTCAGAGAAAGTTTAAAAGCAGAACTGTGGTTGCTTTGTTCATAGAATCTAGGGTCCCTACTAAATGCCCTTTAATGACACTCTGTCACTCAAGACTCCAAGTCTGATGCTTGCCCACAAGTTCCCATCCATTCTCCCATTCCTGCTGCCTTGAGCCTGATAGGTGCATCATTTAATTTCTTTGTGCCTCAGTTTCTTTAGCAATAAAATGAGGATAATAGTACCTTCCTCTGAGTAGCGGTGTGAGCACTGAATGAGTAAAGCACTCAAAATAGTGCCGAGCATGGAGTAAGCATGGGACGAATGCCAGCTCTCATCTTCATCAGTAACATTCCTAATAGACTCCTCAATGCAGGCTGAATGGTTGCTTGTGTGGGTGGATGAACAAATGGATTAAAGCAGAAAGTATTCAAAAATATTTCATATCCCACAGGTTATACTTATTAATAATAGTGTTCCAGAGATACAGAAGTAGTGATTCAGAAAGAACAAATCACACAGCGGGCTACCCCTCCTGCATTCCTGCCCATTCCCTAGTCCCCAACAAATTCCTTCTTTTAGAGCTTTTGCTATTGGCTTACAGGGCCCTAGGAACTAGGATGTCTAGTTAACGATTTGCAACTCTTAGTAATTTGCTCTTCTTGGTAACCGATGTGAACATCTCTCAGTACGATTGCAGACTCATTTCTCAATT
This sequence comes from Gorilla gorilla gorilla, assembly GCF_029281585.2. Lineage (NCBI taxonomy): Eukaryota > Metazoa > Chordata > Mammalia > Primates > Hominidae > Gorilla > Gorilla gorilla. The sequence goes on along the minus strand of NC_086017.1, from coordinate 145,858,834 downwards.
ATATTTGTTTTAGCTAAAAAGGTACCCAGAGTGACTGGATAACCCCAGAAGTCAATCCTCCAGGGCACTCAAAAGTAACAGGCTTTAGGAACTAATTCTCCTGACCCACTCCTAAATGAAACCAATTGATGGCTCAGAAAGACCATTTATCAGGTGTAATGGGAGATACATTAAACCAGAGCCCCAGTTCATGGCATTGCTCAAAGAACTCTCTCCCAGAGGCTTAGCCACTCAGAAAACTCACCCTCTGAGCTCTCAAATGATTGCTCTCTGCCTGCAGAACTAGAATAAGGGGAGCTGGGTGATCCAGAGGCACAAACTCTTCAGATGGCTTGCAGAGTGTAACTAGAGCAGCCAAGGGGGCCAGCGGGGCTGGGTTGCTGCTCCAGCAAGATTTGTTTGTTAGCTGGTTGACTTTGGGCACATTTTTAACTTCTCTGAGCCTCAGTTTCTTCAAATATTATAAGATGGGGCAGTGATACTCACATCATAGAGTGGTTGTGAGGACCGCATGAGATCATCCACGTGAAATGCCTGCCACAACAACAAATGGCAACATCTGTTTTGTTTTGAACTTCTTTCCTCCTCTTGGAAGTGTTTCTGTGTTAGGAGCTGGCACCAGCCCCTGGATCCACTCGCTCTTTCCCGCCCCCATGCCTCCGCAGGAATGGATAAACTCCAAACAGTTTTCATACTAAACCCCTTTTTCCAGGCTGCTCCATCTCCTGCCATAGCTTCACAGTATCCTTCCACTAACAAACAGTCGAGCAGGCTCTGGTTTAACCTTCACTGTATTTTACTACCAATCACAGCTTCTTAACATGCTAGGTCAACATGACCACACATTGCATGTGGGTTCAGGGCCTCATAGACTGCACGATGCCTCCTTATGGGCCTCCTGGAGCACCATGTACCCTGAGATTATGACTCTCTGCCTTAATTGACCTTCAGCAGCTCCTGTCCTTCCTGTCTGTGCTTGGGCCAGGCTCCTGTGGGCCACGTGTTCACAGATCGTCTCTGAAGGTGCCAGGCCACCGTCCCTCACTTCACAGTTTACAATATGCCACCGAGTAAAGTGACAAGTTCCCACCTGAATAGCCACAGAAGGCTAATTCCACCGCCCCCCGACCCCCAGCTCTCTTTTCATGGTGTCTGCTTTCCTGGCTCTCTCCTCAAAATCAGAGGACCCCTTATAGGAACAGGGCCCTGTGAGGGGTCTGCCCCTCCCCCTTGGCTCTCCCCAGCCCTTGAACCTTGTCCTGCTCCGAGGCCTGCCTGGGGTGTTCAGAGGCTCCTGTCCCGAGTGCCACCTGTCTTGTGGCTTCACTAACAAGTGCCACTGTCCTGCAAAGCTCCTCTGGGCTCAGCTGCCAGGGCAGGAGGCAAGAATTAAGACACCACAGTTGAAAGATATCAGGCTTCAGAAGCAACTTCTAAACAGACTTGAATAGCAGAAAGTTTCAAAGGCCCTCGTTGAAGTCCTTGTAAAACTGCCACCCGCTCCATCAGCTGGCAGTTCCAGGCTCTTTCAGATCTCTCTGAGCTCTCTTCTTTTCGAGCCACTAGCTCAATAAGGAACTATCTTGCAAAGGAAACAAAGAGCCTTTTGTATCTAAGTTTTTCAATAGGAAGAGGTTGGTGGGGGCTTTAGACTTCCCCAAACTAAAACCTGTATGCTTCAAGCATCACTAAGCCAGAAATTTTACACCCTCTTCCATCAGAGAATGGTTGGAAGAGATGTTAAAGTCATATGTCTTGACTTGAAGTTGTGGAAACTGAGGCTCAGTAAAGTCTACTTATTGCCCCAGACCCCTTGGGGAGTGATGGGCCCAGCTGGATGTGCACATGGTTGTACAGAATTCTTGCCTCATCAATGTGCTTCACAGCGCACAGTCTCCTCAATGGCTGTTTCAATCAAGAGTTACAGGCCCCTTTCCCCAATGGCCTTTGTTTTGGTGAACTTAACAGTGGTCATAAGACTAGGACTATTTAAAAACTGAACATAAGTGAATTGTCACAGGATTAAACCGAGTTTAAAATGTATGTGTGTATGAGTTTGCTAGGGCTGCCAGTATCACAGGCTGAGTGGCTTCAAGAACAGAAATTTGTTTTCTCATAGCTCTGGAGGCTAAAAGTCCAAGATCAAGACGTTGGTGGGGTGGGTTTCTCCGGAAGCCTCTCGCCTTGGCTTGCACATGGCTGTCTTCTCCCTGTGTCTTCACATGATCTTCCTTCTGTGTGTGTGTGTGTCTGTGTCTTAATCTCCTTTTATTATAAGAACACCAGTTGGCCAGGTATGGTGGCTCACACTTGTAATCCCTAGCACTTTGAGAGGCCAAGGCAGATGGCTAGCATGAGCCCAGGAGTTCCAAGACCAGCCTGGGCAACATGGCAACACCTCATGTCTACAAAAAATACAAAAATTAGCTGGATATGGTGGCGCACTCCTGTAGTCCCAGCTACTCTGGAGGCTGAGGTGGGAGGATAGCTTGAGCCTGGGAGGCAGAGGTTGCAGGGAGCTGAGTTCACACCACTGCACTCCAGCCTGGGTAACAGAGCCAGACTCTGTCTCAAAAACAAACAAACAAAATTGCCAGTCATGTTGGATTAGAGCCCACCCTGATGACTTCATTTTAACTTAATTAGATCTTTAAAGACCATATCTCCAAATACAGTCAAGTCTGAGGTACTGGAGGTTAAGACTACAATATATGAAATTGCAGGGAGATACAAGTCAGTCCATAATGGTTTATATGTTCTTAAAGAGAAAAACCTAATTAACTTGGTGAAGTAAGAGTGTGGTAAGAAGCCCTCCGTGCTGTTCTGCAGTGAGATGTGCTGCTGGACTGCTCCCGAGACTCCTAAGGACTGCTTCTGCCACCCACTGCCTGCATAATGCTCCACTGCAGCTCTGCTCTGTGGCCAGATATTGTTCAGATGCTTACATCAAGCAAGGAATATGCACAAGTATTAGAAGTGGACAAACCTGGGTCCAAATGAGCTGTGGGGCCTTGAGCAAGTTACTTAGTGTCATTAATATTCAGTTTTCTCTTCAATAAAATGGGTTTAACCTGTCCTGAGCACTGCACAGGAAAATATAGAAGATTAAATAAGATAAAGCAAATAAATGGCAGCATTATATAAACTATAATTATATCAAATAAATGAAAAATATTAAAATATATTTCTTTTTCCTTTTGAGTAAACTACCATCCTCCAACAAAAAAGATGACATTTCCAAAAGCATGGATGTCAATGGTGATATCTCTTAACACTCAGTATACAATGGGTCTATACATCACCAGCTTTCTTTGTCAGGCTACAAGACAATTTGTACTGAGACCTGAATGAGCTCTGGGGGAACTATTCTTTGTTACAATGAATGTCATATGTTAGGGGCCCATTTGCACTGTGCCAGCAAGCTCAGGGCCTCAGCTGGGTCTTGAACCAGGTGGAGAAGGTGATCAGCCACTAACATTCCAAGTGGAGGGGGTGCATGAGCAGAAGTCAGCATGGGATGCAGGCAGAGCTGTAGCAGCAGCACAGTGAGGTGGGTATGGGTCAAGTCCCTAGAGCTAGGCTTGAATCTAGCTGCACTACCTTGGGTAAGTTGCTTAGCCTCCTTGTGCCTTGGTATCCTCATCTGTAAAATGAGGACACTTATAGAACCCACTTCATAAGTGTTGAGGGATTTAAATGAGTTAATATATAAAGAGGTTTTGGAGCAGTACCTGAAACACAGTGAGTAGCCGGAGAGTGTTAGCTGTTATGGTTCACTCCTGCATTCATTAAACACTCATTGAGCAGCTGATGAGGGCTGGGCATTACACTAGGCACCAGGAACATGCACAGCCTTTCCTTCCAGAGGCACACAGCATAGATGTGAAGCCTATTTAAACAATGTACTAGACTCATAGAGACAAGTCCAGAGGGTTGTGGAAACCAGAGGAAGAGCACATGACCTGGCCTGGGTGGGGGTACAGAGAGGATGGACTTGGAGTGGGGTGTCCAGAAAAGTATTTCCAAGAAGTTGTCACCTGGCCCAGTCTTGAGGGAAGTAGGAATGTGTCAGGAAGGAGCAGAGGGCAGGAGAGCACCACATCACAGAGAGAAACAGGGCAGCATGTTCCCTGTGGCTACCAACAAGCAGCTCTGGGCTGGAGGAGCACAGCATGAGCAGAGGCAGTGGGAGGGCATCTGAGAAGCAGGTGGGAGCCCAGCACCAGGTGGCCCAGGTGCCCAGCCAAAGGCTTGCACTTGAACCCCTGTGGGTTTGAGCAGGGAGTGGCATACTGAGATTTGTGTTTTAAAATCAAGTGCAAGAAGGGAAACTGGAGGGGAGAAGACTGGAGACAGAGACCAGCAAGCAGACTGGCACAGAGGGTGGTAGTGATAGGGACGTGGAGAGAGAAAGCATGCCAGGAATACTTGGGACACGGCGTGACTTGGTGACTGCATGACTATGTGAAGGGAAGGAGAGGGAGGAGGAATGTTGCCAGCATGAGTGACTGCGTCCATGGGGGTTCTTCCAAACAAGTGGGGAGCAGGGGAGGGCTAATCTGAATCTCAGGCAAGGGATTCAGTCATGAGGAATGGAGCTCAAAGTCCTGAGCATGGAGGCAGCAGCCCAGGGAGAGGGAGGAGAAGATGAGAGCAGTTAGGGTTAACCCTCACCCTAACCCTAGCCCTAGCCAGAGTCAGTGAGGCACAAATGTCCAGGAATGAGCAGAGAAATCAGGGACCATCGAGGAAGCTGAGGAGCAAGGTCAAAGGGAAGCCCAGAGAACTCAGAGCTCCCCCAGATGGAGGTAGGTGGGCACCAACCCTGTGGGACAAGCACAAGCGGACCATGAAGGTGCACCTGCTGCATTTGGCCACAGGGGAGCAGTAGAGTGCCCGCGCAGTGTGGGGCAGGACCCAGAAGAGGGTTCAGAGGTAAACACATGGAAACGGAAACAGCAAGTGTGGATGACCACTCTTTGGGAGATTTGAGTGAAATGAGGAAGAGAAAAGGGTGCGAAGTAAAGTCAGGGGAGAACTTTTTTTTGAGATGGAGTATCTCTCTGTTGCCCAGGCTGGAGTGCAATGGCGCCATCTGTGCTCACTGCAACCTCCGCCTGCTGGGTTCAAGCAATTCTCCTGCCGGGTTCAGGCAATTCTCCTGCCTCAGCTTCCTCAGTAGCTGGGATTACAGGCACGCACCACCACGCTCAGCTAATTTTTTTGTATTTTTAATAGAGACGGGGTTTCACCATGTTGGTCAGGCTGGTCTCAAACTCCTGACTTCGTGACCCACCTGCCTCAGCCTCCCAAAGTGCTGGGATTACAGGCGTGAACCACCGCACCTGGCCGGGAGAACTATTTTTCTAGTGGAAGAAGCATGAGCGAGGAGCCAATACATGGAGATGGAAATGCAGAAGGAAACAGCGTTACCCAGAGGAAGGCACAGGGCATGTCTGCCAGGCTAGGTTCCTTTGGGGGTAAGCGATAGAAAATCCGACCCACCCCAACCTAGGAAGCAGGGAATGTGTTGGCTCACATAACTGATACATTCCAAGGTAGTCTGACTTCTGGCACAACTGATTATAGGGGCTCAAGTGATATCATGGGATCCTGTTTCTCCTTCTCCATCTCCTGTCCTCAATTCCTCACTGTTGACCCCGTTCTCAGACAGACTCACTTTTAATATTCTCTTTTTAAAAATTGAGATGCGGTTCACATACCATAAAATTCACCCTTACAATTTGTTTTTCTTTACAATCATTATTTATTATATTAACAAGTTTGTGTAACTATCACCACTGTCTAATTTCAGAACATTTTTGTCACCTCCCAGAAAACCTGCACACATTGACAGTCACTCCGCCATTTTTCCCTACCCCGAACCCCTGGCAACCGGAATCTACTTTTTATCTCTTTGAACTTGCCCATTCTGTACATTTCATACAAATGGAGTTGTATGATATGTCATCTTTTGTGATTGGTTCTTTTCACACAGCATGATTTTTTTCAAGGTCCATCCATGTTGTGACATGTATCACTGCTCCATTCTTCTCCATGCCTAAATATATTCCATTGTATGGGTATACCATAGATTGTTTATTCATTCATCAGTTGATGGGCATCTAGGTTGTTTCCACTTTAAAGCTGTTAAGAATAATGCTGCTATTTACGTATACATTTTAGGGTGAACTTACATTTTCAATTCTCTTGGGTATATACCTAGGAGCAGAATTGCTGAGTAATACATTTTCACTTCTCTTGGGTGTATACCTAGGAGTGGAATTGCTGAGTAGTACATATGGTAACTGTGTTAAAATTTTTGAGAAACAGCCAGAAGCACTCCAATGTGGCTGTATCATTTTACATTCCCACAAGCAATGTTTGAGGGATCAAATTTCTCTGCATCTTTGCCAACACTTGTTATCATCTATCTTTTTTATTATGTATACCTTTTCAGTGGTCATGAAGTGATACCTCATTGTGATTTTAATTGGCATTTTCCTAATGACTAATGATGCTGAGAATCTTTTCATGTGCTTACCGGTCATTAGTATACCATCTTTGGAGGAATGTATATTCAAAGCCTTTGGCCATGATTTAATCAGATTGTCTTTTAGTATTGAGTTGTATTAGTTGTTTATATAGTGTAGGTATGAGTCATTGATGAGACATATGACTTTAAAATATTTTCTTCCATTCTGTAAGTTGACTTTTCACTTTCTTGATAGTGTCCTTCACAGAACAAACACATTTTGTTTTTAGAAAGTCCAATTCATTTATTTTTTTCTTTGATTGCTCATGCTTTTTTGTGTTATATCTGGGAAATGGTTGTTTATCCAAGATCATGAAGATTTACACCTATGTTTTCTTCTAAGAGTTTTATAGTTTTAACTTTTACATTTAAGTCTATCATACATTTTCAGTTAATTTTTGTTATGGTATGAGACAGTTGTTCAACTTCATTTTTTTTCCATGTGGATATCCAGTTGTCTCAGAATCATCTGTTGAAAATATTGCTCTTTCCCTGTTTGTCTTGACACCCTTGTTTAAAATCAATTGACCATAGATGTATGGGTTTATTTCTGGACTCTTGATTCTATTCCATTTATCTATCTGTCTATTCATATGCCAGACTACACAGTATTGGTTACTGAAGTTTTGTGGTAAGTTTTGAATTGTAAAGTATGAGTTCTCCAATTGTGTTGTTTTTCATTGTTTTGGCTGTTCTGGGTCCCTTACATTTCCATATGAATTTTATGCTCAGCATTTTCCAGTTTCTACAATAAAAGGCAGTTGGTTTTGATTGGGATTGTGTTGAATCTGTAGATCAATTTGGGGATCTTAATATGAAATCTTTCAATCCACGAATATAGAATGTTTTCATTTTTAAAGGCCTTTTCTTTTGAAGGTCTTTTGAAGTATCAAGCCTTGTACTTCTTCTGTTGAATATATTCTTAAGTATTTTATTCATTTTGATGTCATTGTGAATGGAACTACTTTCTTGATTTCATTCTTGGAATGTTCACTGCTAAGGTAAAGAAAATGATTAATTTTTATTTATTGATCTTATTTCCTGCTACCTTATTAAACTCATTAGATTTAATGATTTTTCATGGATTCCTTGGGATTTTTCTTATATAAGATCATATCATCTTCAATTAGTTCTACTTCTTGCTTTCCAATTTGGATGCCTTTTGTTTCTTTTTCTTGTTTAATTTCCCTGAAAAGAAACTTCTTTAAGTAGCAATGGTAAGAGCAGATATGCATGTCCTGTTCCAAATGTTAGGGAGAAGGCTTTCAGTCTTTTACCATTAAGTTTATGTTGGCTGTGTGATATTCATGGATTTTTTTCATCAAATTAAAAAAGTTCCCTTATATTCCTAGTTTGTTGAGTGTTTTTAATATGAAATAATGTTAGATTTTGTCAAATGCTTTTTCCTAACAGTTAAGATGATCATGTGGTTTTTGTCCTTATTCTATTAATATGGTATATTACAGTTGTTGCTTTTCTTATGTTGAGCCAACCTTGCATTCCTAGAATAAATCCCACTTCTTCATGATGTATTATCTTTTTATATGTTCCCAGATTTGGTTTGCCTATATTTTGTTGATGACAGACTCACTTCTTGACACTATGAGATGACTTTCTACAGCTGGAAGTTTGTGTTCTGTAGGAAAGACAGTACACCTCACCCCAACAGTACAATAAAAGTCAGGGTCAGGTTCTCATTGATCCAAATTGGGTCATGTGCACAACCACAAGCTAATCACTGTGTCCAATGGAATGAATTTTGCTGATTAGTTTAGACATGGACCTGGACATAGGATGAACCTCAGGAAAACCTGGGATCAGAGTAAGAGATGGTGGGCCCCCAAATAAACCTTGGGGCTCTGTTTTACCGGAAGAGTGATTGATAGACAATAGGTAGCAAAAATACAGGTGCTCACCACAGAATGTGGCCAATGAGCCCAGGTTTGGGGCTGTCCTGCAGAAGGGAGAGAACAGTGTGCCTGTGCATAAGTCTGTAGGTGGTCTGCAGGAGTAGTAGGAGATGAGGTCATCTGCTGGTGGAGGGGATGGGGAAGGGATTAAATTGAGGACTCAGAAGGAAAGGGATGAAGGTTTCAGGTGTTTCAGAGAAGAATGGAGATGAGACAATCCACGGTACACAAAAGGACAAAGGGCAGCACCAAGGGCCCAGCTACTACTGGAGGTCCTGACCCTCAGGGCGGGTCATGCTCTGTTCTCCAGGTTGGCTGCCACACTGAGCCAGGGTTGATGTTTTGTCAGGCGTGTGTGGCAGAAGGTGGGATATGAGAGAATCCTGGGAGGTAGTGAGAGAGCCATTTTGATGGACCACTGAAGGCACCACGCATTGCAGGGAATGAAGAGAGGCCAAAAGGAGCTGATGGCCAGGGAGGAGGGTGGGACTTCAGGACTGGAGGTCTCCAGGAAGTCCAATGGCTTCTATATGAGGCCATGAGACAGTTGGAGGGGGGACGTCAGGTTGTGGTTGGAGAAGATCTCAGAGAGGAGGTAGTTCTAGGACAGGATGAGTGAAAAGCACTGGAGTTAACAGAGGTCAGGGGTTCTGGGACGAGGTTCTTGATGGATGGTGGTGTCTCCTTAATGATTACAGGCTTCAGGTATGAACAAAGGCACAAAATTTACTCCTGAAGACCTGATGAAGAGTAAAAGAGAATGTGATCCACCTCATTCAGGGCAGTTGAATCCTGGAGTTTTCACGGAGGGGTGGAAGTACTATGAAGGGTGGGAGAGCTCAGGCTTGATGCTAAGACCACCCATGCAGGGCCTTACAGGTCCTACCAAGGATTGGAGCTTCATCCTATAAGTAAAGGGAAACTATTGAAACAACATAAGCCAGGACATGACATGATTAGAGCTGCATTGCTAAACACTCACTCTGCTGTGCTGTGGAGCGAGATGGGGAGGGAGCTACCACATGGTCCAGGCAATGGTTGATGGAGGCTTGGGCTGGGGCAAGGGGCCAGGTATCCAACACATAATTGGAGCTGAAGCCAGAAGACAGAATGAGTAGGTAGAGAGCCAGGACAGAAGGGATCAACAGTAAGAGGAAGACAAGAGCCAGCATGGAGAGAAGGCAAGGGAGAGATTGGGAAGAGAAGCCATTTATGACGGAACTGGGACCCCCGGAATGAGAGTGTTCAAGAAAGAGGTGCAAAATCAGCTGCCTTTTGCCAGATTTCTGATTATTTGCCTTTCCCCCTTTTTCAGAGGCATAATTATAAAAGCTACAGAATATCTAATTAGGAAGAAAATAAACCAGAATCATGACAATTTTGAATTTAGCAACCATATTCTCCTTGGCCTTATTTTCAAGTCATAAATATCACTGAATCTAAGCTAGCAAAATGTTTCTTGGTAGTTGTTTTTAGGCTCAGACCCAGAAGTAACAATGGTCACAATAACCAGTTAACATTTTCTGACGGCTTACTAAGTGCTGAGGTCTGTGCTAAGCACTTTATATGTGAAATCTCATTTATTCCTCAGAATAACCTAACGAGGCAGATGCTACTATTATTACTCATTTTTAGCTGCAAGAAAAAACTCAGAGAGGTGACACATGAACACATGGCAGCGACTGGGTGATAGTATGAATTCAATCTGACTCTGGTGGCTAATGATATAATCAGTGTACCCCATTTTTTACAGAGGGGGTTTGGCGGTCCTTGGAGAGGTAGGAGAGTCATTTTTGAAAGTGGTTTCAACACTCCACCCTACACACTTGTTGAGGTATTACTTGACAACCATCTATCACTGCAGGTTTCTGGAGGACAGCTCTGGCCAGCCCAGGTCCTCACCCTCACTGTGTGTGACTCACTGCTCCCCACCTACATCCACACACATTGCCTCCCTTGGCTCACAGCAACCCATTTCACAGATGAGAAAACAGCTCAGTTGGTGGACATCCCCACCAACTAAAATGTCCCAAAAGCCATGAGAGTCAGGGCAAGGGCTCAAACCCTTTTTCTGATTTTTCATTCATTCAGGCCACCCCCACCACTCTGCCACCCCTGTGTAGAAAGCATTTGTTCACTGTACCCAGCAGCAGACACTCCTACAGCTTTTTGTTTAAACACTTCCTTAAAAGCAGGACTCTGGATTTTCCTATGTCTTTGCACATTTATTATTTTCCTTATGAAATGTTTCAAGCACACAGAAAAGTACAGTTGGTAATATCACAAATACCCACATGCTTGCCACTGGAAGTGAACAAAGGTCAACATTTTTCTTCTATGTTTGCTTCAGATTTTCTTTTAATTTTATTTCATTTTAGATAAGGCATACATGTGCACATTTGTTACATGGGTATATTGCAGTACTGGTGGGGATTGAACTTCTAATGTACCCATTACCCAAATAATGAACATCATACCCAATAGGTGATCATTCAACCCTCAGCCTGCTTCCACCCTGCCCTCTTTTGGAGGCCCCAGTGTATATTGTTCCCCTCTTTATGTCCATGTGTGCCATTGTTTAGCTCCCACTTATAAGTGAGAATATGCCATATTTGCTTTTCTGTTTCTGAGTTAGATCGCGTAGGATAATGGACTCCAGCTGCATCCATGTTGCTGCAAAGGACATGATTTCATTCTTTTTTATGGCTGTGTAGTCAGATCTTTTTTAAAAAGTAAATATGACACATGTATTGATGATCTCTATGAATCCCTCTCCAATGCCTTCTTCTCCCTTCCGCCCCAGAGGAAACACTATTCTGAAGTTGTGGTGCATTCTATTCATTTTTTAGACTTTTACCACAAATGTATGTATCTGTAGACAATATATATTGTTTTGCATGTTTTAAAACTATAGCTAAATGATGTCATACTATAATATCCTTCTAACTGTAGTTAATTCATTCAGTTTTGTGTTGTAGATGTTCATCCACACGTTTCCATGTAGATCTAGTGCATGCATTGTAACTGCTCTACAGTATACAGTATGGGAGGACTCCACAATTTATACAATACCTCCTGCCATAGGCATTTCCCCATTTTTAAGCTTTATGAACTCTGCTGTGATAAGCAACCATGTACATGATCTGACCTGGTTCATGAGGTATATACTTTTCAGTTTTATCAGATGTTGCCAAATAGCTCTCCAAAATTATGGTAACAGTTTATATTCAGTTTATAAGTAGTCCATTCATCCACAGCCAGCCATGGTGTCATCAGACTTCACTGTCCTGCTAATGTGAGAGTTAGGAATTTACCATTTATTCTCAACAGCATCATCTCTTGTTCCATGGCTGGCTGACTCCATAAGGAACTTCCTTGCAATGATGGAACACTGACTTATTTTCTCCATTGATCCCCACTCTGTTCTCTTCACACTGGAGGCTCTGACTATGACCATCTAAGATTCCCCCAGAGCATTTCCTCAAGTGTTTTCATCAAATCAGGGACCCCCATAGCTAGCAACTCTTTTTTTAACAAAATTTAAATTTTATATGCAAAGGGACTGTGTGTGGTTTGGGGAAGACTGTGTTCATATTGGAGGCAAATAGCTTGTAAAACTTTCTGTGAAAATAGCTCAGAGAGCCTCAAAAATCATATTTGATTTGGATTATTATCTTAATTTAGGCTGCTACAGTAAATTATTATTGATCGGCATATAAACAACAGAAATTTATTTCTCATAGTTCTAGAGGCTGAAAGTCTGAGATCAGGGTCCCAGCATGGTGGGGTTCTGATGAGGACCCTCTTCCAGGTTGCTGTAGACTTTTCACCATAACCTCTCATTGCAGAAAGGGCAAGGGAGCTCTCAGGGTCTCTTTTAAAAGGGCACTAATCCCATTCAGAAGGGCTCTGTCCTTATGACCCAATCACTTCCCAAAGGCTCCATCTCCAAATATCATCACATTGGGGATTAGGTTTCAACATATGAATTTTGAGGGGATATAAACATTCAGTCTATAGCAATAATCTAGTTGGTAACCATTAAAACCTTTTCTTGTGCACAGAAATTATTTGCCATACCCCAGATTCCATCTTTTTAACATGCACTGGCTCTATTTTTATTTAAAATCTTGATTCAATTAACCAGACACTTTAGTCCTACAGAAACCATGGAGCTAAAGAGCTTTGTCATCACTGAAATCACCATTAGCCTCCTCAATAAGTAACATAAACTGAGTCGCAGTTCTCATGGGGTAGCACTGGTGTTGTGCAAAATATTTAATGATCCACACCATGCGGAAGCTGATCAATCAGAATTGATAGTACCTGTCAACTGGGGCAGCCATACTATGCCAACCAGCTGAAAAGCAACTTGGGCCCAAGACCCCCCTCCTCATTACTGCACTGCCAGACTTCTGGATTACGTGGGCCACAAGTATCAGGGCGGAGGGAGTGGGTAGAGGATGAAGGCAGGACATCACCCCAACACAGTATCTGACCAGAACCCCAAGAACAGGCTCACAAAGAGTAGGGCCAGGTGTGGTGGCTCACGCCTGTAATCTCAGCACCTTTGGAGGCCAAGGTGGGCAGATCACTTGAGCCTAGGAGTTTAAAACCAGCCAGCAACATGGCAAAACCCTCTCTCTACAAAAAAAATTTAAAAAATTAAGCCGCGTGTAGGGGCACACGCCTGCAGTCCCAGCTACTCGAGAGGCTGAGGTGAGATGATCGTTTGAGCCCAGGAGGTCAAGGCTGCCGTGAGCAGTGACCACCATGCCACTGAATTCCAGCCAGGCCCAGGTAACAGAGTAAGTCCCTGTCTCAAAAAAAAAGGAAGAAGAAGGAAGCATACTGCCCCAAATACATGGTCTGTGCTCCTTAGACCGCACCAGTCAGCTTCCCTTTCATTGCTTGCTACTTTGAAAATTGAGGGTCTCTGAAATATAAGACGAGTTCTTTGAGGGTTGGGGTTGGGAGTGAAGGTGGTGGATGTAGTGGAGGTGGCAGAGATGGACATGGTGGTCTTTGATGGAAATGTGACAATAAGATATGCTTTATTAAGAAACCAATCCAAGGGGAAAATGGAAAGTGAAAAATGGAAATGTGGAAATCTACAAGATGCGAGTGGTAATCAACCTGAAGAACCATAGAGTTCAGTTAAAAGAAAAAATATAAGTGATTTTATCATGAGGGTGAACTGGACACCACTCAGACAGAAAGTGACTTAGAAGATACTGAAAGTCTGCTTTGCTAAAAGCAGCTCCATGATATGTTCTTGGCTTGTCTTGACGGTCAAGGAAGTGATTACTTTATAATGCCACCTCCTAGTTCTGCTCTCCACTCTAGGTGGGCTCAATTCCTGGGGGCTAAGGGCTGCTGGCAAGCTCCCCTCCTGAGCAGCTCACACCTGGACAGCCTTTCTCTATCCTCAGCTTCCTCTTCAGGCCGAGGTAGACAGCTTGGCAGACAAGAAGTTCTCATGACCATAGGCTTCATGGCTTCCTCCCTCCCTGACCTGGCCAGGGTTGCACAAGAAACAGTAGGTCAGAGAGACTCAAGAGTTCTCCAAGTGCAGACTTGGGTTTACACAGTTTTACAGGCAGCCAACTCCTCCTTCCAGGGCAGCATCACAGTGTAGCCCCCAGACCAACCCAGACTGGTCCACACTTCCAGTTCCAAGTATTTCCATCAGTAGGATTTTAGCAGAGACCTGAGGTCTGATGTGAGGCAGTTCCTGCAAGTCTGTCCTCAGTCAGAACCCCAATGCTGGTCGGAGCATGAGGCATGCCGGCCACCACACCTGGAGCCAAGGAGTCCCCTCCCAGGATGTGTCACCAGGGCAGATACATCTGGAGGCAGACCTGTGAGTGTTCCACTGACCCTGTTGTTTCCCTGTTATCAAGTCTATATATCTTTTAATACAATTTGAACTTGACCAAACTGATTTATATTTGTTGCCTACTTTGCTCTGTATCATCTTACTCACCAATAAAAGATGCCCTCCTGTATCATACCCAGTTGATGATCCCCAGCAGAGCTGCTTGGCTCTCTTTGCCCCGGGGTCTTGGTCACCTGCCCAGAAGAGAACCTGGCCACTGGCTTCCTCACTTTAACTCCCAACAGACCAGCCATCTCCGCCTTCTCAAGGGGTGAGGGCTGGGCATGGCACAGCAACCATCATGCCCACCACTGTGGGAGCGGCCACAGCTGAACACCCAGTCAGTGTGTCTCATGGCTGCCCAAGCAACAACCTAGAAGTGCAGGGAAATTAATGTCTCCCCCCAGGTGAACTTTCACCACTGCCAGTTAAGAGATGAGAAGGAGGGGATAAATTCCTTGTCCTTTCACCCATGCACACATACTGTTTACATGATTCTTTTTCTGGAAACAACCCAGGTGCCCAAAGAAAGAAGCTTTGTTCTGAAGACTGTGACCAACTCAGTAATGCACCCCCTGAATTTGCCTCTCCCGCCACCACCTCACGGCATTCCCCTCAAGCTTGCTGCCCTGAAATTTCACCCCCACCCTTCCTCTCCTGTAAAATGTTAGCATGGAAATTTACCTTAGGCTCTGTTTTGTTAGAGTACCTGGAAAGATAGCCACTTAAAATCATCTCACTCACTTCCAGTGCTTTATGTAACAACATTAGTCGGGGGGAAGTGAGCTGGAAGATGACTGCCGAGGTCTGGGCCAGCGGTATGAAGGTTGAATCTGGGAAGAGGCATACCATGGAAAAAGATGGTGATGAGTGAGAGCTGTTGTGGATCTGGCACTGGTAGGCTCGGACACCGATTGGATGGGGAGGACGCGGGGAGGAGCCCAGAGCTGAGTTTGGGATCTCAGCCTGAGAGGCAATAGAGCCATTAAAAGACACAGGGGACAGGGGATGTTGGGAGTGAGCATGGGCTTTCTGATAAAACAGACCCAGATTCTAGTGCAGGCTGTGCCACTGACTCGCTTTGTGACCTTGGGTGTGTTACTTGCCATCCCTAGACCTCATTTCTTCATCCCTAAGGTGGCATCAATGAGGATCCCTCATCTATTTAAGAGAATGAAATGAACTGATAGGACAGAGCCTGGCACGTAGCAGAGCTGGATAAATGAATGAGTCATGCGTCTTTTTTGCCTTGGCCCAGCCACAGAGACTCCTCCAACAGTGCAGAGTGGCTGGGACTGAGTCATGACCTCCGAGGTGCCTCCCAGGCTGCCCTTCCAGGGGTCGATGAAGGGCCTCCACCCCTTCCTGGGGGATTGTTAGCTGGTGAAGCAAAAGGTGTAGGAAGCCTCCAGCAACTGTGGAGAAAGTACCCTCAGAGCACCTCGTGCCCTGGCTCCTGCCTGCCCCCTGCCCACTCAGGGGCTCCACAGTCTGGGGAGAGATGAGAGGGAGATGGGGGACCAATGCTTGGCATATCCTGGTGCAGCATTTCTCATTGTGATTGGTACAATCCCTACGAAATACTTTTTTGGGAACAGGTTAGAAATACAGATTTCTCGTCTCCCCGACCTGTGAATCAGACTCTGGGTTGGTCCCAGGCACCTGCATTTGCATATGCCCCGCAGGTGAGTCTGCTGACTACTAAGGTCTGAAAACCGCTGTCAGGACCCTGGGCCTAGAGGCTGTGATCCCGTGTGGCTTCTTCCTTCTGAACGTGCTGAGGCTGGAAGGGATTTGGCTCATGAGGGTCCTCCTTCCATCAGAGAGCTTGCCCAGGACATTTTTGTCTCTCTACCCTCACTTTGATGCCAGCCAGCGCACAAGCACCCTCTCAATCTGTCTCAGGGAATTTCCTTGTCTCTGTCTCTCTCTCATCTCTCCCTGTCTCACTCTCTCTGTCTCTTGATCCCTTCGGTTCCCTTCATTCTGTTTCTGTTGTTCTCTCTGTCTTTCTTTGTCTCTCTGCCTTTCCTGTCCTTCTGTTTCTTTCCCTATGTCTCGGTCTGTCTCTTTCTGCCCCTCGACTTCTCTCATCCTCATTCTTAGTGTCTTTGTTCCCTTCCTCTGGCTATCTTTCCTCCATATTTGTCTCTCTGCCTTTCTGCTGTTCTTTCTTCCTCTGTCTGTCCCTATGTCTCTGTGTCTCTCTGTTTATCTGTCTCTCAATGTCTCTGTCTGTCTCGCTCTGTCCCTGTCTCTCTCTCTCTCTGTGTGTGTGTGTGTGTGTGTGTGTGTGTGTGTATGTGTGTGTGTGTGTGTCCTCTGTTTCCCCCTCTCTCTCTTCCCCTGTCTTCACCCTTCCTGGAGGACTCCAGGCTGGCGGCCGGGAACAGATGGCTGTCAGGCCTTGGCCAGAGGCCCCTTTTCATCACGGAGGCCCCTCCCTCAGTGGTGGCTTTTCAGTGACCACCTGGGGAGTGCAAACTGTACTGTCACAAACAGGTTGCTGTCACCACTGTGATCCAGGTCCAAGCCCAGCCCTGGGCCCGCCTGCCTTGGGTAACCTTGAAACAGGCCAGGCTCCCACCTTGCTTGTGCAACAGCCACTCCAGGGGCCAGAAGCCTGGCCTCAGGGAACTGGATGGGGTGGGAGGAGCCTTGCATGCAGTAACCTTTCCCCAGATCCAGGGGCAGCACCAGGAGGTAGGAGTCCCCCATGGACACCAGGCCAGCCCTGACCTTTCTCACTGAGAGGAAGTGGTCACAGCAGTGTAGATGCCCTGGACCCATTCCCCCAGCCCAATCCCCTTCATATCAGGAGATGGGGAGAAGAAGCCGGTCTGGAGTGCCCTGAAGCCCCTGCCTGACTTCTCCCAGACCTACAGGGTGGGACCAGAAGTGGCCTTGTGCACCTGACCTGAGGGTGGCTCTGCCCACCTCAGTCTACAGAGCATGCGAGTGTCTGCTGAGAAGCCAGGGCTCCCTCCCCTGCCCCTGTTGCTCCCACCATTCCCTTCTCTTCTTCCTGGGTCAGACCCCAAAGCAACCTGAGAAAAATATCTTCACTGGGGGATAGGGGAAACAGATGTCAAGGAACCCTTTATTTACTGCAGGCCATGCAGCAAGCCAGTGCTGAATTCAGAGCAGCAGCTTCAGGCAGGAATCAATATACCCATTACTCAGATGAGAAAACCAGGGCCCAAAAAAGTGAAAAGACTCTTCCAACATCCCATGGTACTAATAGGGTAGCTAAAGTTCGAATGGCTTGTTTACACACACAAACACACCACACACACACACACATACAACTGCTTAAAGAAACACCTGTCATGTGCCAGGAGGTAGGCTGTTCTAGGAAAACGCAAACAAATGGCCCCATCCTTGCCATAGAGAGCCACCCCACACAAACACCTGTGCGCACATCACCACCCTGATGTATGTGAGATCCCAGAGTGAGGTACATGCACAGAGGGCTGTCTCTGTCCTTGCTCTTCCCATCCCAAATGCCAGAGAAGCCCTGAGTGTGAGGTCAGCCACAGGGCTGAATGTCTGCGCTTGTGTCCTAGGTTCAGGTTTGGGCTGGTGCTGCTTGTGAGCAGTCACTACTGTGTGCCTGGCTGTGTGCTGAGGGCACACTCTGCATTGCCTCATTTTGCCTTCCACCCTGGACAGAGGGCGTGATTGCTGCTGGGTTACAGATAAGGAGGCTGAAGCTGTGACTCACTTGGGAATGCTGGGACTTCAACTCCCTGGTTCCTAGACGGCCTTTTTAGGATGAAAATAAAAATACCCAGCAGGGGCTCTCCAAGACACAGGGAAGCAAAGGGCAGGCGGTAAACTGAAGCAGCCTAACAGGTGTCCAGATGCCGGAGGAGGCCAGAGCAGCCCCTAGGCGCAGGCTCCAGAGGGAAGGCCCGAGTCTTGTGGTTCCCACACACCCCACAGTCCGCCCACCCCTGCAGCAGCCCAGCAGCAGCTAGGCCTAGAAGCTCTCCCCAAGCCCTGCCCTTCCCTGTCCCCACCCCATCCTACCCTCCCTTCTGGCTGTAGGGAGGACAGGATGGCAGGATGCAGTGGGAGAAGGCCTGGCTCAGATTTCCCTCCTCTCTTCCTGGCAGGGATTACATGGTGAGCAAGGAGGACAGCTGAGCTGGCCAGTGAGCAGCCCCGCCATGCCAAGAGGAAAGCTGGAGAGGAAGGACAGCTGAGGTAACTCAGGCCTGGTGCAGCCACTCTCCCCATCCCCATATCCCTCCTTGCTGGCCCCTCTGGGGCCCCGCATGCCAGGGAATGATCCACTGGACCCAGCACCAGGACTTGAGAACCTGCACTCCCTTTCCCCCAAACGCTGCTCTCTGGAATTGGCAAAGACAAAGCCAAGTAGGTTTCTGAGCAGACGGACAGACTGACTTCAGAGAATAGAAGGCCCCCGGGGTTTGTGGGCAGCAGCAGGGCTCACGTGAATGAGAGCTCTATGATTCTAGAATATCTAATTAACACTGACACTCTCCCCCAGCCTCTGCCTTATCCTTACTCCACAGGCTCTGCAGCAGTGAGAAGGCATCTGTCTAGTGATCTGCTGATCTGCCTCACCCCAACCAAGCCCTTCACCCTGGGATGTCACTAGAGCTCTTGGTTACTTGAGCCACCTACCTAAACATTTGTGAATACTTCAGCCATGGGACAGTGACTGTCCTCAGAGACTCATCAGAACGATCAGGGGACAGTTTGGTGGTACCAAGCAATGAGCACGGGGTGGACGTAGAAAGTGCCAGGAATGATGTATCCGCAGAAAACTGTGCACATCCTGGGTGCCAGAGGGGCCTGTATCTGGGGCACATGGAGCCCTGGCTGAAGCATTAGCAGTGAGAGGCAAAGCTGACCTCTCCTCTCTGGGGTTCTGCTCTACCTCCATCCCCATCCCCAAGAGGAGATCCTGGATCAGAAAAGAGAAGCCGGACATTAAACTGGCCGTGTGAATGCCCATAGATCTGGACTGAGGGTACCTGGCAAATTCTGGCCAGAGATCCCAGGGTCAGGAATCCTCCAGTAGGACCCTGGATCTGATACAGCTGCCAAGGGATGGTTTAGTTCCCTGTCAAACAGGCACAACCTGGCATCAGACTCCAATAGCTGCGCATGCCCACCACCTCCTTCTCACTGAGTGATAGACTTTGTGGTTCCTATCCACGTACACCTTCAGGCAGCACAGCCCGGACGCTATCTGTCAAGTGGCATGCTTTTCAATTGTCCTAGACATGTTTGCTTCAAACTCCACTCTGATGCTCTGTATTAGCAAACATATTTGAACTAGCCCTGCTCTTTGTGTTTTATTCATGCTGAATAGCTGCCTTCTCGGAGCCCAGTTCCTCATCTCTAAAATGCAGGCAACTAATCACCTCAAAAGGTTGTTGGGATGATTAAGATTGTGAAGCCATCTAGCATAGGGCCCAGCATAGAGTGGGCATCCAATACATATTTTTTCTTCCTTCTTTACCACTGTATTAGTTCATTTGGGCTGCTATTACAAAATACCATTAACTGGGTGGCTTATAGACAACAGAAATTTATTTCTTACAGCTCTAGACACTGGGAAATCCAAGATGAAGGTGGCAGCAAATTCTGTGTCTGTTGAGAGCACACTTCCTGGTTCAAAGACAGCACCTTCTTTTTTTTTTCTTTTTTCTTTTTTGAGATGAAGTCTCACTCTGTCTCCCAGGCTAGAGTGCAATGGCGTGATCTTGGCTCACTGCAAGCTCTGCCTCCTGAGTTCAAGCAATTCTCCTACCTCAGCCTCCTGGGTAGCTGGGATTACCAGCATGCGTCACCACACCCAGCTAATTTTTGTATTTGTAGTAGAGACAGGGTTTCACCATGTTGGCCCAGCTGGTCTCGAACTCCTGACCTCAGGTGATCTACCCGCCTCGGCCTCTGCAGTGCTGGGATTACAGGCATGAGCCACCATGCCCAGCCGGCACCTTCTTGCTATGTTCTCACGTGGCGGAAGGAGCAAAGAAGGTTTTTCGAACTGCTTTTACAAGGGCACTAATTCTATCTATGAGGGCTCCAGCCTTATGACTTAATCACTTCCCAAAGTCTCCAACTCTTGATATTATCACCTTAGGAGTTAGGATCTCAACATATGAATTTGAAGGGGGGGGGTACAAATACTCATCCCATAGCACCTTCTTTCCCTACTCCTTCCTTCCTTCCCCTCTTCCTTCCTGCCTCCTGCCTTCCAGCCTTCCTGTCTTCCTTCCCTTTTTCCCCTTTATCCTCTTTCTCTCTCTTTTCATAATATCTTCCCAGAAAGGAGAGTGCCAAGCATTTCAATTGCTCCTCATTCAGCTCTCTCTCTTCCCCTTCATCCAGATTCTTTGTGTTTCTTCTCTTGGGACCCTCTTCAATTCCATTGTTATCTTCATAAGTGGATCTACACACTATCTTCTAGGTCAACTACACGAGAGAGATTCGTTCATCTGTGTGTCCCCACAACATCAGACACAGTCCTAGAACATAGTGTTGATTACAGATGGAATGAAGGATTCGTAATTGGATGGGAATGGGGGAGGGGGGTAACTGAATGAATAAAGAATGGGTGAATGGACAAAGCATATTAGATGGAAGGAACAGAAGGGTGGGGTTGGCTGATGGTTTGCACAGTGGTGTCTAGGTTGCAATGGAAGGAATAGCTAAGTGGGATGGATCGGATAGATGGAGTGGATGGATGGATATGAAAGGGCATGGTGCTCAAGTATGCAGTGGAGTGGAGGGATAAATAGATGGACAGAAGCACATATGCCATGGCTGGCTTTGGGTTGGGCAGGAAGGCTGCAAGAAACTCACTAAAATGTTTTCACTCCCAAATCACAATTTTCATTCTCTCTCCCATTGCTCTCAAACCATAAAGATGGGGGTGGTGAGGAAGTGGGTAGCTGACAACAGCCAGTCCCGTGTGCTACCTGCATTCCAGCCTTGCCCATATCCTCACTAAGGGAGTCCTGCCAGACTCCAAGCATCACAATGCTTAGAGCCGCAGGGCCCAGAAAGGGGCTGAGGACTTACTTGCCCCTTCCTAGCCCACTCTCCAGTCTCAACCCCAGAAGAGGCCATACAGAAGGAAAATGGACTATACTAGTGGAGACTTGACTGTCCTCACATTCAACACCAAAGATTGGAAATCTGCCAATTTCACTTCCCAGTCTGCTTTGCCCACAGGACAAGCTTGCACACTCACTACACCAAAGTGCAGCTGGGAGTTGATGCTATGTTGCCCTCACTAAATCGAGAGCTCCTTGAGAGCAGGAATTGTATCATCCTCACTGCCCCATTCCAGTGATAAAGTTCCTGATACAGAGTTGGCATAGAAAAAAAAGATGTTTGTGAGTTAAGTAAAATGAACAATGGGTCTTACACACAACTGCCTATCTTTGGGGGCAAATAATGATAGATCTTGGTCTAGGACACTGAGTGTGAATCCTAGCTCTGCCACTTCTGAACTACGTGACCTTACCAAGTCCCACACCTCCCTGAGCCTCTATTTCCTCATCTGTGAACTCAGGATAATAGTTGATACCACTCAACTATCCCCTGTGGCTTTGCGTATCATATTAGGAACCGGTTTCTAATTTAGTCCTTTTCAAAGCCCCCACACCACCCCAGGAGCCTTGACAGCCAAGCCCCAAAGCCGCTCATCCCTCCATCGCAACCTCCTTGCCCGGAGGGCAGAGCAGAGCCCTGTGGGGAGGGGACCGGCAGGCCACAGGACTTGAACATGCCCCACTTTCAGGCTTCTGCCACTGGGCCTGTGCATAATCACCCTGACCTCAATATTTCTCTGTGAATTATGGAAAGAGAGTTCTCTGAAAATGAGACGTGTGAAAAGTTCCACCAGGCTCCCCCTCATCCCCTCATTTCATCCTTTCCAAGTTAATAAGGACCGCGGCTTATTAGCTGTTCCTGTCCAGCTCGCCTTGTCCTGTGCCTGCACACGTGAGACTAAAAATACCCGTGGCTCCTATTAGAAGCTCTGCCCTGGGGACAGGCAAGGCTGGAGTCTGCACTGACACTGAAAAATCTCCTGCATGCCCCCTGGGATCCAGGCCACTGGGCAACTCCTGCTTGGGGCGGATGAACACCAACATCCTCCCGCCAGGCCCCTGGGGGTCGACAGTAATAATCAAAAGGCTGCTCTTAGCTCATTCGTGGTTTTGTTCAGATCCTCCAAAGCCCTTTTCTGTGTTCCTCCTCACCACCTGATCAGACAATCTTGAACCACCAGGAGAGGTCCTCTCTCAGGGGGCTCCCGCCACTAGGAGCACTCACTGCCTAAGCCCTGCGAGTGGCTGGCCCACATTTCAGCCTGATCCTGGAAAAATGCCTTTTCACTGAAACATGCAGAATGGCAAGCACATTAGGCTTGAGGGGAGGACTGGGCCCATCCAGAAGCTACTGGGGAACTGTGTGAACCGATTTCTCAATCCTTTCTTTCTCTGTCACTAAAATGGGTTTAAAGGCATCAGCCCACCTTTGGGCTATTGTGAAGACTATGTGAGTTCATGGAAATGGAAATGCAGAATTCTGCACAGAAGGAGGTGACTGGTATGGAGCAGACTCTGAAGCCTGACCTGCAGAGAACACCTTGTTTACGTCAGAGAGAGGGGCGGATCGAGGAATATGCAAGGGGCATTTCAATAGCTGGGTAATCAACACTTGGCTAGGTTAAAGAGGTAATCTCTCCATGCGCTCTCATGTGCCACTGGATACCTCTCTTGGCATTGCCCAGGATATTTTGGAAGTAGTGGTGAAAGACAGATTGATCTTCATCATCTCCCTCCCCAGCAAAGGGCCAAGAATGCCATGGAGTGTAAAGACTCCAAAATTCAAAGTACCCGAAATTTGGAAAGCAGTGCTTCCCACACTTGCACATTATTATATGCAAGAAGATGAGATTTTAATGAGCTCTGGACAGAAAAATATGGAAAGTCAATTAAGGTGTCATGAACAGAAATACTTTGAGAAAGGGAGTGGCTGACAAACTGATCAGGAAGAGACATACCAGAAAGGTTAAGAATGAAAATTGCTCTTAACAGCATGAATCGTGGCTTATGACTCTGATCGGAGCAGGGGGCAGGGCTGGTGTCTGCATGGGACTGAGCAGCGCTGTCTCAGAACCAAGCTCTCCCCAAATTCATGCTCCAGATGGTTCTGTCAATGTGGAGGATGGTGCCTTCAGAGCTGCTTGTCCTCGTTTAACCTTCTTCTTCGTTCCCTGTAGGTCTGTGAGACAGACACAGAAGAGCAAATGCTACACATCTCTGGAAAGCTCAGTTCTACCTCCAGGCTAAAGGAAGAAGTCTCAGCTTGCTGGGAGCATTAATTCTGTCCAATTTGATTCAAACATTTGTTGAGCACTTTCTGTGTGCAACAAACATAGGCACAAAGTGTTGGGGGATTCAGGAATGAGTAAGACCATGACCTGGCCCCCTGGCCCTCAAAGAGCTTCAAGTAATCAGAGCTATGACCATGAGTCTGCCACAGACTTTGCTACGAAATACAACAGATCTGAGGTAGGTTGGAAGAGTATTTTTTTCCAACCAATATTTAAATATTTGTGCCACTAAACTAGGAAAAAGGAACTAAGGATATGAATTTTTTAAATACACACACATGCACACACAATACACACACACAAGGTAAATTTATGCTTAAAAATTGTTCAATCTCCATGGTAATAAAAATGAAAATTAGAAAGGGTTACCATGTATCGGCCGGGCGCAGTGGCTCATGCCTGTAATCCCAGCACTCTGGGAGGCTGAGGCGGGCAGATCACAAGGTCAGGAGATCGAGACTATCCTGGCTAACACAGTGAAACCCCGTCTCTACTAAAAATACAAAAAATTAGCCGGGCGTGGTGGCACACACCTGTAGCCCCAGCTACTCCGGAGGCTGAGTCAGGAAAATCGCTTGAACCCGGGAGGCAGAGGTTGCAGTGAGCCAAGATCACGCCACTGCACTCCAGCCTGGGTGACAGAACGAGACTTCGTCTCAAAAAAATAAATAAATAAAATAAAAAGAAAAGGTTACCATATATCAATTATCATAATGGCAAAGGTTGATGTACCAATAGTTTTCAGTGCTTGTGATAGTGTATGGAGAGGTTGACATACACAGCTAATGAGTGTAAATAGGCACAGTCTTTCTGGAAGGCAATTTGACATTTCATATAAATATATATCTCTCTCAATCTTTAAAATAGTCATAGTCTTTGACTCAGTAATTCCACTTCCAAGAATCTATTCTAAGGAAATAACCAGAAATGTAGTCAAAGATATTTATTATCACATTATTTATAAAAGTAGACAATGCAAAACAAACTAAAAGTCCAACAATGAGAAAATAGAAAAATGGATTGTGGCACATCAGTATAAAAAGTGACTAAGCAATCTTTTAAATTAGCTTTTGAAGAGTTTTTAGTAAACTATTCATTACAGGTTGAGTGAAAAAAATCATGATACCAAACTATATATGGTGCAATACCAATTATAGTTTTTAAATAAAAATATTCATTTTTATTTTACACCTATTGATATGGTTTGGCTATGTCTCCGCCAAAATCTCAACTTGAATTGTATCTCCCAGAATTCCTGTGTGTTGTGGGAGGGACCCAGAGGAAGGCAATTGAATCATGGGGGCCAGTCTTTCCCATGCTGTTCTCCTGATAGTGAATAAGTCTCACAAGATCTGATGAGTTTATCAGGGGTT
Source organism: Gorilla gorilla gorilla (assembly GCF_029281585.2). Taxonomy (NCBI): domain Eukaryota; kingdom Metazoa; phylum Chordata; class Mammalia; order Primates; family Hominidae; genus Gorilla; species Gorilla gorilla. The sequence continues at coordinate 145,833,747 of NC_086017.1, read as the reverse complement.
TCCGCTTTTGCTTCTTCCTCATTGTCTTTCGCTGCCGCCATGTAAGAGTCTTTTGCCTCCCATCATGATTCTGAGGGCTCCCCAACTACACAGAACTGTAAGTCCAATCAAACCTCTTCTTCTTCCCAGTTTCAGGTATGTCTTTGTCAGCAGCATGAAAACAGACTAACACACCTATATGTAATAAATGTTCACTTATTATACTCTATGTTGTAGTCAAAGTGAAAGGAAATACTAAATAACAAAATGTTTAGAAGTGATTATCTCTAGATGGTGGGATGACGGGATTTAGGTAGCTTTATTTTCTTCTTTATATAGTTCTTGCACTTTCTAAATTGTTAGTAATGAGACTGAATTTGACAGAGCATCTTGTCTCCTGATGGGACTTTATGACCCAGCTCACCCAGATGGGTCGCCTGAGTCTGACAACTGAGCTGGGGCCTGGCCCTTCAGCTTAGGTGGAGGCCCTGTGTCTCCCCTGCCTGTCCTCTCCATCTGAGCCCAGTTCCCCACCTCACCCAGGCACTCTGCCCCACACTACCCCAAAATATCCTCCTTTTCTTACACAGCATCTGTATGTGGTGCTTGACTGTCTCTTCCTATCATCACCACCCTTGCCTAGCATCTTCTCCAGAAGGCCAGTTTCGGGTGACAGTGGTTTTGATCATGTCTAAGGCAACCGTGGGACCTGCACCCTCACACTTGTGAACAGTCCCTGCTCTTCCATCCCTGCTGACCAGGATCAGCATCGCCACTCAGATGGGCAGCTGAAGCTTCACCCACAGCAGACTGGCCTTGGCTGCTCTTCTGCTCCTCTCAGTGCTCTTCCCCTGCACCACAGCACCAACCAGACTGCCCTGCTTTCACTTCCTGAGACACGCCTTTTTCTCTCTCACCTCCATCTCTCCTTCCAGCCCCTCCTATTTCCTGCTCAGGCTCCTTCTTGCCTGGAAAGCCCTGTCCCTCTCTCCTACTCATTCATCCCTGAGGACACTGTTTGGGGATGTAGCCTTCTTGGCCCCTCCTCTCTGGGAGGACAGATGCCCCTCCCCTGTGCTTACTCTTTCATTTCATCCTATGGCATTGCACATAGTGAGGTCTCAAGAACAAGCCGTCATCTGTGCTGGGAAACGTCTTCATGGCAAACCTAGCAGAGGTGGAAAGCTCTCTTTACAGTGTAACCGTCCTCACCCCAGAACGGTATGGAACTATCACAACACACTTCCTCTCCATCCCTGGCAGGGCTACTGCTCCTGAAGACTGCTGAATGCTCCCAGCCACCAACTTTTTACTACTGCCACTGCCACCAGTTCTCTCCCCACCCAAAACAACTGATGCCACAGAGCCTGTAAAATCTGTTCCCAAAGGCCCAGCTCAGGGCTTGAGCTCAAAGAATTTTTCCAAGAACCTCAACAGAGGTCTTGAAACCCCGAGTCAAGGTGTGTTCATCGTGATTGTTAAGACCATCTTCCCCATAGGCTGACAGCTGATCTTTTCCTTGGCCTGGGCACTATGCAGCCTCAGCTCATGGGCATGTTAGGGCCATATAGGGTAGGGGGGCAGGTGTTGTTCAGCACATGAGCTTTGGAGCATACAGAGTTGGGTGGGGTGTCAAGGGTTGGGTGTCCCCTGCTACCTGTAAGACACATGTGAGACCTTGGGTAGGTCACATTAGGTTTCTAAGCCTCTGTTTTCTCATCTATAAAATGGAGATAATGCAAAGGTTTATCCTACTGAATGCACACAGAGAGTTCACAAGTGCCGTCAGGGTGGGAAGGAAGCAGAACTGTGCTGTGCCGTAACTCCTGCCAAACAGGCTGCAACAGCACAGATCTGACATCAGTTCTTCAAGGAATGGATTCTGTGGCTCACTGAGTTTTTCTGTGTTTGAGAACAGTGGCCACAGAGCAGTGATACGAGAAGGAAGGCAACACGGAGGTCAGAGATGGCTCCGGTTCCTTCTATACTCCATCTCCAACTGTGAAACCACATCCATGAGACCTTCCCCAGAGCAGGACCCAGCAGGGGGTCTGGCTGGAATATGGGAAGTTGCAATAGCTATAACTACCCATAGCTAAGTACTTTATCTCATTTAATCCCAGCAACACCCTCACCCACTTGACAGATGAGGAAAACTGAGGCTCGGAGAGGTTAAGTACATTGTTCACTATCACCCTACTGAGAGACAGTGTCTGGAAACAGGTTTGCCTGGCATAACTGCTCCGGAGTGGATTGATATGATTTCCAAATTTGGTGGGTGTGGGACAAGAGCAGGGGTGAGCTTCCAAATTAACTATTGGGATTGTAAAAAGAGGCACCACAGAGAACTGGCATTCCCCAGAAGCTCCAAGGACTGGGGTACCCAGGAAGGCTTCAAAGTAGAGGGGAGGGAATGGCTCCAGTTCCTTCTATACCTGCCCTCCAACTGTGAAACCACATTCATGAGACCCTCCCCACAGGGTCTTGAAGGAACCTAAACTGTACTTGCCAGGGAAGTCCAAAGGGGTTTTCCAGGCAGAAATCATAGCAATAGCAAAGGCTCAGAAGCAGAATCAAGCCAAGCCAGGCCAGTCAAGAGGCCATGTGAAGCCTACACTGGCTGAGGAAAGGTTTCTGGGAAAGGTATCCAGTATACCGTGTAAGGATTCACTCATCTCAGGGTAGGCTGAGGGAGTTAAGAGACTGGAACTTGGTCTGTTACTCTTCACCAACTCACACCACTCTCTGTGTGCCTCTTCCCCACGTCATCAATGGAGAAAATTCCCTGCCAAAAGCCTTTCTTGCATTGGCTTACTTACTCTATCTCTATAGAGAAGAGAGAAACTTGCCTCTTGGAATCCCAAGAGTGGTAAAAACAGCTATGACTGATGGTCCCAGCAAAACTATCATTTCTGAGGGAAAACAGTGGGGGTCAAAACACACTCCTCTCTGGTGACAGCTTCAACTGCCAGGAGCAAGCCCTGCCCTTGGTGAACCCTCCTTATCTCCAAGACAGCAGAACCAACTCAGGGCCCAGAACCATTCAGACAACTGACAAATCTCACCTTCTAGCAAAGGAGTATCGGATGCAGGGCTGCTGACAGCTGGATGTGTCTAAGTGTTGAATTTGACAAAGGTGACAATACAACTATTTTGACTGTCCTTTGTCTTTCTGTATCCTGGAATTCCCACTCATTTTGATTAAAATAAAGTTTTGCTCAAGAATGAAGAAAGCCCCTGGTTTGTCAGCTACTAAGACAAGGATGCAGATTAATTATTTAGGTCAGAATACAGAGAGCCTTGCATCTTTTTTATTCAAGATGGTAGCAGGATGGAGGGGCTAGTATGGTGTGTTTGGGGTGTAGAGGACATGGTTTCTGTTGAAGCATGTGTGGGTTTGGTAGGGAAAAAGGAAGAGATGGGTCTGGAGATTTGCAGGCTGAGGGTTCTGTCATTTGTCCCGTTGATTGTGTGAGCAACTGGAGGGAGGATTTGAGCAGAAGGAATACAGCCTCTACTTGAATGATATCCCAGCCACCTCAGTGTTCTCTTGTCTCTCCTTCCCCTTTCCTGATACATCCAAATGCCTTCAGCCACATCACCTTCCCCATGGTGTCTCCCTCTCAGCCCAAGAATGGATAGTGGGGAAGAGGGGAAGCAGCTAAGTCAACCCAGGCCAAGGATGGGAATAGAGTTGGCATTAAGAAGAGCATCTCATCTATGCTCCTGGCAGGCCCCAGAAGCTAGGCTGTTGGACTGATGGCCATGGGTAAACCTCTGAGAAGAGGGTCTAGGTGTCAGGCAGCATCAGGATCCAGGGGCAGCAGCATCTCCCAGAGCAGTCGAGGTGACTCCAATTTCAGGAATTTGCTCCAAAGCGGTGTTCACACTGCAATCCTTTCCAAAGGAAACATTGGTCAATGTCTGGAGACATTCTAAGTTGTCACAATAGGGAAGTGAATGTGATTGGCATCTAATGGGTAGAGGCCAGGGATGCTGCTAAACATCCCACAGTGTACAGGAAAGCCCCACAAAAGAGAATTATTTGGCTCAAAATGTCAATAGCGCCAAGGATGAGAGGCCCTGCTCCAAAGCTGTCTTCAGACATAGCAGAGAGACAGGAGGCCTCCACACCATTTCCCCAGACCCCTGGCAGCACATTCCCAGGTCAGAATATCCTTCTCCAGAGGCAATTCTGGGAGGGGGCACCAGAGTTTGCGAGTTCCTAGCAATGACACTTTCCAGCAGGAGAGCAAGGGTTGGGAGATGGGAATGCAAGTGTAAGGAAAGGGGACTTCAGCTCCCCACCATCACCAACACTCAGACCCATCCGGCAACCAAGGGTGCTGCACACAGGCTTCTAGTTGATTTCAGCACTTCAGACAACCTGACACTTGGAGGAGTTAGACAACACTGACTGGCCCAGGGTAGTTGGGGGGACTCTGGGACCTGAGATCTGCCTCAGCAATCTCCAACACCCCAAGAGCTTTGCATAATGCATAGTTCTTACTTCCCCAGCCACATAGAGAGTAAGTGTTAGGCAGCCTCCCAGGTGTAAGTGTGTGTGTGTGTGTGTGTGTGTGTGTGTGTGTGTGTGTGTACCTGCACACATACAGACAGGACAAGACTCACTTTAGCAGAAGGAAACCTGCCTTGGAAGTCAGCCATCTCCACTTGTCTGTCTATGGCCTCAGCTCTCTAGGGACTCCAGTTCAACATTACTGGAAGCCAACAACCTCTCCTTCCATCAGATGCCCAGTGGGTGAGTCAGGGGGTGGGGTGGTGGGGGGCGGGGGAGCTGGTAATGCAATGAGACAACAGCCTTTACACGGAACCAAACTCTGAGCCACTGTTATTGGAGGAAGACCTTCAGAATCTCAGGGTGTGGCTGTGACATCTCTCCTGCTTCTCTGCTCCATCAGTCACTTGTCACTCCATCTTTCCCTTTCCTCACCCTTCAAAGGAAGTAAGAATGACAGCTACCATATGAAGACCACTTTCTATACACCAGGTGCCTTACATTCATGCCATTCTCACAACAGCCATGTGAGAAATTTTTGTCAACCCAGTGATAAGGGTGAGAAGGTGGAGGGAAGATGGCTGGTCCAAGGTCACGCAGCCAGGAAGTGATGGAGCTGGTACTGGAATGCAGTCTGTGTGACACAGGCTGCTCCACGGAGGATCTGGGAACTCTCAGGACCATGCTACAAGGTGGGGTCCATACACTCCAATGCGGGGAGGGCTCCCAGAGCAAAGGCCTCCATGTGGGGGGCATTTATTAACAATAGAAACTCGAATTAGGGGAACGCCCCCAGCAGGGTGGGCCCGTAGTGCCCAGGGGTACCAGGCAGAAGCCTATGTAAACACTCCTGAGACCTAAAGCCAAACCCCTACTGCTGTTGGCTGGGCAGGCCAGGCCGGGCTAAAAATAGAAAGCTTCTCAGGTCCAGCTCTCTGTGCCCCAGCCTCCTCCTCTCCCCCTCCCTCCTTCCCCACAGGGCAGGAGCCAGGCTTCTAGAAGGAACAGAGACTTCAAGACTTTCGTTTCAGATCAAAGAGGATCGTTAGCTTGATACTCAATGGGCATGTTCCAAGTTCTACAGGGGCCGTAACTGGGGGGAGCTCCTGACTCCAACACCCCACCCAACTCCCTCCTAGGGAGAGAGAGCTGTCAACCTCCAAAACCAACCCAGGGAACGAGTGAGGTCGAGGCCAAAACTTGGACAATTTCTGCACATCTTGCAATTCAATCTGGAGCCCCTTTGCTGTCTTTCCTTTTCCTGAACCTACTCTCAATGTCGACAGCACTGTGCGATTTCTGTATTTGCCAGGGGCTTCTCGTGGGAGGTCGGCTCCAGCCCTCTCGAGAACCCTCCGGAGACCGTGGGGATGAGGCAGCGCTCAGCCAGAGAAGCCCTGGAGCCCAGGACCAGCGCTTCAAGTTCACCGGGCGGGAGGCAGGGGCGCAGGGAGGGAGGCTCTGGACCGGCCGCCCCTGCTGACTATGGCCCCGGTGCAGGTCAAGGCTTGGGCCCGGGGATTTCCTTTCAAAGGTGACTTAGAGCCGCTTCATTAGGGTAGCGCCCTCCCAGGCGGGCCCTAATGGCGTGTTTGGCAGAGTCAGCGAAACGCAGCGCCCTGCGGCTCCAGCGGCGGGGGAGCGCCCTCTCCCGCGCCCTCGCCCTCTCCCGTGTGGGGCAGCTGCGCGCACGGGGCCATTTGCAGCGCAAGCAGCCTAGCGTGCGGCCGCGGCGCCCAGGTCGGAAAGGAGGCGGCATCATGGAGCTGAAGAAGGACATCAGCGCCGTATCTATCGACATGCTGCTGATCGTGCACTCGGAGAAGCGGCGCGCCGCACAGGGTACGCTCTCAGACCAGCAGGCGAACCCGAGCTCGCTGCTGCAGCGCCGAGGAGGTAACGCGCGCCCGACCCGGGTCCCCGGGTCCCCCGGCACCTTGGCCTCCTTGCCACAAGGGCCTGCCCGCCGGGGGGCGCCCATTGCTCCCCCGAACGAGGTCAGCGAACCCGACCCTCTCCCCCATGGCTGCCGTCGCTTCCCCGCAGTGGCACCGGCGTCCCGTGGCAACGCGCAGTCCCGTGGCAACGCGCAGCCCCGTGATTGCCCCAGTTTCACTCCCTGTGCAGGCCTGTGGGTGCTTCCGTCACCCCTGGGAGTCTTTTTCCTCCCAGCCACTCCCTGACGGGTGTAGAGCAAGATTGGAAGATACCCTGGAGGAAGGCGGCCAGAGCCTCAGGGCTGACTCATGGGTAACAGAGGCCTGCTCCCCCACACAGCACACTGCAGGGCACAGGGGACGCTGGGAAACCTTTGTGCTGAGCCAGACTTTTAGATGGGGAGCTCCCTGTGTGGCCTTGCACAATTTACAGCCTCAGTTTCTCCTTTCTTGAGACTTTCTCCCAGCCTCCTATAGATGGAAGGCATGAAAGGCGTAAAAGGAACGCAGGTTTGGATAGGGTAAGATTTGAAACCTGCTGTCTCCACTTGAACTTATCCATCAATTTTACTTGTCCTACACACTTTCTGGGTAAATTTGTAAGTTGTAGATTGGTAAAATAAAGTGACTGTTTATACAGTGATTGTGGAAAGCAGGATCCGGGCCTCTCTGTTCTCCAGACGACAGAACACAATGTGAATGGAGTACAGATGGATGATAATGGAGGTTAAATAAGCCCCTGAAAAGCCAGAGAACCTCAGGGTCCTAGATGGCAAGCTGTCTCCGAGGCTGGTGTGAGGATGCACTAGGCGGACTGCGGGCCAGTTCTTTAGGAGTTAGGCCTGACAGCCCATGCAGGAGAATGACTTCTGCCTCTCTCCTCCCCTCCAGCTCTGGAGCTCCTTGGAATTCCTGCTGCTGCTCTGCCCTTGGTTCTTCTGTCCCCAGAGCCTCTGTGCTCGTTGAACATCCACCTTCCACCTGCCTTGCTAAAGTAATGCTGCTGTGGATGGCCTTGCCACTACCAGCCACATAGGCTGGAGCTGCCTCCAGAGCCCTGGGAACCTCTTGGGAAGGCAGGCAGGGGAAAGAAACAGAATCTAGAGGGCTGAGTATGTTGACAGGCGCTCTAGTCTCAGGGCTGATTCCTGACTGAAGCAGGAGTTGTTTGGATTCGTTGGCTCTTTAGTTATCAGACCTACTCTTGGGAGAAGGGGAAATGGCCTGCCCAGGGTATTTGTAGTTAGAAAGTCAACAGAGGGCATCAACTTCTTGATAGAAAGGAGACTGCTCTGAATACATGTACCACAGTCCAGAATGCCTTCTCCAGTGTGTGGCGAGGCCTAGTTCCAGGTCAGCCCATGAGTCCCCTACTCCCAATCCTCTCCGATCACATCACTTCTAAAGGCTCTGACACTAGAAAGGGCAAAGAATGCAGAGAAGCCCAGGAAACACCAGGCATCAGGACTGCCCTGAGAGGTGCCCAACACCTAGCACAAACTCGCCATGGCTCCAGACTAATGTATGCACACTAGTGACTATGACAGAGAAAAAAAGACCCCTAATGGCTGGGCCCTTTCTGCTGAACTTTTTCTCCAAATATTTTTCTGATGGCCGTTTCTCACCAATGCTATGAATGACAGTGTAGAGATCTGTGTCACTTATTCACAACCAGAGCAGACAAGAGGGAAAGTGCATGGCTTTTGATGCCTGGTGGGCAGCGATGATATTCAGGAGACCCCAGGCAAAGCCAGCCTGCAGACCCTTTCCTCGAAAAACAGCCTAAAGGAGGAAAATGCCCAATAAGACCAGCTTGTTCCGAAGCCTCCCATGGGTGCAAAGATCTAAAACAAACTCTTGCTCACTTCCAGGTATCTCCTCCTTTCTCCTCCGCACTCCAGATCCTCCACTGGAGAGTGGATCTTCCTTGGCTATGTAAAAGAGGGCCTAGGCTCCATGTCAGAAAAGATCAAAGCTCAATTATTGCTGCAATGCAGAAGATGGAGTAATCCATAACGAGTGGCCCTTCTGCTGGAAGGGCCTTCTGCTGGAAGCGGCCCTTCTGCTGGAAGAAAAGAGTCAGGGGGACAAGAAGGCAAGGAGAGTGTGGACAGGCTAGGTCACTAGGAATTTGGGCTGCAAAGCCAGCAGATGTTCTCTCCCATTTCTGTAAGGCCCTAGCCGCCTCCCAGTCATTTCCCTAGAACAGTGCTTCTCCAAAACGTGCCTGAAAGCCCTCAACTCCTATCAGAAAGTAGAGTGCATATACTCCTGCAGCAGTAGAGGATATAGCCTATAGCTGCCTGGGGCAAGACCCAATGAGCTTTGAAGTCTTAGGTCTTATCCCAAAAGTCTATGTGGTTTGTGTATTCTACTCCATAGGTGTGTCATGAGGGTTCCAAGTGGTAAGTCACTGGCACTGGCTACGGGGGACTCTGCAGAAAGGAAGGGTGTTAAGAACAGAGTGGCAGCCCCTGAGTGGTTGAGAGGGCTGGAGAATAAGACTCAAGGCTGAGCTTCCAGGAACAGTGCCATAAGCAGCACCACAGAGCTGGTCTAGTGAGGAAACCTCCTCGGCCACCAAGGAGCACTGAATACTCCTTCCGCGCCAGGATCTCAATTTTATTGCAGCAGCTCCCGCTGCCAGAACGTATCCCCATGCTGTGCCAGGAACTCGACCTTGTGGCTACCACTTGCAGCCGCAGCCAGAGTGAGAGCTTTCCTTCCCTTCCCTGTTGCATCACCAGGTCCCAAGGCAGAGTGAAACACAGGTACATCAGATTGGCCATGGCTAGGCCATACGTGTTTACCCTCTAGCTGCAAGGGAGGCCAAGAGAACTGGCAACTGTCATTTTCCATTCCCATTGGGATTGACGGTCTTAGCCCACTCCCCCCACTCTATATCAAGACTCTAAAAGTGGGTGATTCACCACATACAGAAATAGGCAGGCAATGTGGATAGCAAATGACTTCTAAAATAATGCTTTCATATGTATGCAGTGGAGAGGTGGAAGTGGAAAATGGGCATCTGTACTACAAAAATTCTCCCTGAATGACCCTGATAACCAACCCCGCTGCCCTTGAAAACTGTTTTAACAGTTTTTAAATGTTTTGAATTTTGAGAGTTGCATTCATTCCCTCAAGGGCATCTTATTCATGGGCAGCCTGTCTCAGATTCCAAGAGAGCCAAGATCTACCTGCTCTACCATAACCTAGATAAGTCTGCAACTGGTACATCACTCTTTTTCCCTGAGTCTCCCACCTCAGAGAAACTTGTTATTTTGCAGGATTCCAAGGTGTTGGAAATGGAGTCCGAAGATGGCAGAAATTAGAAGGAAATGACTTTCACGGTAAATTCTCTTTTTCCTTTCAACCTATAGGATTTAATACATTGAATAATAACTGGAAGAATTGGGTTCCACTCATTTGAAGACTAGCCCTAGACATCTAACCACTGAACGGAAAGTGGCTGCTCCTGACCCAGCCAGGCCTCTAGGGCCACTGTGACTGTGGGAAGTGTTCCCTGGAGCCAGGTCCCCTGCTCTCCTGGAGGCTGTGGCTGAAGAGCAGTGCCAGGAACTTGAGCACCCATTTGTTTGCTGGCTGAGCTGTAGGAGAGGACTTAAAATCCCTTGGGATGGTGAGGTTTGAGTGTGCTCCTATGAGAGGCAGCCATCTATCTTTTGAAAATGTTTCCCAACAGAGAGGATAGTGGTCTGCCTTGGGACAGTATGACTTGAAGCCTGAGAAGATGCCACTCAAGGGTTCTATAGCTCCCTGCTGGCCTGGGACCCAAAATACAATAAGAAGTCAGCTTCCAACGCCTCTTTTCTCCAGTGCCAGGCATCTGCCACCCCAGGCCCAGGATCTCTCTGGTAACACTAAGGGGCCAACTATAATGGGCTTTATTCTATTCCCTTTAGGGCTCATTAGCCCAGCCTCCAGGGACAAACATCAGGGACACTGCACAGTGGGCACGTGAGGGTTCTAATAGAGACCAAACCTCTACTCCCAGAGCCCCAGTAGAGAACTCCATCAGCCCGCAGCTATGTGAGCCCTAGGATCAGATGACTGGCTTATCAAATGCCAGTGTAAAGGAACCACCCTCCATGACACAAATGGGGAAATAGGATTGCAGATGAATAGGACTAAACTGCTATGTTCTACCATCCTTCTGACAATAATGAAAGGGAAAGATGAAGTTCTAAAAGTGAATTCATTCACTCATTCTGTTCACAAATGCCTATAGTGCTTACTTTGTGCCAGGCATGATTCTAAATATTGGAAATGAAACAGGGAAAAAGACAGCCAAGAACACTGCCCTCAGGGGAGCTACGTTAAAATGATTGGAATTATAATGCACTGCAGGGGAGTCTCAACACCCTGGAGTTGAAGAGTCTTCCTGTGTCCCCTGCCTTTGGTAAGAGTCCTCAAGACACACTCCCCATCCCCACCCCACCACTGCCAGGGAGCCACCCTGACAGGCATGCATGGGTGCAATGGCTTCCCTATAATCTTGCTACAGGGGCCATCAGCTGGTAGACATGCCAGCTTTAGCTCTACTGAAGTAGATGCCAAAGCTAACAAAACTCTGCTATGGGTTATTGAGAATTTTAATAAGAATCAGACCCCCAGAGACCTGTTAGCCACAGAAATGGCCATGCAGGGTATGGAAGGTATGCATGCTAGGCCCATGTGTGAGCGGGTGAGTGGGCAAGCAAGCCACAGGTGGAAACAAAGAAGCACAGCATCCTTGTTGGTTGCAGCTGTCTCATACCTTGCTTGAGTTGTCTGACACTCATCTTAGGGCTTCTCAGGCATGTTATTACATCAGGAGAGGATTGAAATACACTGAATTCATTCTATTTTTACCATCTTCCGGGTTTCTGATTTGGGAGAAGTTTAGTGGAAAAATATCACAAAACACAAAGTGACACATTGACTATTACAAGACCATTACAAGACTCTTGTAAAAGACATGAAGTGGGTCTTAGCACTATGTGTCAGCTGATAGAAGATGATTAAAATAGTTCTTGCAAAACCACCACGAGAACTGGGAGTTTCAGGTAAATGCAGGGCTGGAGAGAGGCTCTACAGAGGCCCTGAGCCCAGAAAAAATGACGCTTCTACCACTCCATCAACATGTGTAAAGCAAAATTTCATTTATTTTTCAAACGGTACGTTTGCATGCATGCAGAAATTAAAATTAGTTTCTTTCTGTGTTTTCTGATGTCGAGATTCTGAGTCCAGGTATTGAAGCTGACCTTTTCTCATACCTGCCTTACTGGTGCCCAAGGCACCCAGCCCTGGTAACCAGCAGGCCGCCCAGCCCTGGTAACTGGATGGCTTCCATCTTAGAAGGAAGTGGCTGATGGCATGTGCTGGTGGAGTGCACACAGACGCTGCTGAGCATGGGGTGGATCCAGAAGGGCACATTTTCCCCCTCTTGCTACCCCGTGCACTGCTTGGGCTGGAACATTGGCAGGGTGTTGAGACTAGAGAGCTCCAAACTTTTTGAAGCAGCAGGTGTTTGGGCCCAGCCGCCTCCTCACCCTCCTACCCCACCCCAATAGCTTGCCCAGCAACGGGCTTCCCCTGCTGTGATTGGCTACTTTCCTTGGTCCTGGACAAAGTCTGCCTAGTAGCACAGGGACAGACGCCCCACAGCTAAAGGGAAACCAATTGTGCAGCCTTGACTATAAATACCCGACAGCAGCTATGCCAGCCAATCACCCTCCTTGAGGATTCCCTTCCCGGATCTTGTTTCCTCCCTCAGCCAGCCGAGGCACTGCCAGCTGTGCCTGCAGAAGGCGGTCCTGGCCTCCCTGTCCTCGCCTGGTCTGGGGCTCCAGCCCCGCATGCCACATCACCCTGTATTGGAATACACAGTGGACCTACCCCTTGGCTGACTAGTGTGGGGCTCAGGGACCTAGCTGGGCCTGTTCATAGGAGAAGGCTGGAGGAGGCAGGCTTTCCAGGGCAGGACTCTGTCAGGTGGATCACAAATCCAGCCTGGCTCAGTACCTCACCCCCAGCCTTGATTGGCTTCTGCATGGGCCCAGGCATGGGAACCACTGAGCGGCTGATCTGCACAAGAAGAATCATCTAAATGCACCTGTTCAGGCCAATGCCCTAGAGGCATACTTGTTTCCAGACTGAGGCACTGGTCCCATTGGTCACTTCCAGTGACAAGCCCACTGCAAGCCAGCAGGAAGCTATAGAGAGAAGATGGCAGGCCAGAGTGGTAGTGGTGGGGGAACCTCCAGCTGCCACCATCCTCCCCTTGCCCAGCCTTCCCCCCACCCCTCTGAAGCAGAGGTTCAAGGGCAGCTTCAGTAAGAGCAGGCCATAGCAGCAGCTGTAAAGAAGGGAGGAAAGGTCATGCTTCCCCTAGGAGGGCAAGTAAGCCTGTGAGTTCCCGCTTCTTGGCCTATGGCAGGAACTAGGCATCACTCCGTGGCAGCCTGACCCCACTAGGCTCTGAGGACAACTCTGTGTCCCAGGGACAGAAATATCCCTGCGTGTGGAGAGAATGTGTGTAGAGTGCATGCCCTGCAAATGTTTGTGAAACAGAACCAAACTACACATCATCCCATCTCCTAGGCTGGGGTAGGAGGCAGGCTGGCCCCCTGTTCTTCTCATCAAGAAGCAGGAGGCTCGGCCGGGCGCGGTGGCTCACGCCTACAATCCCAGCACTTTGGGAGGCCAAGGCGGGTGAATCACAAGGTCAGGAGATCGAGACCATCCTGGCTAACATGGTGAAAGCCCGTCTCTACTAAAAATACAAAAAATTAGCCGGGCGTGGTGGCGGGCACCTGTAGTCCCAGCTGCTCCGGAGGTGGAGGCAGGAGAATGGCATGAACCCAGGAGGCGGAGCTTGCAGTGAGCAGAGATCGCGCCACTGCACTCCACCCTGGGTGACAGAGCGAGACTCCGTCTCAAAAAAAAACAAAGAAGCAGGAGACTCAACTGGGAGTCAGAAGACCTGAGGTTCAAGTCCCAGGTCAAAACCTCCCAGCCTGCTCCACAGAAATGTGTGAAGATCAGTGAGGCATCTGTGTATGCAGTGCTTTTGAATCTGTGCCTGGTGACACCAAAGTTGGGAGTTATGGCTACAAAGACCATGGAAGACTGGTAGCCTGTTCCAGAAGAAACCAAGCCTGTGCTGGCACCTGCTAAGAGGCACAAGGGGTGTGTGCACAGGGGCTTCCAGGCATTTGTCTCCATGCACAGTGTCGTGCTGGTTTGCACATGTGCACACTGTGAGGGTGTGCGCACATTTAGGCCTGGGGATGTGCTTGGCCCCCGCCAGCCCACCTTTCCCGCAAACACGTACAGCTCTTTGCTCTGCCTGGGGAAAATTCCCCAGTGGTCACTGCAGGCCTCTCTGTCTTCCTTAAATAGAAAACTTGGTGGAGAAGCAGCACCCTCAGCAGCCCCAGGTCATCACTTCCTACAACAGCCAAGGTAAGTGATTCGCCGCTAGCCATGACCTCCCCTGCAGAGGTGTGCCCAGACCTGATGCTCTGGCCAGCGACAGCCCAGGATGTGGAGCTCAGACTATAGGGAGCAGGGTCCTCTCTGCTCCCATGGGTGTTGGAAAACCCTTTTCCTCTCCCTGCGTCTCATGGGAAGCAGCAAGAGGCTGCACAGTCTCAGTCTTCCCCTCACCATGAGATCAAGAAATAAAGCCCATGGGCCTCAGAGCGCGCTGCTGTCATCATCATCACTATTACTGTCGTCACTATTCAACATTCAACATTTGTTGAATGCTAACCATGTGCCAGACACCCTGCCAAGCCACTTATGCACTTATTCTCTTGTAAATTAAGCTTCACAGCAATCCTGTTTGACAGGTACTCCTCTTTACCATCCTCAAATTACAGATGAGTAAACTGAGGCTTGGAAAGGCTGTCATGTGTTCAAAATCACATGGCCAGCAAGAGTCAGAGCTGGGCAGTCTGAGCCCCAGCAAGGCCTCAGCTGTTAACCTTCACACATCTCTGCTTCCTCATCTCCCCTGGAAACCAGCCTCCCTCCCTCTGGCTCATGGCATCCAAGCCCTCCCTTGTCCTGACCAATAGCAGTTCTTCGGCCTCTCCTGCTGAGACTGAGCCTTCCCAGGTCATCCCACCCAGTGAGTTTGCCACAGCAAGGCAGAGTGAGAGGCACCTTCATTGGGAGTCCTCACTTTCTGGGGACAGGCTCTGGGGACTCGGGGAAGGCAGACAAGGGCATCACTGACTCTACAGTTGACTGGATCTGAGCACATGACAAGATAGAGACAGGAGGGCCCCACAGCAATGGTGACAGGAGGCCAGGTTAGAGACTCTCACGCCCACCTTGGTTAACTGCTGTGCATTAAATACTGGGCCCTGGTGTCTGAGTGTTCTCACAGGCTCAGCCATAAGAGTTCATCACGCTTGCTCTGAGAGTTGATGTTCTAACCCATAAGGAAATTATCTGATCAAATTCAGAGGCAGTGACTTCCCCCATGCCGCATATGAAACAGGAGGACTCTGGAGGCCCTGGAGGATTGGAGCCTCTCAGGGAATTGCTCTCTGAAATACAGGTGGACAAACTTCTCTACAGAAAGGCGCTGGCAGGTAGTGATGAAAGGCCAGCCAACTGGGATTACCAGCATGGGGGAGCTGGCTCTCCTCACAGTACAGGCCAGTGTCCCTTTAAGCCAGAATTCCTGAGAATGCAGCTCTATGACAGTCTTAGAGACCTCTGTGGGCCCAGCAGGACCTGCCACCAGCCCTGAGAACCACAGGGACAAGCCCATGCCCTGTTGCTTCTCTAAAATGAACTCAACTGCACATGGCTCAACACAAAAAAAAGGACTCAGAGATATCTGGCTATAATGAGAGTGGATTAGCACCACTTACCTCACTTAGTGAAGAAGACAGACAAAGGCCCCTGTCCTTGTGGAGCTGACATCCTAGTGAGGAGACACAGACAATCCTGACAAGTCAAACACCCTGAGCCAGATAAGGTATAAGGGGGAAGTAAAGCAGGAAGGATGATAAGGGGTGTGTGCGGGTATGGGGTCTGGGGCTGTGCCGGGTTGTATATTCATTTCCTATAGCAGCTATAGGAAATTTCCACAAATGAGGTGGCTTAAAATACTGCAGATTTATTCTCTTACACTTCTGGAGCCCAGAAGTCCAAAATCTGTTTCACCGGGCTACAGTCAAAGTGTCAGCCGGGCCAGCGTTTTTTAGAGGCTCTAGGGGTACATTCATTCCTTGCCTCTTCCTGCTGCTAGAGGCTGCAGGCCCACCGTGGCTTGTGGCTGCCTCACTCCAAACTCTGCTTCCATTGTCACATTGCCTTCCCTGCTTATAAATAGCTGAATCTCCCTGTGCTCCCTTGTTTAAGGATATGTGTGGTCGCATTCAGAGCCCAGCCAGATAATCAGGATGGTCTCCCTATCTCGAGATCCTTAATTTAATCACATCCACATAGTCCTCTTTACCATATTAGGTAACATTCACAGGTTCCAGGGATTCTGGCATGGATATCTCTAAAGGCTGTTCTTCAGCCTATCCCAGGGGACAATTTAAAGTGGAGTAGGTGAGAAAGGCCTCACTGTGAAAGTGACATCTAAGCAAGGAAAGAGGTAAGAGCAAACGATGTGGGTATCTGGGGAAGAGCTTCCAGCAGAGGGAGCAGTGAGTGTGAAGGCCCCCAGGCAGGAGCGTGTCTGCATGTTCAAGGAGCAGGCAATTGTGCTGTGGAGAGGAAGGGAGGGGCATGGGCAAGGTGGGGGTGGCAGAAGAGCCAGAGAGGACACAGGGCAGAGTTGGCAGGGCCTGGGAGGCTTCTAATCTGAGTGTGATTGGAAACCATTAGATGGTTGTAGACATCCAATGTGTAGAGAATAAACAGAGGGGGCAAGGTTGGAAGCAAGACAACCCTTAAGAGGCATCGTGATAATCCAGCAAGAGAGGTTCCCCCATGGTGTGGATTTGGGGTATACAAGAGAGGAGTCAAGGCTTGGGACCTGAGCAATGGGGAGGATGAAGATGAGGGAGATGCAGGAAGAGCAGGTTGGGAAAGAAACATGAATTCAAATTTGGCTTTGTTGAGGTTGGTGCCAGCACCTGCCATTTTGGAAAGCTGTGGCCAGGGAATCGTTACTCCATGTGCCACTTTCTTATTCATCTCATGAGCCTTGACAACCTTTGGGCTCTGTTCTGCGAACCACACCGGCCCCCAGAGAAGCCTTCTTGGAAGCTCTATCACAGTAATAGCGGTGACCAGAGGTGGGACACTTGGTGTGTGCCAGATATTAAGCTAAGCCCCTCTCATGGCTCACCTCATTTAATCTCCACAACCATCTTTTGTGGAAGGTTATCATCCTCATTTTACAGATAGGGAAGCTCAAAGATATTTAAATAACTTGCCTGAAGTTGCATACCAGACCCAGAAGTTGAACCCATGTCTGTGGGCTCTCGAAACCGGTGGGCTTAACTACTCCCCCATACTGTCTCTTCCATACAGGACAGGGACCAATCTGGTGGTGTTGATTTGGGTGCAGTACCCCCACCCAACCCCCACCCTCAATGTGCAGTCTGAGATTTCAGTCTGAACTCATTGCTCGGAATGGTTCAACATTTTCCCTCCTCCTCAGCCTCTCTTTCAACGGTAGACTTTTGCAACAGGTGGCAAAGGAACATTGGAATCTTGGGTCATGGGAAGGGGCTTTGGAGACGGATCTGTAGTGGGTGTGTGGGTTGAATGAATTTGTAAGGAGAGTAATCACAAGGAGCCCCTGCAAAGAACATTCTTTCTTTTTTTTTTTTTTTTTTTTTTTTTGAGACAGGGTGTCACTCTGTGGCCCAGATTGGAGTGCAGAGGTGTGATCACAGCTCACTCCAGCCTCAAACTCCTGGGCTCAAGCAATCCTCCTTCCTCAGCCTCCCGAGTAGCTGGGACCACAGGTGAGTGCCACCACATGGCTGTTTTTTTTTTTTTTCATTTTTTGTAGAGATGGGGTCTCACTATGTTGCTCAGAATGGTCTCAAACCCCTGGGCTCAAGCAATCCCCCTGTCTCAGCTTCCCAAAGTGCTGGGATTACAGGCATAAGCCACCATGCCTGACCCCAAAGGACATTTTTGAGGAGTCAGTTTTCTGTTGAGGCTTCTGTCCTCAAGGTCATCAGCCCTTATCCCCATGCAAACACTTTGTAGAGTAGTCTTCTTTGAAGTGTGCACTAGGGTCAAACTGCCATGTTTCCAGACCTCGGACCTCCCTGTGGAGCTCCAACCCATAGAAGGAATCATGAATGGTCCTTTGTTTTCCGTTCCTAATGGAAGCCAGGGGCAGGGCTGCCAGTGATGCCCTTCATCATGCACACCAGCAGATGCCCAGTCACAGCCCTGAGCTCTGGAACACTAGGTTGTCATCTCATAATGAGAGCTGCTGAGTGGGGTTTTCATGCTGTGTTTGGCAGTACCCCCTAAGGGTGGTGTTCCATCATGTTCTACAGAGCTAGACAGTCCCTGTCACCATCTAGCAGGCTCATTCCTGGGATGTCACTGCTTTCCACTTCCTGACTACTGCATCCTGGGTGGAATCACAGCATGTCTCTGTTGAATATCTAACCAGGGACTATTTAAGGGTATTTTTTTCAAACTACCAATGCTTTAGCTGTTTTCCTGACTCTAAGCTACTGCAGGAAAAAAAAAAAAACAAACTCCAAAGTAGAAAAAAAAAAGGGCTGTAAATGTGCCAACCTGTTATAGAAAAAGTTAACAAACACCTTAAACCAATGATGGCAAGTATTTCACATGAATCCCATGACCCCTCCACACACATATACACCCGTGTGCATGTGCACATGCACACACACACACACCTGACAGTCTTCGTTAATTGATCCCTTCAGGCAGCCACTTCCAATCAGTCAGAATTAATGAAAAACATGCAACCTGTTTGCCATACTGCGTTAGGTGTTCTGAGCCAATTAGGCCTTTAGATAAATCCTGATTGAAACCTGAAGAGATCTGGAGAGCAGCTGTCAGGTGGAAGAAACCTGACTGGGTGAAAGGCAGGGCAGTAAGCATGTGGACATTCTTGTGCTTGCCTGTATGCTCTGTTTCTGAGAAGGCAGGGAAAAGCAAGGAGAGCTGGTGGGGTCTAGGAAAGGGGCCAGGGAGCCCGTTCTCAGGATTAGCAGAAAATAATCTCTAACATGCTCTTAACTAAGATGGTCAAAGCTGCAGCTTCAGAAATGTGATTTTGTTGACAACTGGTGGAGCTGGGGAGGGATGCATGAGAGAGGCCAGCCAGGCAGCCTGGAATCCCAGGAAGGGCCTCCTGTAGGTTTGGTTGTGGTGGTTAATAGTCAAGATTAGAATAATGTACTGTACTTAGGCTGTACTTAGGGTTTAGATCTGACTGCGAATTTTGCTCCAAAATGATCTACTCTCTGTTAGAGATTGGCCACACTAATATTTTTTCTTAAATTAAGAATTTTATTTGATCCAGTAGCGTCATAGCCAGCAAGCTCTCTCCACTCCATGCCTTAAAGAAGCATAAAGCTATATTGTGAATGCTTTTCCCCTTGAAACAGCGTGTCCAGCCCAGGCCCAGTTCCTGGAGCCAGCAAAGCCTCCCAGTGGTGCCCTCACACAACAGTAAGTGAGAGCAGGAATCACACTCCCATGCAGATCAGGGAGGACGAGAAAGTGGCTGTTTTCCTTGAGGGAATGCTAAGCAGCAGCACAGCTTTGGGGGAGAACTGGGAAGTGGGATTCAGGAAAATATTGGACATTGACCCCTGTCCAAGAGGGAAGAGGAATCACAGAAAGGAGAGAAGGGATTAGAAATAGTGATGGCTGGAGCATCTGGGCCAGGGCCGTGCTCCGAACGTGAGCCCACCTCAACACCCTGCCCTGGAGGGGCTTTAACAGCAGTTTGTTTTTCAGCGTGATCACTCTTTCACAAAGAGACATGGCTGAAGTAGGACATGGCTAATACCCATAGAGACATGGCTCAGGGCATGTAACGCAGGATGGCAAACAAGTTTCATGTTTTTCATTAACTCTGACTTATTGAAAGTGGCTGCCTGAAGCGATAAATTAACAAAGACTGTCAGATGTGCGTGTGAAAGTACCTGGGCATTATGAGAAGTTTGGGGAAGAGATCTGTTGTTGAACCCTATGCCAATAAGTTGTTCACTTTTGCAGTTTCTCTAAGCTTATGGAGATTGTTCCAGTCCAGCATTTTCCAAATGGTGTTTGACAAAATAGTACTGGGTCAAATAGAGTTCTTTACTACAGGACTACTCAGATCATTGTGTATTGTGACCTATGAGAGGGGAGAGAGTGAACATGTTTCTCAATTCATTTTTCACAAGGCATCTTGAAGTCAAGTACCACTTAGCACTCACTTTAAAAGACACCTCAGAGGGTTTGAGGTGGAGAAAGTGAAAAGGAGAACAGGCCCATGCCTCACTGATGATGGGAAGACACACAGGAAGTATTTGCTGCTGATGGTGACAGCACCCAGTCCTACGACCAGAACTGAATTATGCCTTGAACTCTGAAATGCTTAATGTTTTAATTACAAACTCACAAGGCTGATTTTCTCCCAACATTGAATATGCTGGAAACTACACTTCAAAATGAATGTTAACCCCTTCAAAGCTATGCTTTGCAGAGGCCACATTGTATCTTTTCAAATTGTTTGAGAATGACCCTCTTTGGCATGCAGAACAAGTTTATGAGCTAC
Organism: Gorilla gorilla gorilla; assembly: GCF_029281585.2. Lineage (NCBI taxonomy): Eukaryota > Metazoa > Chordata > Mammalia > Primates > Hominidae > Gorilla > Gorilla gorilla. Next base: position 145,813,568 of record NC_086017.1, on the reverse strand, counting down.
ACTAAAAAGACAGTATTGTTATTCTATGAAAAATAATTGCAATGCATTTAGCAGGCAAAGGGTTAGTAAAAGGAGGTTTTACAAAATCAATGAGGAAAAAATAATACTTCAATAGGAAAATAGCCAATTCACAAAATAAGAATTTAAAATGGTAAATAAGTATATGCAAAGACTACTACAATAAAACTAAAGAAATATACAACACAACCAGGTATTATTATTCACTGATAAAAATTTAAAGGGTTGATAAAACCAAACATCAGTGAGTGTATATGTGATCTATTTTTGCATTACAAACCACCACACAACTTAGCAGCTTTAGACAATAAGCATTTATGAGCTCACCAATCTGCAGGTTAGCTAGAAATTCTCATTGGAGCCACACCCAGCTGATCTTGGGTCTTGGGTGGGCTTGCTCATGTGCTTGTTGTCAGCTGGTGAGTTGGCTGGAGACCAGCTGGTCTGGGATAGCCTCACCTGAGAGGCTATGCTGTGCTCCATGTGGGCTCTCATCTACAACCTGGCTCATTCACATGGCTGTTATGGCTGGGATCCCAAGAATGAGAATGGAAGCCTCAAAGTTTCTAGAAGCCTAGGCTCAGAATTTGTGCAACATCACTTCTGGCATGTGCTAATTGGCCAAACCAAGTCAAAAGCCCAGCCCAAATTCAAGGGGTGGAACAAAAGACCTCTCATTGGGAGGAATTGCACTTTGTGACCAGTTTTGCAATCAAGCACAGCAAGAATGTGCACAATGGGCATTCTCTTGCACTACTGATAAGATCATAGATTGATAAAATCATTCATAAGAAAATTTTGCCAATATCTAACAAAAGCCTTTAAAATATCCATATTATTTGATTCATACTTAAGAATTTATTCAAAGGAACTGATTTGCAAAGTGTGCAAATCACTTTACATACATACAAAGATGTATGTATCTGAGTGTTCATCACATCATTTCTAATAGCAAAACTGTAAAAAGCTAAATATTCAACAAAAAGGGATTGCTTATATGGATTATAAACCATCTACAAAATAGAATACTATGTAGCCATTTGAAATGATAACATACGGCTATGCTCACTGACACGTAAAGATTTAAATGAAGAAAGCAGGTTATGAAAAATATGTTTACTATAATCGGCTTTGGATTTTTAAATGTAGAAATGAAGTCTTAAAGGAGTTTCACTTTCTACTTTATATCTTTCTGTATCATCCAAGTTTTTGTTTTAATTCTGCTTGGGTTTTTTTGTGTGTGGTTGGTATTTTTGCTTTTATTTTTATTTTAAATTAACATACAGTAAAATCGAATGTTTGTAGTGTGTAGTTCTGATTGCTAACACATGCATAGATTTGTGGAACCACCACTATGGTGGTTACCATCATCAGAATATACAGAACACACCACCATCGGAATATACAGCAGTTCTATTTCCCTCTTTAAAATTATCTTGTGTGGACTCTAATCCTCCCATCACGCTTAAGAGTTCCTTTGTATTGTTGAGAAGTACTTTTTTTTTTTTTTTTTTGACAGAGTCTCGCTCTGTTGTCCAGGCTGGACTGCAGTGGCACGATCTCGGCTCACTGCAACCTCCGCCTCCCAGGTCCAAGCGATTCTCCTGCCTCAGCCTCCCGAGTAGCTGGGGTTACAGGTGCCTGCCACCGTGCCCAGCTAATCTTTGTATTTTTAGTAGAGATGGGGTTTCACCATATTGTCCAGGCTTGTCTCAAACTCCTGACCTCAAGTGATCCACCCACCTCGGCCTCCCAAAGTGCTGGGATTACAGGCATGAGCCATCATGCCCAGCTGAGAACTATTTCTTGATATGGATGTACCACAGGTTGTTTATCCATTCACTCATTAAGGACGTTTAAGTTGTTTCCAGTTCAGGGTGATTATGAATAGAGCTGCTATATAAACATTTGTGTACAGGTTTTTGTGTGAACATAAGTTTTCATTTCTCTGGGATAAATGCCCAACAGGGCAATTTTTAGGTTGTATGGTAAGTACATGTTTTGTTTTATAAGAAACTGCCAAACTATTTTCCAGAGTGACTGTTCTATTTTACAATCCCACTAGCAATATATGAGATCCAATTTCTCTGCATCCTTGTCAGCATATGATATTATCACTATTTTTAAATTACAGTCACCCCTCAGTATACATTGGGGGATTGGTTCCAGGACCACCCACATACAACCAAATGTGGGCATACTCAAGTCCCACAGTTGTCCCTGCAGAAACCCCATGTAGGAAAAGTTGGCCCTCTCTATGCGAGTTTTGCATTCCATGAACAGTACTCTCCATCTGCATTTGGTAGAAAAAAAGGACCATATGAGTGGACTTGTGCAGTTCAAACCCATCTTGTTCAAGGGCCAGTTGCATATTGTTGCTCTTCTAATAGATGTGATGTCTCATTTTGGTTTTAACTTGCCTTTTCCTAATGGCTGATGATGCTGAACATCTTTTCATGTGCTTATTTTCCATCCATAATCTCTTTTATAGTAAAATATCTATTCTTTTGCCCTTTTTCCAATTGAATTACCTTTGCACTTTTGTAAAAATTTATTTTGCTATGTTTGTGTGAGTCTATTTTTTATTATTCTGTTTATTGATCTGTTTATCTATCCTCTTACCAACATCACACTGTTGTGATTACAGCTTTTCATTAATGCATCTTATAATCAAACAGTGGGAGTCCTCCCATCTTTTTTTTCAAAATTAGTTTATTCCAGTTCCTGTGCCTTGATGTCTATATTTTATAATTATGTATTTGCACAATTCCCCCAAAGTGTTTGGTTGAACTTGCATTAAATCTGTAGATCAATTTCGAGAGAATTGCCCACTTGACAATTTTAAGTCTTCCAGTCCATAAACATGGTATGTCTCCCCATCTATTTAAGTCATCTTTAATGTGTGTAATCATATTTTGGAGTTTTCAGTATGCGATTATTGCACATGTTTGGGATTTTTGTTTGTTTTAGATTTATAACTAATATTTTAATTTTGGAACTATGGGAAATGGTTATTTTTAAATTCCATCTCCAATTGCTTATGGCCAATATACAGAAATACAATCGATGTTTGTATGTTAACCTTGTATACCGTGACCATGCTAAACTAACTTATTAGTTCTAGGAGCTTTTTCTTGTAGATTACTTGGGATTTCCTATGTAGACAGACATATCAACTGTGAATAAGGACAGTTTTATTTCTTCCTTGCCAATCTGTATGCCTTTTATTTCTCTTTCTTGTCTTATTACACAGGGTGGGACTTCCAGTACAATATTATTAGGATCAGTGAGAGTGGACATCTATGACTTGTTCCCAATATTAGGAAGAAAGCATAACCATGTTTCACCATTAAATATGCTGTTAGCTATATGCTTTTTGTAGGTTTCCTTTTTCAGATTAAGAAAGTTCCCTTTTATTCCTAGTTTGTTGAGAGGTTTTATCATGAACGGATGTTAAATTTTGTCAAATGCATTTTTCTACACCAATAGGTGTGATCCTAGTAGTTTGTCTTCTTTAGCCTGTTAATATGGTGAATTACATTCATTGATTTCCAAATATTTAACCAGCTTTGCATTCCCAAAATAAACCACCCATGGTTGTAGTATATTTTTCTTTTACTATATTGTTGGATTTAATGTTGTAATATTTTGTGGAAGATTTTTGTGTTTACGTTTATAAGGGGTATTGGTCTGTAGTGTTCTTTTCTTTTGCTGTCTTTGTGTTGATATCAGATTAATGCTAGCCTCATAAAATGAGTTATGAAGCATTCACTTCTCTTCTGTTTTACGAAAGATCCTATGAAGAATTGATGTTATTTACTTTAAATGTTTGTTAGAATTTACCACTGAAGCTATCTGGGCCTGGCTTTTGGGGGGAAGGTTTTAAACTACAAGTTTAATTTAACAAATAGGTATTGGGAATATTTAGGTTATCTGCTTCCTATATGAGTTTTGTGGTAGTTTGTGACTTTCAAGGAATTGGCCCATTTCATCTAAGTTGTAGAATTTATGTGCACAGAAGTTTTGTAGCATTCCTTTATTATTATTTTAATACATATGAGGGTCTGTAGCGATAGCCCTAATTTCATTCCTGATATTGGTGTATTTACCCCTGATTTGTGTCTTGCCTCTTTTTTTTCTTGGTCATTCTAGCTAGAAGTTCGTCAATTTTACTGATGTTTAAAAAAACCAGCATTTAGTTTCATTGATTATTCTCTGTTGTTGTTTTTAACTTCAGTGATTTATTCTCTTATTTTTATGATTTTCTTCCTTCTGCTTGCCTTGGATTTAGTCTTCATTTCTCTACTTTCTTAAAATGGAAGCTTAGATTGTTGATTTGAAACCTTTCTTTTTTCTGTAATAAGAATTTAATGCTACAAATTTCCCCTTGAAGCACTGCTTTGGCTTCATCTCACACATTTTGATATGTTTTATTTTCATTTTCAATGAGTTCAAAATATTTTCTAATTTTCCTTGAGACTTCTTCTTTGATCTATGTGTGATTTGAAAGTATGTTAATTTTTAATACTTGGACATTTTCCAGTTGCTTTCTGTTTTTTACTTCTAGTTTAGTTCATTTTGGTCAGAGAGGAGTTTTGTATGATTTCAGTTCTCTTCAACTTTTTAAGGTTTGTTTTGTGACCAAGGATATAGTCCATCTTGGTGATTATTCAATGGGCATTTGACATGAATGTGCATTGTGCTGTTATTAGATGGAATCTTTTATAAACATCAAATAAATTGTATTCATTGTGTAGTTCATTTCTTCTATATATTTGCTGACTTTCTTTCAATTAATTCTCTCAATGACTGAAAGATTAGTGTTAAAATCTCCAACTATAATTGTAGATTTGTCTATTCCTCCTTTTAGTCCTATCAGTTCTTGTTTCATGTATTTTAAAACTTTGTTGTTTGATGTATGCATATTGAAGGTTGTTATGTCTTCTTGCTAATATTCCTCTATCCCCGATATTTTCCTTTCTCTGATCTGATATTAACATAGCAACTCCAGCTTTCTGTTATCTTTTCACTTAACCAACCTATATCATAATAGTTAAAGTTGGATCCTTGGAAACTGAATATAGTTTAATCTTATGTATTCACCCTTTCTGAAAATCTCTATTTTTTAATTAGTGTGTTTAGACCATTTACACTTAATGTAATTATTGATACATTTGTATTTAGATTTTCTACTTTATTATTTGTTTTCTGTTTGTGCCTCTGTTTCCCCTTTCCTGCTTTCCTTGCCTTTCAGAATTACATTTAAATTTGCCTATTAAGTTTTTTACTATATCTGCATATATAGCTATTTTTGTATGTATTATATGTACTTAACTTTTCATAATCTAATTACAATTAATATTAACATTTCAAGTAGAATGAGGAAGTCTTACCTCCATATAGGTACATTCACTCTCCTACTCTACATTGTAGTTGTCATATATTTTACATCTAATATATCAAAAACCTATCAGATGTTATAATTTTTTCTTTCAATTATTATTCATATTATCAAGAACATGAGAGGAGGGCAGACTAATATATTTATCTAGATATTTACCATTTCTCTCCCTCTTCCAAGTTTTCCTCTGGTATAATTTCTCTTCCGTCTGAAGAACTTCCGTTAGCATTTCTTTTGGAGCAAGCCTGTTGGTATCAAATTCTCTTGGCTTTACATCGCTTTTCACTGGCTACTTTCCATATTTTTTCTTTAATAGTTTGGTCATGTGTCTGGACTTGGATTTTCTTACATTTATCCTGTTTAGAATTCACTGAGTTTCTTGAATCAGTAAGGTTTTATGTCTTTTGCCAGATTTCAGAAGTTTTCATTATTTTCTCAATTATTTTTTCTGCATCATATTATTTCTCTTTGCCTTCTGAGACTTCAATGATGTGAATGTTAGACTTTTGGGTATTGACCTACAGATCTCTGAGGCACTACTTACATTTTCTATTGTTCAAACTGGACAATATCTGTTGATCTATCTTCAAGTTCTCTGACTGTGTTCTCTGTCATTTTCATTCTGCTATTGAGTATATCCAGAGAATTTTTAACTATATTTTTCAGTCTAAAATCTTCACTTACTTCTCCTTTATATCTTCTTTTTTATCGCTGATACTTTATATCTTTCCATTTATCTCAAAACTGTTTGCTATTACTTGTTAGGGCATGTTATTGTGGCTGGTTTTTTGTGTGTGGAGTTGGCATCTGTTGATTATCTTTTCCTTTTCAAATTAAGACTTTCCTGAGTCTTCCTAGCTGAGTAATTTTGAACTGTAGCCTTTGCAATGCTATACAGATCTGCCCTGCATGTGCACCACCCAGTGGCCAGTCTGGAACCTGGGCCTTAATCTACCCCACAGTTTACTTCCTGAAGGCTGTGGTATGATGTTTAGGATGAGATCTATGCATGCACAGTTCAGAGGTGACCACAGGAGTCCATCTACAACTTTATGGAATTGCCTTCTTGAGCTCCCTCCTCTTCATGACCCATTTCTCATTCCTCTACCCAAAAAGCTGGAGCTTCAGTTTCCTCACTCTGCCATATAGGCCCCACAACTGTGTCTGCCTCTGGGGCAAATCAGCAGAAAACAGAGAGAAAAAACAGTAAATATTTGCCCTCATATTCTTGGGATTATAACTTCTCTGGTAGAAGAAAATAGTTATGCTTGCTCCAGAGTTGTAGGTGGCTGCACGGCCACCAACATCACTGCTGCCATTGCTACCAACAGAATTGCCTGGGGGCTGAGTTGGGAAATAACAGAATAAAGTGGGGGAAAAACAACAACAAAAGATTTCTTTCACTCTCTCTGACTCTTAGGGGTTCCCTTTCTCACTCTGCAAGCCAGAAAGAGAGGATTTCTCTTGTGTGCTCTTTTTCTGCATCCACTGTACCCTTCTGGGTTTGGGAATGCCTTTAAGTCCAGTCTAGATGATACCAGAGGGGAAAGAAGAATGGTAAATTCACTGCCAATTTGCTAATGCTTTAAAAATTCTTCCCACTCTTCCCCAGTTATTCTATTATTTACTTTGCAGAATCCTCTAGTAGTTGCCCCTTACATTCGGTACATTGTTTATAATTGCATTCAGTGGGAGAGACAGGGCTGAGTGTGCTTTACTCCATCTTGCCCGAATCTGGAAACTATCTGCTTGGTTTGTTGTTGTTTTGATTTAAAGAAAAAAACAAGGATGATTTGTACACACAAAAGAAAGTTCTAAACTAATTGTTTTGTTATTCAATCATCAGTCATGAGGCATTCACCCTTTCCTGGCAGCATCTGGTTGAGAATGTCATCTCCTTTTCCTTTGTAGGGACACAACTGACTGTGGAAGTCCACCCTCGAGATGCCATGCCCCAGCTGCTCAAGAAGTTCTCCTTGGCTAAACGTATGTATGACATAGGTACTCATGGTGGAGGGCTGGCAGAGAGGATTGAAGGCAGCTGGTTGGGCCAGATCCCAGCCCAAGCATCTTCTGAGGGAAGGAGAAGAGTGACATGGGCCTGCAAACTGGGAAAAGGCAGAAGCATGACAGCTTTATCCTGGGAGACTCTTTTCTCTACACCCAGCTACCGCTGATTTTGCATCTCTGGAATTAGTCATAGGTAACACAGACATTTAGCTGAAGACACATTGCATCACAAGAGTGTTGTTGCTGTTGCTTTTAGATACCATTTGTTTACTGCCCGAAAAGTGGCATGCAAAATGCTAAGTACTTTAACATTTATTAACATTTTTAACCTTTTGATGTATACTAATATCATCCCCACTTTTTAGATCAGCAAAGTGAGGCTTAGAGAGGTGAAGTAACTACCCAAGTCACCCAGCTAAGAAGTGGGTCAGAACCAGGTATGACTCTGAAGCCTGTGGTCTTAACCACCATACTTTGCTGCCCTCAGTGCAGTGCACATAGGCCCAGGCCCAGGATGATGATGTCTCCCCAACTCCCTTCTCGGTCCTCTCCCTGCATCTATCTGTCCACCTTATGGTTAAACAGGGACCTCAGGAAGAATGCAGGTTAAGTAACAGAGGCTGCAGAACAACTGAGGCTCAAGTCCTTTTTAGGTCCATGCAGTGAGCCAAAGTCCTCCAAAACTGTCTGGTCCTGTAGTCATCAGCAGTCAGGATCTCAAGAAAGTAGTCTACTGTAAAGAGGGCAGGCTCTAGGGTCGACTGACTGGGTTCATGTTTCAGCTGTGTGACCTTGGGCCAGTGGCCTAACCCCTCTTTTGAACTCAGTTTTGTCAACTATAAAAGAAGGAAAATAAGCGAATCTGCCTCATAAGATTATTATGAGATTAAATGAGAGAGTAAATATAAAGCCCAAACCAGGCATAGTAAGTGTGTAACAAATGCTATCATTTCAAACCTTTATCATTCTATCAAAAATGTAGGTGGGAAAACAATGTAGGTGTGAAATACAAAATGCAGGTGTGAGAAATAAATGGAGCACTGTTTCTCAGAATAACCCATGTGTGGTTGCAATCTTCTTTGTTATATTTATAGCCTAAAGTGGCCTTCAGGGGCATAAAACTACCTGCGTTGGCATCCCCACCTTCAACTCCCCTGATCCCATCAGGGATCCAAATCTTCCTAACCTGGTTCCAGATTGGCAGGGAAAGTTCCTTTCCTTTTGCCCAGGGAGTCTAATAACTATTGGCTACAATTCTGCCTTTAAAGTCTTAGATTTATGCGATTCAGTTGGCCTTTAATCCTCCCAAGGAATAATTTAATTATGACCTGACCTTTCTAGGTTTTGACCTTCACACGAACTGCTTTCCCCTTCCTGCATCTTTGTTTCCATCCATGGTTAGTTCTTATCCCGGCATTATCTGGCAGTGGATTCAAGAAAGCAGGAAAATCCAAAAGAGGGCAGGAACACCAGGTTCCAGGAGGACCCAATGAATCACCCAAAGTGTTAGGTCAGAGCAAATACTAACTCCAGTTGCAGAATGCAGCTCCCTTTCTTGTCAGCCACTTCCTGGTTCTTAGTCTTCCTTCTGCCACACCAGGAAGTTCCTGGCAATTCAAGCAGCAATTCAGTGGTCAGTGGGGTGGGAACAAGGAGACTGTGAAAAGGAGAGTAAAGAGGAGGGGTCAAAAGCAAGGACCACCAGAAGGTGAGTCATCAGTGCTTGCATTTCTGTTTCTTCTGAAGTATCTATACTTCTGATTTTTGGAATATTGTAGGTTTACAAGGTGATAAAAATGGAAACACAAGACCCCGGCAACCTGGAGGGAAAGATGCCCATGGTAAGTTCCAGAGTCTTCCAGGACAATTCTCAAGAGAGCACATGGGTTTAGCCTCATAGACTAATCTCCAATTGACAGTTGCTTCCTGGGCCACTATGCTGAGAGGCTGGGGCCACCTTTGGGTTCAGGAGGGGAAGAGTGTCATGATTGATTAGCAATGTCTGCCATGGACACAGGTGGACAAGGAAAAAGCTCATGCACCAGATGTCATCCTAAAGCTAAAGTATAAACCCCACCAATAACAAGGCAGTCCATTATAGGAAACATATTAAAATCGTAACTCAGGATTATGTTAACTTTAAATGGAATGCCAAATGTCTGTAAGGTAGGAGGCATGTGAATAAGCAGAGTGAAGCAGAGGAAGAAACACTGAGAGGTATGATAGACAGCCTGGGTTGGAATCCTGCTTTTGCCCTTCATTTGCCTTCCCTGTGCCTCAGTTTCCCCCTCAGTAGACCAGATGTTATCTAAGGCGGGGTGCAGCTCCATACTTCTTCCTATTGTTTTGCTTTAAAATCAGAATAATTTAGTTAATGATACTGATGTTTTAAATGTATTTATGTAGAATCATATTTAGATCTTATATAATCTCCTCACAGGTAGATTTAATGAGGCATAAATCATGGGCATTTTTAATGTTCAGATATTGGAAAATGGAACCAAGAAAGGGGAAAACTAGTAATAGGATTTTCAATACCATTTCAGAAATGCCACCTTTATTCTAAATAGGAGTGCAGGGAGACCTCATTTGCAGAGCTATACTGAGTGGAAATCTGTTCGATGTGTGAGTCCACTTTGAATGCACTTAGGTCGCCCTGATGGCTCTTGTGAGAGAATGATAGGAACAGATTCTGCAGAGCGAGAGGGCACTGAGAAGAGGCAAGGCTCAGCAGGGGCCTGCCTGAGTATCCCCAGTCTTCTCTGGTTGCATTTGGACCACACAGCACAGGGGTGGATGACATAAGTCATGGTGGCCAGGCAAGAAACCCCTGGGCCCAAATATTGGTCAGCTCCCCAATAAGTGGGCATTGCCTCTCAAACCATGCTGGCCCAGAAGAGGGTCATGAAGGGGCTGGAGCCAGGTCTAGAGGTGACACACACCCCTCCCCACCTTCTCCCCACCTTCTCCCCACATCTCTCAGGTCTAATAGCACCAGATTAAGGGACTCTCACTGACAGTGGCAGCCCTGACGATGTGTGGGCAAATGCACCTGCAGTGTCCCCCACCAGGCAGGGAGGCCACATGTCCCTCCCTGCATGTACCTGCAGAGGAGCCCCACACCCTGCACCCTCCCAGAGAGCAGTGTGACGCTAACATCACAACATGATATGCTCCCAGGAATCCCACAGATGTGTGCCTGAGGCCAGAGGGCTGGGTCCAGTCCCTCCCAGCAAGGTGGAAGTCAGAACCAGACTGGAACCAAGGTAGAAGTGCAGGTCCATCAGATGCTTTCTCACATGGCCCTACTCTTCCCAGACTTCCCTACCATACCCTGGGGTCTCTCCAGCACACCTCACTTGCCCAGCACCCAGAGGCTCCCGACATGGAGGCTGAAGGTGGGTGGGTCCACCTGGATCAGGGGCTCAGTTCCTCTTTGGTCCCAACTTCTTCCCACCCCCATCCTGTCTTCCCACCCAGCTTTCCTGATTTTGATCTGCCTGACTCAGGGACCCTTGGTTAAGAAAGGCTCTGCCAGAGCCAAGGCTCTCTTCTGGGCCAGGACAGGTGTCTGCTGTCCATGCACCTGTTGGTCTAACCATTGGCCAGGCAGCCTTGCAGCAGCCTCCCAGCAACAGCTGATTATGGCTGTCCTATGTCCAGTGGGAAGCTTGCATGATTGCTGGCCCTGCATCAGCACTGGTCTCTAGTTTTCTCTCCTTCCTGTATCTCTGTCTCAGAGACCTGACTCATGGCTTGGTCTCTGGTCAGCAGGCTCCCTGTGAGTAAGGCTAAGCATAGATGAGTGATTTGGAGGCCCAGCCTTTCTCAGGGCCCTGTTACCAGAACGCCATCACACATGGTTGAGATGCTCAGGTCTCCAGTTGACCAAGGGCAAAGGAGGAAGCCTGTCTGGGTGCCAAACGCACCTCACCCTGCAGGACCCAGATGGCCCGGCCTTTCCATGCCCTCCTCCTCCACCCAGGTGTCCTTTGGCACCTCCACCCCAGGGCCGTGGCTGTGGCACAGACCTCCCTCCTTGAGCTTGTGAGCACAAGCAGCACTGCCTGGACACTCCCCAAAGAGCATTCATTCCTGGGAAAAATAACAGGGAATCCACGGAAAACCAAATGGTGGGAAAAAGAAGATTCCATCATCAATATGTCTGGGAACTACTGGGTTAACTAAGGTTAAGCCCGTTTCCTACTTCTGACTTCTCAGAGTCTGCAATAGGCGTATGTTCCCTGTAGGCCTCTAAGAGGACTATGGGAGTTGCCATGGTTCCCAAACTAACTTGATCAGGGGACCCTTCTAGGAAAGTTCCCATATAGCTCTTAGGCTCAATGTTTCAGGCTTTGAGAATTGTGTTAAAGGTTGGACAGTCACAGCTCCTCAAAGAGACAGCAAGGCCTAGGCCAGGCAGCCCTCCTCAGTGGGTCTCAGCTGCTGACCAAGGTGCCCTGTGTTTCCAGCCTACCCTTGGGATCGATCTAGCCTGAAATCCATGTCCCTGGACCTGCAGCAGTTTGAGAAATTGGATATCTACGCCTCACAGGTAGGACAGCTGGCCGCTCTGACCATGGGCCCCTTCAAGGTGGCTTAGAGTTCTAGGGCAGCAAAACCTCTCCCCAGACACCTCCTGAACATATCCTGAGTGGCTTGGTTGGATGGCCCTGGAATGCCTTTTCATAGCATATGGGTGGGGACAGAAGGCACTAGGCAGCAGCCCCTGCCCAGAGCCAGAGGCCATTCCATCCCCCACCCCACCCACGATCCTGTTGCTCCCACCCCATACCACACACCCTGGAGCTCTTCATTGGCAGGCCCCTCTGGCCAGCCCTGACCTGCCTTCTCCATGCCCCTTTTGGCATTTCTGCTCCTAAGCTATGCCTGCCTCCAGTCCATGGAAGAAGGGAGGAGAGGATGGGAGGACCGTGGATGCAGATGGTCAGGACCATTATAATCACAGCTGTGCTCACCTCTGAAGTGCATGAGCTGCCATGCTCTCATGCCTCTGGCCCTGAGCATGTCTCAGGTGCAGGTGGGAGGGGCAGATGAAGAGCTGAAACACTAGGGACATATGGAAGTCATTGGAGCCAGGCAGGAGCTTCAGCACAGAGTCTGATAGGAGGAACAAGGTGCTGAACACTTTTGTGAAGTCAGGACATTAAGTGGTCTTAAAAAGGCCACCTTGTAGGTACTCAGGAACCTTGTTTGTTGAAATAATGAGTGGATGGTGAGTGCATGGATCAAGAAAGCCAGATGAGAAGCAAAGACATAAGTTGAGGACATCCTTCTGTCCTGGCAGAAGACATGACCTGGATTAAGTGGAGACATTGAGGAAACAGAGGAGTGGAAAGGCCAATCCTGAGATAGGGGCAGAGGGGAAGAACTCTATCACCAGTGGGTGTGGAGTGGGTGGGAGGTAGGGGAGAGGGGCTCCCAGATAGCTGGATTGACTCCTGGAGGGTGGATCAGTACCTCCTCATGAGGAGCAAGGGAGAAGGAGCAAGTTTTAGGGGATGAGTGTGTTTGAGATATGAGGGGCTCTAGTGTCTGTGGCACATCCAGGGGAAATGCCCCCTGGGCAGCCAAATATACAAGCTTGGAAAGGTCTGGGCTGGAGACACTGATTGGTAGTCATCAGATTTCGTTAAAAGCTGAAGCCATAGGACGGGCATCATATTGCGGGGGTGGAGGAAGCCCATAGGGCCTGGAGCCATCAAAGGGGCTGGGGCAAGGCCAGGAAGGGTCAGAGTTCTGGAAGGTCCAGGGAGGCTCTCCCTGGGGCAGACGTGGTCAACAGTGTGAGCTGTGCTATCTGCTCAAGTGAGATCAGGACAGACGCATGTTGGCTACTGCAGCATCAAAGTGCACCTTACCTCCAGAGGGGCAGTGCACAGGGGTTGGAGGCCTCAGTCCTCAGGTGGGTGGAAGAGCAAGCAGGAGGTGAGTAGTGGGGAGTGAGGAGAAGATCCCACAGGAGCCTGCAGAGACGGGGAGGCTAGACATGAGCAGAACTGAGGAGAGTAGGGGGGCATCCTAAGGTGGGGGAACAATGGGGCATGGAGCAGCCAGGAAAGGAAGGGAGGAGGTGAGGACATACGAGAAGGAGGCCATTGATTGAAGAGGGGAAGTCCCTGTAAAGGCAGAAGACCTGAGACATAGAGAAGGCTGAAGCAGAAGGGGAGGATGAGACTCTTAGTGAGGAAGCCCCACCTGGCCTGCCGTGAAGTGCAGGCCAGGCCATTACCTGTGAGTGAGGAAAGTGGGTGGGGTCGGGAGTCCGCAAAGGGCCCAGATTTTTGTAATGGCCACCAGAAGGGATGGGTCAGGCTGCTGGCCATACTCAGAGAACAGTGCCAGGAAGCCAGCGGAGGCCAGAGACCCAGCCACAGAGCAGGGAGTGGCCAGAGCAAGCCAGGCCCAGGTGGGGCCAGGAGGTGGGGACCAAAGGACCAGAAGCCATGGCACTGAAGTAGAAGGCTAAGTCAGGACTCCAGGCTGCAGTGCAGGCCTGCAATGCTGAGTACCATTCGGGGCCCTGGGAGAGGGACAAGGACAAAGTCTGCGGTGTTGGAGCTGGACATAGAAGAAAATGAAACAGAAAGCAGCTGAGAGAGTAGAAAAGGGGCCCAGAGGTCTCCAGAGGTCAGAGTGCCAGTGTGCTGGGCCAGTGGTCAGCAGGTGAGTCCTGGAATCCCTTGTGAGCAGTGAGATGTTTCCAGCTAAAAACAAGGTCCTGAAGTACCCTCAAGCTGGGAGCTGAGGGGAGTGTGGGCACCATTGCAGGACCTAGTGCCCCAGCTTCTCTACAGAGATTAAACATGGTCAGAGCCATCTTTCCAGCAACCTCAGCCCTGTTTCCCTGAGGGCCCCTATGAAGAAAGCTAATTTGTTCTTTTTTTATCATAAAATAACATAAAATTTGCCATTTTAATAATTTTTAAGTGTACAATTCACTAGCATTGATTATATTCACAATGTTGTATTCTCATCACCCAAAACAGAAACTCTACCCATTAAGCAATGAAATTCCCATTTCTCCTCCCCCAGCCCCTGGTAATCTCTACTTACTGTCTACGAACTTTCCTATTCTAGATATTTCATATAAGTGGAATCATACAGTATTTGTCCTTTTGTGTCTGGCTTATGTCACTTAGCATCATGTTTTCAAGGTTCATCCATGTCGTAGCATATACAGAACTTAATTCCTTCTTTTTATAGTTGAATAATATTCCCTTGTATATATGGTATATACTCTATTTTATTTATCCTTTCATTCATGGATGGATGTTTTTTAACCTTTTGGCTATTGTGGATAGTGCTGCAATGAACATTGGGGAAACAAATGTCTGTTTGAGTCTCTGCCTTCAGTTTTTTTGGGTGCATACCTTGGACTGAAATTGCTAGATCATATGATAATTCTACATTTAACTTTCTGAGAAACTGTCAAAATTTGTCCACAGCAGCTGCACAATTTTACATTCCCACCAGCATCGTACAAGGGTTCCAATTCCTCCATATTCTTGCCAACACATTATTTTCTGGTTTCATTTTTCAATAGCCATTTTAGTAGGTCTGAAGTGCTATCTCATTGTGGTTTTGATTTACATTTCTCTCATGACTAAGGATGTTGAGCATTTTTTTGTGTGCTTATTGGCCATTTGTATATCTTCTTTAGAGAAATATCTGTTCAAGTCCTTTGTCCCTTTTTGAATTGGGTTGGTTTTATTTTTGTGGAGTTGTAGGAGTTCTTTTTATATTCTGGATATTTAACCCTTATTGGATATATGATTTGCAATGTTTTCTCTCATTTTGTAAGTTTTCTTTCTGCCTTCTAAATGATATCCTTTAATGCACAGAAATTTTTTATTTTCACGAATGCCCTTTTATCTGTTTTTTCCTTTGTTGCTGTGCTTTTGGTGCCATATCTAAGAATTCATTGCCAAATCCAAGGTCATGAAGATTAACCCCAGTGTTTTCTTCTGAGAGTTTTATGGTTTAAGCTCTTATATTTGAGTCACTGATCCATTTTGAGTTGTTTTTGTATATGGCATGAGGTAGAGATCCAAGTTTATTCTTTTGCATGTGGAAACTCAATTGTCCCAGCACCATTTGTAAAAGAGACTATTCTTTCCCCACTGAATGGACTTGACACCCTTGTCAAAGATCCACTAACCGTAGATATGTGGGTCCATTTCTGGACTCTCAGTTGTATTCCATTTGTCTATATAATCTTCATGGCAGTATCAAACTGTTTTGATTATTGTAGTTCTACAGTAAGTTTTGAAAATGGGGAACTTGTGTCCTTCAAATGTGTTCTTTTTTCAAAATTGTTTTGGCTACTTGGAGCCCCTTGGAATTTATAGGAATTTGAGAACTGACTTTTCCATTTCAGCACAAAAAGCTATTGGAATTTTGGTAAGGATTATGTTAAATCCTTAGTATTGACCACGACCAGGGGCTGCTACAGCTGTCCAGATGCCTGCCTGGCTAGCCCCCAGATCTGCAGAGAAAAGCTGTGGTGGCTCTAGGGCCTGTGATTGAGCTGGTCAGCACCACCTGCCCTGTCCAACTTCCCCCACCTCCTCCCAATTTGTCCTCAGCCAGCCTTTGCCCCTCAGGACCTTTCCTCCAGCTTCTCTGCCTGGAGGAAGAGCAGCACTGGCTGTAGGTGCAAGATGCTGGGCCCCCCAACTGCACCTCCTCGAGGCCCTAATACAGCACACCCTTCCTGCTCCCCAGGTGACAGCCAAGAGTGGCCTAGACGAACTGGTGAGTGACCTGCTCCAGGAGGCCCATACTGACCTGGAAAGGGTCCGCGCCATCTGGATCTGGATCTGCCATCACATAGGTAGGCCCACCTGTGGAATTTCTGGCTCTAGAACCCCTTGCTTCCATTCCCTGCAGGCCTCTGCTCCTATCAGCTTATTCATGTGTGCAGAGTGACATGAAAGGTCGGGGAGAGGGACCCAGAAGACTGGACTGATGAACCAGAGAGTAACCAAGGAGGATAAAATTCACCATGTGCTATGAGTCTCCATGAAAGTTAGTTGGAGGAGAATCCCTTGCAGCCTTCTGCCCATAACCAGTGCCCAGAGCTGGAAACTTCATCCAGCAGCAGGCTTCCCTCTGTCCCAGCCTTCCCTCTGTCTTATCTCCACAGAGATGAGAGCCCAGAGCAACAGGTCATCTCCAAGAAGGATTACCATTGGTGGGGAGAAGTTGCAGCTGTTTGAAAAGTGATTGCAATACCAGAGGGTTCATTAAATACCAGGGCCAGGAAAAGCGGGCTCTCCACTTCCTGCTCCCACACTAGCAACATTGGCCACTGGTCCCAGCGCAGTCTCCAAGGTTCTTGGAGCCACCTGAGGGACCTGGGCCTATGCAGCTGCCCACAGCTCTCCACAGGATGGCCTTGGGAAGCTCCCGGGTCAAGCAGAGCTGCAGAGGTGGTGGCTAAGGGATGCTGCCCCTTGCCGCCTTGCAAACACAAATGAGAGTGGGCAGGGCCAGATCACGAGGTGGACTCCTAGTCCTTTGACATAAAGACCAGCCGGGTCTTTCTCGACCTGCTGCCACTGGGCTTTTCTTTTATTCTTCTGGAACAACAGTTTGGAATGCAGCTTAGAGAATGAGCTCGCCTGGCACAGGTAGGAGGTCCAAACTGAGGACTTGAGAGACCCCCAGCTCAGCTCCCATCCCAACTCCACCAGCTGTGCCTGTGCCTTAAAGGGGCAGGGTCAGAAATGGGACATTTATAGGACTTCGTTACTGCTGTATCCCCATGCCAACACACACATACACAGTCTCAATGGGTCCTCAATAGCTACAGAGACTTCTGCCTTAGGGCCTCACCACAGGCCTCAGGCTTCTTCGCAATGTCTTCATCCCCTCCTTAGTGAAGTGACAGGCTGTGGGAGAGCAGCCTTCTCCACCTGGGGACGAGCTCTGTGCGCCCCATGGGTCAGCATGAGGCCTTCGGGCTGCAGGAAAACGGGATGAGTGATTTCACTGGAAATGTGTGCAGAGCTGTGTGGTGGGGATTAGCAGAGAGAGCCACATGCCTCTGCACTGTCCTGGTCCCTTCTCCTCCTAGCCCCTCCTCAGAGGCTTGGGGAGCCAGGTGGCTCCCTCTGCCAAGGCCTGCTCCTCCTCTCACCACTTGCACAAAGAGGTGATAGTTCCCAGATCCCATTTGTGCTGGGGCTGTAGTTCCATTCAGCCCACTGTAGTTTCCTGGGGCTGGTGATGGCCAGAGCACAGCTGGGGGTTGGGGTGGAGTCTTCTCGCCTCCCAGGCTCAAGCTCCTCATGATCCCCTCACCTGCCCTATAGAGTATGACATTGCAGCTGCTCAGGAGAAGGACCGCCAAGCCTTCAAACCCACTGACATCCTGCGGACCCAGAAGACCAACTGTGATGGCTATGCTGGCCTCTTTGAGAGAATGTGCAGGTACGAGAGACAGGAGTCCCCGTGCTGACCACCAGACCCATCCCTCTCCCTCTTCCACAGTGCCATGTGCCTTTGCCCACATGCCAGGCCTGAAACCTGAGTTTACAAACTCTGCTCTGGAACCCAAGTGAGTCCTGAAAAGGTCAATTTCTCCCTTTTTAACACCAGCATAATTGACTTTGTACCATCTGCCGGGCTTTGCGATGCATTAACATAATGGCAGATGAATGCACAGAGATAATTTGGTTATAAAAAGCCCTTTTTCCGCCTTCTCCCATCTCTATGCAGCTGAAGGTTAAAAGAATGGCAGGCCTGGGAGCGGGAGGACAGTGGCTGCAGATGCCAAGGGGACTGTGAAAGGCTGTCCTCAGGGCTGACACAGGGGGCCTCTTTTGGGGGAAACAAAAGATCTCCCACCTGAAAAGATTTGTGAGTTGGACAGCTGAATCAGTACGAAGCGGCTACTCTTGGAGTCGCTGGGCTCCATTTTCAGCACTCTGGGAGTGGGCATATGGCCAGGTTGCTGGGGTGGGTGACAGCTCTGGCCTGAGCAGGAGAACAGGCCATTGCCAGTTCCCAGTGACTCAAAACAGGCTCAAGATGTGGGGTGGGGGGGAGGGGATGGCCACTGACCCCCACAGCTTCCTGAGCCTACAGTCTGAGGTCTGCTGGGTTCCTCCAGAAAACAGTCAGCTAACCCTGGGGCCATCAAAGAACCCCTCCCCAGGGGGTGGATGAACAGCTGCCTACTGTCTTTCTAGGCTTCTGGGAGTGAGTCTTCTCAGGCACCCAGATGTCAGCCCACCAGAACTGCAGGTGGCAATTCATCAAACCAAGCGTAACACTTAGTCCACAGGCAGGCAGTTGTGATGGCCTCAGTGTTGCACTGGCGGCAGCTGCTGAGCACTGGGTGCATGCAACCTATTCCTGGCCCAAACCCCCTGTTGTGCTGCCTCCTGCCCCCCATCACCACTGCCAAGCACAGGCACCTAGCTGGCTGCTGAGTTACTCTAAGCCTCCTGCTCTGCTTCCTGTTCTTCCCTTTTCTCACTTTCAAGGCCAATCCCTGAGACCACAGCCCCAGAGGCAGCCACAGTGGGTCAGGGTACAGAATATGCCACCCAGGCTGCTTCCCACTCCCTACCCCAGACCCAAGCATACCTCCTGCTGCCTGCAGGTCTCTCCAGGAACCTGGATCCTCACTGGCCTCTCTGTCCAGGCTCCCCTGGTCCTGGGTTCGTAACATCACTAAAGGATCACACTATCTAGCAAAGTCCTCCAAAATCTGACCTCAGCCAAGTTTCCAGCCCTGCACTGTGTGACACCACCTTCCTGACCACCTCTGCATGCACACCTGCTCCCTCTCCCCAGAGCTCCTTCCAGGCCCCTCTCCAGGACAGCCCACAACCTTCCCCTTCCTTTGTACCCCCAGCCCAGTTGCACACCAAACTCATGTGTTGCCTTATGCTTTCAATTAATAACATTTTTAAATTTAAAAAATACCATTCATTGTAGATGGTTTATAAAATGCACTAAAGCAAAAAAGAAATTATTACTCTGAATCTCACCACTTACAGCTAACACTGGTAACATTTGGTCATATTCCTTTCCAGACTGTGTTCTGTGCATACAGGAATTACCTGTGCTCGGTTGTTGTCATACATCCTATCGATTGTATACGTCTATATTTGCCTTTATCTCCTCTCTCCTTCTACCTCCCCTGCGAATACCCATCTCAGAATCCTACACCCAGTAGGCCCTCAATAGACACATATAGAAATGACAGGATATTCCTAGCAGACTTATGTGGAGTGGAATGTGGAATTCTCTTTTAACTGATGAAATAGCCACAAGTCTCTTAGCTCCATTTGTGCCTAGCATCTTTCAGAACATGATTATTTTCCTCTGATTTTACAAATTTGAAAAATGCTTAGTATTTTTTCCAAGTTCCAGGATATATTCCTCTTTATCCAGTATAAGCTTTCTAGCATACTGTAGAAGGAGTGCCAGATTTGAAGCTAGAAAGACCTGGGTCTACCACTTAGAGTGGTATCGCCTCCTTGATCCAGTATAAGCATCCTAGCATCCTTTAGAAGGAGAGCCAAAGTTAAAGCCAGAAAGACCTGGCTCCCAGTTTTTAATTTACCACCTATTAGTTTTGTTCTTTTTGGTAAGGCCCTTAACCTCTTGCAGCCTCAGTGCTCTCATCTATATATTGGAGACTAGATTGCCTACCTGGCAGGGCTGTAGGACTCAATGAGACTGCAGTTTGGGGGTTACCAACCCAATTTTGGGGTGGGTGTTTTTTGACCTATCTTGTCTTTCTTGAGTATTGATTGGAGTCCTTTTGCTCTGTGGAGCTTTCCTACAGACTCTGCCAGCCTACATAGATCAGGAAAATTGACACTTGCCTTGAGTGAAACTGTCAGCTTTTTGCCCTGGTCCAGATACTTAACAATGGCCCTATTCTGGCCTGCAGCTTATCATTAAAACTCTCCCTAACATTTTGCATCATTTAAAGTTAGTTCCAACATGGCGATTACCATGTGCAAAATTCCTCACACTGCCTGAGATGTGTAGCAATAGCCCACAGTCCCCTGAATTCCTTTAACTGTTTCTTTAAAGATCAGTAACCTATCTATGCATCCCTCTACTAACTCTCTTTACCTTTAAAATAACTGCCAAAAGTTTGGTAAATTAATTAGCTAATTCCTTAATAACTGAGGACATATAATCCGCACTTGCTGATTTATCCCTTCTTGGTTGTCAGGGTGGACATCATTACTTTTTGCCAGTCCATTCCACCTCCCTGAAATTGTCTCATTAAAGACTGATTTAATAAAGTAATTTGGGGAGGAATTCAGATATTTTCACAACATCATTCAGTTCCTTCTGTCTGTCCCAAGTCACTGATGTGGGGTTTTTTGGTTAGTGCTATAGCTTGCAACTGCTGGTCCAGTTTCCTTCTGACTTTCTATCATCCAACATTAATGTCTCTCTTTTTGCCTCAGTTGCCCGCATCCTTAATTGATTCTGCCTAATTTCCCCGCAGAAGCCAAGCTTAATTCCCCAGACTGCTGCTCTTGAGTCAGCCTCCAGTAAATTCTCTTCCCGTTAGCATGGCTTTAGCACCACCAGCTAGCAGGTTTCAGAGACTTGGATAAAGCCAGGCACTTATTACGAGTTTGAGCCCTGACACTGAGGGAGTTGGTTGTCACCAATCAGATGTCAGCTGGCTTTCCACTCATCCTCTAGCTGTCACTGAGAGCAGGGGCAGGAGTGTGTGCGGTCAGATGGCTGCTTCTGGTTAGCAGTATGTCCCCTATAATCCAAAAACATCACTTGGTTCCAAAGGCCCCAAAAGATAGGCAGTGGCCATCTAAGCCTTCTGGGAGATGCAGATTCATTGGATAACCTTAAATTATCACCAAATCTGATGCTGGTGTATAAGGCCTCTGAAAGGGACATCTTAGCTCCCCCACCCTTATAGCTACACCAAAGGATGGCACTCACAAAGATGAGTTATGTCACTGGTGCAAACCACCTTTCCATTTCACTCTCTATACCACCTACAAGTGTATAGATCAAAACAAAATCTTCATTTACAAAAGAGCTGCTGCAACATTGTGCACATGTATCCTAAAACTTAAAGTATAATAATAATAAAAATAAAATAAAATAAAAAGAAAAAAGAAAAAAATTAACTTACCATGTCAGGTATGAGGAATATGAGGTCAAACGATTTTTCCATTTCCCCAATAGATGTTTTCACACGTGAAAAAAAAAAAAAAAAAGCTTCTTGAACTATGCATCAGGACAACTGCATCCACTGCTGCTTCGGCCACTGGCTAGCTGTGTGTCCCCAGGCAAGGCAGCCTCTCTCTCTGAACAGCTGACGCCTCCCTCACCTTCAGAGAGGAGGCCTCTGAAGTCACGTCTCATGAGGTTCTGCATGGGGCCCTGGAGAGAGAATTATTATCAAGATTACTAGTTATTGACCTAGCTGTAAGGGTAGTGTGTAAGAAAAGGGAAAAGAGAGCACATGGGAGAAATACAAACACACTGTCAGATTATAAGAAATCAAGTACATAAATTGTGAAAGATAAGTCATGGTTTGTTTGTCCTGCTGCAGTATAGAAACCACAGTATTTTCAACAAAATACCAAAAGAAAAGCATACTTCATAGTCTCTCCTACAGGCACACTCCCTCCCTTTTTCCCTCGCTTGGCTCACACATCCTAGGAGAGGTGATCAGATTTGGGAAAGTCTACTGTGGTCAGAGCCCATTGGTGTAGGGTGCACCTGTCCACTCAGATATTTCAGCCACACTGCTGTTGGGGCCTGGCCTTGGTACTGACTGTAGGAGCATCATACAGTTCCTATGGCAGGGCCTGGACCATCTCAGTATAAAATAACACCAAATTAATACACTAGGATACAGTGCACCAAACTGGAACACACAGATCTTTTTCAATAATAAGGATAATGCATTCATAGAAGACTCAGCAGCTTCAGGGTTCATCAAGGGTAACCCAGGTAATGACATTGCCTTCTGCTTGGCTGCCCCTCTGTTCAGTCTCTTCCCATCAGGCCACATTTGGTGGCCATGTGGTCCTTTGCAGCCCTTGGGGCTTCTCTGATTGGGTCCCTGAGCCCTGATATTGCTGGAGAGGGGGGGCTGCAGCTTTCTCCAAATCCTCCAGGGTGCTCCTTGGCAGCTTGTTCAGGGCATCTTATATCCATGTTTTCATTGTGGCTTGGGATACATATCAGCCATGAGCTATGGAGGCAAAATTGAGGTTGTCAATTCTGTAAAGTAGAAGCAAAGATTCTGCAGTCTGAGGTCATTAAATAAATCTCCTTGGGTGATACTTTAGGCTCTGGGATGGCTGGTTGGAGCTCTTCAGGAGGTGGAAATGTTTCTAGTCCTCGGCCCCTCCTTCAGTGCTCTCTCAGCTCCTGCCTGCAAAGTTAATTCCTCCACCTTTGGGCTCTCCAGGTCTTTGCTTATAGACTGGCATTTTATAAGCAAAGTTCTGGAGACAGTTCCAGTGACAGTTCCCATATCCACCCTCCTTCCAACTATCAGCACACCTAGGGCAGCCACTGAGCCTTATTTTGGGGATATGATATTTTATTATGTTGTTACATTGTGTTGCGTTGTATGGTGCCATGTCATGTTATAGCATTCCCTGCTACAGTGCTTTATACACGGTGTGTGCGGCCAGTGATCTTTTGATGACATGAAAGAGTTGTGGTTCATCCTGGCTAGCAAGAGTGGCTGGAGACAAAACTCCTGTGAGTTTCACAATCATCGTCTTATACATACAGAGGATTTTGCACGAGAATTATGGCATATTAACAATAATGCTTTACATTATGACCTTCTTTGTCCAATTCATCTGGCACATTGCTGCCAGGTAATAAAATATCCTCATATCAGAGTCAAGCATGGCATGAGCTTATAACTGAGTTTATATTTTCATCTTTTTTCTGCCCCAGGCATTCCCCACAGCCTTCCCAGCTTCTCCTCAGCCTGTCAGAGAAGAATCAACCCCTGGAGATCATTTAATGCCAACATTTCTCTCTGCCCACGATAAGCCTGGCAAGGTCACTCTAGAGGTGACCACCAGACCTGGGAGGTGACCTTATTTCCTGGCTCAGGGGCCACCACCCCCACTCAGAGCAGTACAGGTGGACATCCCTGCCCCTTGCTTCTTCCTCCTGCTTTCCTTTCCAGGGCTGGGGCAGGCTCTCACTGCTGCTCCCTGACTTGGTTTTTCCAATCTTGCCTCCACTTCACTCCCCTGAGGGCAGGATGTCCCCCCTGGGCACATGGCCTAGGACATGGCTTCTCCCAGGAGGACATTCCATACCCATTCTGATTTACCCCACCACCTGGAGGCTGCACAAATGCTAAATTCCTCTCCTTCCTTCCTTGACTCCAGGTGGCTCTGAGCAGAGGACAAGCATCAGTGGGCAGCATGTCCAGAGGTCCACAGCTCCACTAAATCAGTTCACCTTAATGCAAAACGAGCCATTCTCCAAGCCCCATTGTTCCCAGGACTCCCCTTATCCCTCCACATCATCCTAGAAAGTGATATGCACAGACGTTCTAGGCAGCAATGGAAAGTAATTTCCTGAAGAATATAATTTTAAGTAGTATTTATGGCTTTTTTTCCAATTCTCAAAGTAACACATAATCATTATTAAAAATTTAGAAAATACAGAGAAGTTTCAAGAAAAACATTAAAATCACCTATAATCCCATTGCCAAAAGATCAGGTGCCTTTTGTGCCATCTCTCCCCCTCTCACTCCCTGCCCCTCCTTCTCTGTGCATGCAGGCAACACGCACACACACACACACACACACACACACACACACACACACAGCATCTGCGTGACATTGTGCTGACTGGAGAGACTGACATGCTGTTGTCAGTTCACATCGTGTCAGGGGCACTGCTTAGCTCACTAAATATTTTTCACAACATTTCTTCTCCTCACCCAGTCTCTGAGTAGATGGGGCCCCACCTCCTATCCAATGTCTATCCCACCCCTACACCTCTACCCACTCCTCTGGCCTTGCTTTCCTCTGGTCCTTCTCTGCTAGCTGTTTCCTCTCAGACTATAAACACATCCAGACTTCCTCATCCTGAGAACAACCCCCTCAGCCTTGCATCCCCTCAGCACTCTCCACCACCTTCCGCTCTCTGCACTGCAGAGAAATGAGGAGAGGGCACTCCAGGTATGCAGGCTGCCCCTTCTCCCCTTCCTTCCGTGGTCTCCTCAGCTACTGCCTCCTTCTGCCCTGGAGTGGCTTATGGCCTTTGCCAGCAGAAAATCACAACACTGGGATCTAGTTTCTCTTGCAGTCTGTCCCCATGCCCTCAAGTGCTCCCAGAAGCCATCCCACAGAGCCCAGCTGGTATGTTCTCATGGGATTCCTTAGAGGGCTTAGGAGGCCTGAACCTCCTTTTGTGAAGCAACAGGCAAAAGGGCAGGGGCTGGAAAACTTCCAAGCCCCTAAGGAACCTCAGCACTAGTGGCCTGGACTTTCCGCAGGTGAACAGAGGTTAAGGCAGACATGGTAACACCTCATGATTGCATGCATGTGAAGAAACACTGATGGCAGGGAAAGTAGAATCTGTTAACCCTCAGGACATCACATTTGATCCCAATGACTCTCTCAGCAAGTGATATGTATTAGTAATATTTAATCCAATATTTTGCTAATTTTAAATTACATGTTCATTTTTACAAGGAAGATTCCCCCGATTCCTATAGTAGATGCATGGCCATTTCACCCCATTCCCCTGGGAGGCTCCGTGGCCCTCTTGTTTAGAGCAACTGAGGCTGCAGCCCTGGTCTGTGGAAGGGCCCAGCCCCATAGGCCCATCTCACTGAAACAGACCCCACCAACACCCTGGACTGCAGACTCAGCTCAGCTGAGTACAGCACAGGGTCAGCACTGAGTTGGGGACTGAGCAGCTTGTGTGGTACTCAAAGGAGCCCCATCAAAGGGGCATCAAGCACATCCTCGGTTTCACAGGTTGTGTGTCTATTACACCAATTTTCCATGAGTGCAAGGAAAATGTCTTGAGGAAGGGGCACCTTTTCTAATTTACACAAAGGCCCTAGGAGGGCTAGCATGGGATGTCCCTAGGTCAGACTAGCAGTGAAATTGTCTGCAGTCCATCCCCTTGGCTGTCCTCAGGGGAGCAGGGCTGCTGAGGAGCAAGACCAGCTGGCCGTGAAAGGACACCCAGGGGTCTTGCTTTGGCCTTGGACTGGTGCCCACAGCCCAGGCCTGGGCCTCAGGGTTTTAGCTCCAAATGTCTAGTTTTATGTCTTCCCCAGAGGTGACCCATGCCCATCTTCCCATCCAGGTTCCCAGAAAGCAGTGCCAGCTCTACTATGAGCAGTGAGGGAGCACAATGTCAAAAGGACCCCAAAGCTCAGGTTGACTGGTCGGCATTTCCATTCCCCTCAGGACAGCCACAGGAGACTCCAGAATTGTGGCCAGGGCAGGCAGTCAGCAAATGACCTTAATGCACCATGATGGCTCTTGCACCATGTTCACAAAGGACAGACCCGCCAGTCAGACCTGAGCAAACTGGCAGCTGGCCAGTCCTCCCTGGGCCAGGGCTGGAGACACCCACTGCCTGCCCCGGGGTTCCCTTGCAGGCATCCTTGGGAGGAATAGCAGGGGAGTAGGGCTTGGCTTCTGTACCCTCACAACCAGCAACCCCCCAACACCTCACCCATGTCACGAGACCCATCTCTTCAGTCGCATGTCCAGAAGCGCCCTGGTTCTCCCAGCAGCTGTGCTCACCCCTTACATGTAGGTTTTGTTGCAGGAACATTGTCATTTCCCTGGCTCCTATTTTCTTGAAGCCAGCCTCACGCTTGCCCCCATTTTTTCCTCCTGAAGAGTTGCTTGAGGAGCGTGTCAAGCAGGCTCCAGGGATGAACATTTCAGAAGTGATCTGAATGGTGTTGGTCTCAGGGGAGGAGCAGACAGCGGAGACTGCAGCCAGTCTGTACCAACAGGACCAGCCAGCACTGTATCTCCCTGTCCCCAGTGCCCCGAGATAGAAGCCATCAAGGCTGTTTATATGTGAGTACAAGAAGCAAGGAAAAGGATAGACAGGGAGGACTGATGAGCAGCAAACATGCCTGAAACCTGAGACCATGGACAGACTTGGAGGCAAGCCACAGCGGGATCCCCCTCTCAGACCCCCTGTCCTGCCCCCAGGCTCGCCGGAGTGCAGTGTATGACCGTGCCTGGCTACTCCAAGGGTTTCGGCTACCAGACAGGGCAGAGCTTCTCGGGGGAGTTTGACCATGCCTGGAATGCTGTGTACCTGGAGGGAAGATGGCACCTGGTGGACAGCACCTGGGGCAGCGGCCTGGTGGACACCATCACCTCCAAATTCACCTTCCTGTAAGTACTTGTCTCAGTTCTGCTGGGCGTCTGGCAGGTGGAAGTGGAGGATGTGCCAGGCAGCATGAAGCAGCAGGTGGAGAAGGCCAAGCGGGAGGGGAAGGAGAGCCAGGAGACCCCATGCCCACTCCTCCTCGGCTCTGAAGTGGGCTGGCTCCAGGCCAATTGTGAGGGCCCAGACCCTTTTGTCACCTCACCCTCCACTGACAAACTCCCCACTCTGACTCCCTATAACTCCCTCCACCAAAGCACTGAAAGCCTGCAGCATTTGCCCCCAGACCACACATGACGAAAGGCGGGCTAATAGCCTTCTTTAGTTGTCGGCAGGTTCCCTTCCAGACTTTGGCCATTGACCACATTACCAGGCACAAATGCCAGAATGTTCTCTTACTGCTTTGCCCAGACACCAGGCTCCTTCTCCTCTCAGGTCTGAGTGAGACCGTATCACATTTCTGAGGAAAGGGCTGTGGTTTTTGGGGAAGGGGTGCTACTGGCGGTGCAGGGTCACTGTGAGGCACAGTGGGGCAGGGCAGCCGGGGTGCAGAGGACTGGAGCATTTCTGTCCTCTGGGGCTTTGGCCAATCCTGGCCTTAACCTGAGGCTACATACAATATTCTTCATGGATCATGATGTTATCAGCAGCTCAGATCCCTTTTTATTCAGAAACATGAGTGTGCTCTCTCTGATTTTTGCAGCTTAAATCTTGACACTCCCACACATGGGACAAATACAAGCCATGTGCACACACATCCTACACACAGGGCTCGCGTACTCACAGATACCCTCTTTACCTCTGTTATTCTCAACACTGCTCCTCTTAGGCAGAGCAAAGCCACCCCCATCTCAGGAAGGGCCTCTCTGTTCTTCTCTTGATCCCCATTACTGACATCCAGAGAGGCAGCACTCCAATGGGCCCTGGAGAGCCACAAAAGGTCCCCGCCAGCACAGCTGCACAGCACAGAAACAGGTTGGGGTAGATGGAGGCAGTGAATTCAAGCACTCTGTCTCCCTGCCTTCCCACGACCCCACTGCGTGGTCCACAGGCTATGCCTTTCCCCGCTTTGAACTTCTGATTGTCTTTGAGCATGAGGCAGTCAGTTTTCCCCTCGACAGCCTAGGGCACTGAGTGCAGACCACAGTTGCAGGCTGTGG
Source organism: Gorilla gorilla gorilla (assembly GCF_029281585.2). Lineage (NCBI taxonomy): Eukaryota > Metazoa > Chordata > Mammalia > Primates > Hominidae > Gorilla > Gorilla gorilla. The sequence continues at coordinate 145,785,581 of NC_086017.1, read as the reverse complement.
CCTTCCCTTAGAAGGGACCTCAGACCCTGCCTTGACTACAATTTCTGGAAGCATCCACTGAGGAGGAGTCTCCAGTGCCCATGTTAGGGTTGGAGATGGTGCCTCTTCCCATCCAGGGTGTCCATAGGACCACTCTGGTAGGTGTATTGGGCCCCTGCCTCCCCTGCATGGAGCTGGCTGCTAACCAGCTTGTCTCTGCTCCAGCTACAATGAGTTCTACTTCCTCACCCATCCTGCACTGTTCATTGAGGACCACTTCCCAGACAACAAGAACTGGCAGCTGCTAAAACCTCCTCAATCTCTGAAGCAGTTTGAGAACAACATGTATCACAAGAGTGAATTCTACAACAAAGGGATGCTGAGTGCCCACCCGGAGACTTCCATGATCAGAACAGGTGAGCCCGGAGCAGGTGCCAGTGTGCTAGCAGCAGGAATGGAGCATTTCACACTGTCCTCCAGGAGCCCACCTGAGACTGCACTTTCAAGGCATGCCCTTCCAGACGCATGGCTTGTGAGCTTAGCACAAAGCTTGTGTGTGCATGTGGATGAGTGGAGGCTGCTGAGGCAGCCCAGGCCATCAGGGCAGGGAAGGGCCATAGGCCACATCAGCAGGGACAGAAGCTCACTCACACTAGCATAAACCCAGAAAGGGATGTGTCTGAAGGCTGCAGGTTTCCCAGAACTTGAAGGCTGAACACACAGCCTGGCCTGTCACAGAAGCCAGGGCTGGGCAGTTCCTAGCTGGGTGAGTCTCTCTCAGTTCACACAGCAGGGAAAAGGACTGTGTCACCCTGGCTACATATAGCCTCTGGGCTCAGGTCCCCAACAGAAGCTACTGGCCTGCTGTGTTCTCTCCCCAACTCCTGCTGGAGAGAATACATGGCCTCAGCAGAGCTGGAATCTGGGTGTTGGTGGTCCAACCAGCAAGGATGAGCAACATGGGTCTCCCAGGACAGGTGGGGGCAGTCCCACCCAAGACAGAGAGTTGGGGCAGACTTCCTTAGGGAGGTGGCCACTGAGCTGGGTCTTGGGAGAGGAGAACAGGCATAGTAGCTAGACAGAGATGGACATGTTCTAGGTAGCAGAGGAGAGGCAGGGACACAGTAAGCCCCCAGCCTCCAAACTCAAGCAGCCCTGGATGAGGGCCAAGCTCCAGCACCTCTGCCTGGCTGGCTCAGTACCCCTCCCTTCTGGAGGCGGGACCCAGCCATTTCCAGCCCACTCCCCTGGGGCAGTATAGGATACCCAGCTTAGCCATCTCCCATGGCTGGCCTGGGCTGACATGTGCTCTCACAACCTTCACCACGGAGCCATGGCAGCTGAGTATGTTTGCACACTCTGAGGCATACGGGGGCTACCCTGGAGGGCCAGAACTGGTCACAGAAAAGCAGGGCCTTCTCTGGAAGATTGTCTCTTATGCCTCTCCAAGGCCTTGGCACCTGATCCAGTGCTGGGCACACAGCCTGGGCACGCTGCAGAGCCCTGTAAGTCGGGTCAGTCCAGCCTCCCACACCTCAGCAAAGGACTGCCTGGTGGCACTGTCTCTGCCACTGGGGCCTCCATCCGCCCAGGACAGGAGGTCTGAGCTCACACTGACTATTAGCACAGGGTGCCTGTGGGTGGGCCCAGAGCCCCTGGGGAGCTCCAACCCACACTGCAGGGCAATGGGGCAGCGGGGAGCACAGGTGTCCCCAAGTTAGTTCCAACTGACTTGTCCCTTCCACCACACAATGGCTTCCTTTGCCAAGTTGCTGAGCTCTTGCAAACTCTTCCAACTCCAAATACCTGGCAGCTCCTGCAGCTAAAATAACAGCGTGAAGTTGCTCAATTTGAGAATCCATTTCCTGTGCTTACAACAGATGCAGGGCTTGTTCAATGTATCATAGGCCATGGAAATATCGGAAAGAACTGACCAGGTCAAAGCAACACCATACTGATGTCATTGAGTGGAGTTTGCCTTTTTAAGAGACATAAAAATATAAACACCAGATTCCTTAATTTATGGAAATCTAAACCTAAATATGATTCCATATATCTGATACATATTTACAGAGTATTTCTTTGTGGTAGCTAGTTCTGTTAAGAGGGGGGAGGGGAAGGAAACAAAATAGGGAAACTGAGATGAGCAAAAAGGAAGTGAAGGAAGAGGGCACCTAGATAAGGGGCTGGAAAGCTGCCAGGCTCTAGGAGAGCGCCGTGGAGGGGAGAGGGGAGGAGGAGGAGGCAGGGGGTACTGGAAGAGCCGTGGACTCCCACAGAGGTCCGCAGGGGTGGCTAGTCCTTTATTTCAAGTCTTCCCAGTCATTCAACACACCTTTGGCAAGAACCCTCTGGGTGAGGCACCACAACCAGGCACTAAGACGTGGCAGGAAATGAAACAGGCTAGCCCCTTCACCACAGAGCCCACAGGCCAGCAAGGAGTTCGGACACTACACAAAAATGCTCACATGATGAATTACAGCAGTGGAACGTTCCCTGAAGGACAGCCAGGGCTAGGAGAGAAGCTGCCGGGGAACTCAGCCTCAGCTGAGGGGTCCGGGTGGGCTGCTTTGCCATGGGGACATTACCATAAAGCCTTATCCAGGTTTGGGGGAAGTGGTGGGGAGGGAGGAGAGGGTAGGAGGACCCTGAGGCATGAAGGGTTGTGGCCTTGGAGGATCTGAGAGAGTGCTTGATACTGCCGAGGCAGGAAGAGACAGGCTTCTCCATGGGTCTCCAGCTTGAGGGCTCTGCCGTGAGCCCAGGAGTAGCCAGGTGGATGTTTTCAAAGGAGCCCTGGGGCTGCTGTGTGGGGTGCTGGGTGGTGCTCCACAATCAAAGGTGAATCTCAGGGGGATCTGGGCTTCACTGTGCAGAAAAGACTCACAGCCAGTTGTGAGATGGAACAGGACCAGGGGCCGTGAGCAGTGAGGAGCTGAGGTAGCTTCTGCCCACTGAGCTGGTTCAGAAGTGAGGGGAGAGGAGGGTTTTCACCAAGAGGGGATAGCAACTCTATTGATCTTGGTCACTTTCCTTTGGAGGTTACCATGGGACAGATGTGGCATGCAGTGGCTGAAGGCAGTAGAGAAAGCATGTAGACAAATAAAATAGCATAAAAGCACCAAGAGTCACACAATTTAAGTGTAACAGAAGGGGAAGCAATGGCATTGGAGTTAAGCAGTGCTCAGAGAGTGGGATGAGGGCCAGTCCTCAAAGAGTGGGGGTCGCGAAGAAGGGAGAGTACTCAGAGGAAGGTGTGGAGGCTAGCAGCCTAGGTCCTCCAAGGTCTGAGAGGCCTCGTTATTAGGAAGTCACTGGAGGGTGGGGGCAGAGGGAAGTCACTGGAGTGCCAGAGAGCTGACGGGCAAAGGGGAAATGGAGGCAGTGGGGGGATGTGTGGGAGTGTAAGACAGGTGCGGAGTGGGCAGTATCTGACAGGGCTGGGACAGCTTTTGAGCTGGGACAGCCATGAAGAAGGTAGAGGGGCTGTCTAAGCAGCCTCCCCATCATGCTGGCCCATGTGGTCTTCTCCCATTCCTGAGGTGGGAGTTGGCATGGAATGCAGATTCAATGAGAAGTCTATTAAGGCCTTTGTCCTAGAGCCCAGGCACAGTGTTCTGCCTCCCCCACCAAGAGTCCAAGCTAGGGGAAAGTTCCTAGGGACATGGATCAGACAGCCTCTCTCCTTCCTTTGCACTCAACTGTGAACGGGACTGGGGAGGTTGCTGGGGCTGGGAGCAGATGACCAGCTTCTGAGAGAATTAAGGCCAGGCTCTAAGAGAAGCCACAGTCCCTCCCTGTAGCCCTGGAAGCCAGGAGGGACCAGGCAGGTGGGTCCTCATGGGCTACAAAGACTGGAGAACTGACCACCTGTCCTTGAAAATCAATGACCAGGACAGATGAAGATGAAACTTCAGAGCAAGGGGAGAGATGGGGGGTGTCAGTGTGGGGGTTGCAAAAGACCCTCCTGTGCACACACTGACTCTTCAGGACCCATTCCTGAAACATGGCTAAGATACACCTATGTGAGAAGCCTGGGGTGGGGGAGGTGGGGATCAGGGAACTGCCCCACCCCAACCTCCTGTGCACAGCCTCAGGGAGTGAAGCCATTCTCACTAGTTTTAAGGACAATGCGTTGACATGACAGCATTGACACTTAGACAGATGCCACAGGGAGCAAGGTGCAAGCTAGACCTGAGACTTGGGGGAGATGGTGCCCCTCCTGACCCATGACCCTCTCTGGACACAGGCAACCTTCATCTAATGTGAATCAATTGGGCAGGATGCACACATACAGCTTGGGATAAATTTTTCTAGAGGCCCCTTAGCTTTCATTTCTCTCAAAGAAAACCACCTGAAGGGAGTAGGAAACCCTTCCAGCGGTGTGCTGCCACCGGCTGATGCCATGCTCAGTGAAGTCATATTGGTTGCTTGAAATGGACTGTGGTGAAAGTACTAACACCGTGGAAATAGACAAGCTCTATAAGTCAGGATGTTTTTCTCCCAGGGAGACAGTTGTTAAACATTTACCAGCACATCAGCACATGCTGGACCCATCTCTGCTGACCCTGACTTTCTCTCCCCAGTGAATGGGAAGGCCACGGTCACCATTGAGAGCTGCGCCCCGACGCTGTTCATGTTCATGCTTAATGGCAAGCAAAAGCATGGGCTGCTGAGCCTAAGGAAGAATGGGATGAAGTTGGAGGTGTACCCTCCAACCATGGGCACTCACAAGCTGCAGATCTTCGCCAAGGGCAACTCCGACATCTACAGCTCAGTGCTGGAGTACACGCTCAAGTGCAATTATGTGGACATGGGTGTCCAGCTGCCTGCTGAGCTTCACCAGCCCGTGGGCCCCAGCTGGTTCTCGGAGCAGATGGGCATCATGAAGCCCTCCCACCCTGACCCTATCATCCACACCAGCGACGGGCGCTGCTCCATCAGCTTCAGCGTGGAGGAGGGCATTAATGTCCTGGCTTCCCTCCACGGGGATGATGGCCCCATCACTGAGGAGACACAGCGGCGCTACATCTTCCAGCTGCACCGGGAGAAGCAGACCGAGCTGAAAGTCCAGCTGCCCCATGCAGGCAAGTTTGCCCTCAAGATCTTTGTCAAGAAGAGGCAGGAACCAGGAAACTACATCTTTGTCTTTAATTACCTCCTATGCTGTGCCAACACCAAGGTGAACTGGCCCATGTTCCCTGAGAGCTTTGGCAACTGGGGACAGGACAATGAGCTGCTGGAACCTCTGTCAGGTGTGCTTCCTGCCAACCGGAATGTCCCATTCAAATTGAAGCTGCATGGTATTGCCAAAGTCCTGGTGAAGGGGCAGGACACATGGCCCCTGACCCTGAACCACGAGGGCTACTGGGAGGGAAGCTGCAGCACAGCTGGCTGTCAGGAAGTCTATGTCATGGTGCTGGAGAATGCCAACCACAATTTCTACTCCTACATCCTGAAATACAAAGTGAATGCCCAGTGAGGGCTGTGCCCCGGTCTTACCCTCCCAAAGGGCCAAGGCCAGACCTCCCCAGGGAGGGCTTGAAGGAAGTGCAGGGAGCCCTGGACACCACTGAGTCTGCATGAAATCCCTTCTAGGCCTCTGCCTCAGTGTCCCACCTCTGCCACAGGAGCTGTGATCTTTGTGTTCCGAAGGCTTCACTCAGGTGTGGCTGTGACTGAGGGGGCAGAGGCAGTGGCTCTTTAGAAGGAAAAGGTGCTATGTAAATCTAAGGTATTGTAAACTGTACACCTGCATCCAGATGCCCCTTCTCGTATTAGTGCTGCTGTTGTTGTTGTTGTAGGGTTGATGTGGGAAAGCAGGGATATTGCCCAGGTTGACAGCTTTTCACATGATGCTTAGAGAATTCTCTTCCATGCCCAAGGGGACATGATTTGCAAGGCTGGGTTGTCCTTGAATCACAGAGCCCCTTTCAAGCAATATCACCGTGCCTCTCGACAGCTCCGGGCCCCCAGGGAATCTTGGACTATCTTCTTCTCCCAGACCTGATCATCTTCTGCATCCTGCTGCCTCTTCATTAGCTACTTCTTGTTCTTCAAGAGCCCAAGAAAAAGGGTGTGGTGAGGAAGCTAGCTGACCCACAACTGGCTGGAAGCTGATCGTCTCCAACATCCCTAAGTATAGTCAGGAATGTGACAACCAGAAAGTTGTGAGGAGACTGCAAAGCAAAGAGCAGCCCATGCCCGCTGTGGCTGTGCAGGTGGGAGGGACACTGTCGGCAGAGCTGCAGCCTTGGTCTGAGGGTGTAAGACCTCCAGCTCTGCTCTGAGAGGAGTACACAGGGCAGTTAGTTCAGTCTAAGGCCTGGAGTGCCCTCCAGGCCCTCACAGAGCCTGGGCCTCAGGCCCCTGCCCCGCCTCCACAGAGAGCCTCCAGAGGCTGGCCAGGCCCCTGGGGAGTCTTGTGGATAGCCCTGAATAAGGACCTGGGCGCAGATCGGGTGAGTAGTGCAGTGCGGCAATGCCGAGGAGACTCACACTTTAACAGGGCTCTGCCTGCCCCCAGTGTCTCTACCAGCAAAGCCAGGGCTGGGAAGACTTCCAGCTGCACGGGAGCAGCTTTTGTGCCTGTCTCAGAGAAAACGTCCTATCCCGTCTCCTTTCCTCCCTTCTCTGAGAAGACACCCCCCTCCAGTCTCACCTTGCATGGGGACAGCTCAGGGCTCCTTGCTTGCTCAGGCACAGACTGAGAGGCCTCAGCTGCCCAGCTGGCCCTCAGCAGCGCCTCAGGCTGCCGTTGCCATGGCAATGGAGGAAAGGCTGGCTTCAGCGAGGGCAGATAAGAGGGAAAGGCGAGAGAGGCCCCACATGGCCACTGCAGAACCATCCTGGCACACAGACACGCTCCCTGCTGAACTCCCGGCTTCTCCAGCTCCGTGGCCCCTGGCTGTCTCAGTGCCCCCCAACCCCTGAGAGCCAGCACTGCCTGGCACCTCTCCCCACAGCCCCTCCACAGGCCTCCAGGCTCAGCCACAGCCAGGGCCAGCTGGGACCCTCATAGCTTCCTCCGTGGCACTCACCCTCACATCCCTGTATCCAACAAATGCTCACAGAGTGCCTTGGTAAGTACCAGATGCTTGGGCTACAGAGGTGAACCAAGGGGGCCCGGCCCCTGCCATCCAGAGCACAGGGTGAGGAAACTGCCAGGCAGCAGCAGCCTCCCCTGCCCAGGCCTGACTGAAGATCCAGGCTCCAGACACTTCTGTTCATTATCCCCCGGGATCCCTCCCCTAAAAGTCCCCACTGCCACCCAGCAGGGTGGCCTAGCCCAGAACCAGCTCACAAGGGTGCCCATCATCCAACAGGCCGGCGGCCTCGAGCAAAAGGGGTGTCTCCCCTGGGGGGCTGAACTGTCCTGGGCAGGTCCTGCGCCCTCCGCAGTCTCTGCCATCGAGGCCACCCAGCCAGCCTCGTGTCACTCACACCTGAAAAATGCACAAAGGCCCCGGAGGCATAACAGCTATGCACCACCACAGGGAAACAAAGGGAGTTTTACACCCTGAAAACAGCCGTCTTGCACACTTCTGATTTTATGGGCTTAAAGAAATGTGTTTGTTTCATCAAAACAGTAAGTGCCTTCGATGACGCATGTCACTCACTGGACCCCGCGCTGGCTGCCTCGCTTAGTCCTGCTGGAGACCCCCATACCTTTTCGACATGCAATATAATTAATCAATACATCCTGGAGCATTGCAGAGAATGCCACCCAGCAAAATAGGAGCTGTCCCCAGCACCAGAGAGGGAGGCCCCGCCCCTCAAAGCACCGCAGGGCATCAGCAAGCCCCTCCCTCTCGTTTAACCAGGCACCCCCTTTGTAAAGACAGCTGTAGGCGCAGTCAGAAAATCACCTGCATTTCTTTCCACTGAAGTAAAAATACATGAAATGAAATCTAATCTTCATGAATTTTTACACGCATGCTGCTCAGGGTAGACATTCGGAGTTGCATTTTGAAGGCTTTTCTTTAAATCCCCATCTTTGTTTCCCGGGCGACGAGTCCCAGTCTCCGGCGGAATGGCACGGGCGCCCCCAGGTGTCCGAAGTGCGGAGCTGCCGGCGCTGCACACCGCGAGGCTGATCTATCACCGGGTTTTTTCGCAGAACTTGAAAACGCTGTGGAAATGTTTATGTTAAAATCACTAGGTGCTTTCTCGTGGCTTCTCAGCGCTTCCTTATGTGTACACGGAGGACATCTTTGTCACGCACAAGCTGTGAGGGCATCCTGGGGGACAACCTGGTGTGTTGAAAAGACAAGGGATGTGATGGGACTGTTTTGCCTGGAAATAACTTCTTGAAACAGAAGCACTTGACATAGGACTGGATGGAACAGCTGTGACTACACGCATTACTATACCATTGAAGGATTGGAACCGATCAAACTCAGAAAGTATCTGCTTGCAATTCTCAGGATGGCAGCCCCCAGGCCACAGGGCAGAAGGGAACCGAGGGTGGAGGAGTGGTGGGCAGAGGCACTACAACCACAACCTCAGTACACTTCTTTCCAGCTTGTTTCCGAAGTGCCACCAGCTCAGCTGGACTCCATTTTCAATCTGATTATGATCATTGTGAGTTCCCCATATGTTACATTGTCCTACCAGGACAGCCTCCTCACTGTCTGCTAAGATTAAAAGGAAATAAATAGACTAACTGAAGCATGAAGGATTTCGGCTAGACATAAAGAACTATTTCCTGTTGTTAAGCAGGAGGGACACGTTGCCAAGAAAGTTTGTGAAATCCTCTTCTCAAAGGACTTGAAAAGGAGAAAAGTTTTCCCAGTGGTCTGAGGTTTTAGATGCCATGTTCACTAGAAGGAGTGGGTTTTCTCCTCTCCAAACCAATTAATTCCTGAGATATCCTGGTCTGCCTGCAGCAAACAGAGGGTTAACAGCATCACTACATCATTTGCTATTGGCAAAATTTTCAAAGATGGTGTGCCTCTATTGCCCGCCTCAGTTTATCTTAGGTCTATAATTTCTTTTCATTTGGAGTAAGTAGTCGGCAACTGAAAGAGGTGATTACTTCTCATAATGTGTGCATTGAGTTGTGTGGGCCGGTGGCTGTTGAGTATGCTTTCTCCATGTTGTTGCTGGTGTTGTTTTTCAATAAAATTTATATTCATTTTTATCCAACAATGTAATTATCGATTCATTCTTATCATGTATCTCACAAGGTGGGAAATGGACAGAAACAGGAAAAATGCTTTCATGTTCAAAGGAAGCCCTAGAAAAAAATCAATGTCCCAGCCAGTTGAATGCGACGGTGAGATGCGAATGGAACGTCGGGCAAATAGCTATTTCACATTAAAGAAAACATAATTAGGTTAGCTCCAGCCACTCTATGGTTCACATGCCTTTGAAGAACATGAAGGCACTGTTTCTTTCATTGAATCTTGTTTAACTTGAAAATTTTAAAGTCAATCCGAATTTATTTTTACAGTGGGAGAAAAAAAATTACCAAAAATGCTTATCAGCCTACTTTTCTTTTGAATGTATATAAATATGTACTTCTTGATATTCATATACATGCAGAAACTTTCCAGCCGGTCACCTAAGCAGATTATTCATAAACTAGACATTTAGAGAAATACAGAAAATGAAAAATCCAGACATTTCTGAGAAGCTGCTGTAACCATGGAGACCATTCTCGTAGCTGTAGTGTGAAGGACAAAAAGAACTTGTGTTCCCAAATCTGGCTTCGTCATGTCTCTCGCTGCTAGATCCACAAAAACGAGGCCCAGCATGCTTCTCCTTAGGAAGGAGACCCGGCAGCATATTAAGAGGAAGCCAGAAGAAACAATCTTCCACACAAAAGAAGGAGTAACTCTTGAGTTATTAGAACAGTCTGAAAATGCCACCCCCAAAGCTGGAGTGGATGACCTCCAATGTCCCTTCCAGTCCGGAGAGTTTGTGATGCCGTGTCTCTGTGAACAGATGCTGGCAGGCAGTGGGCCTGGGGTTGTCAGTTACAGAACATCTGAAGGGCCCTGCTGCGGAACATCTGAAGGGCCCTGCTGTGTTAAGAGCCTGCCCCTGGAGCCCCTGGCAGACTGCACTGCTGGCTCCTCTCTTGCCTGAGGGCAAGGGGCTGGAGAAAGCCCAGCAGAGGGACCAAAGGGGAAGAACAGCCTCTGACAGGATGCTGGTTCTGTCTGATTTTGCAAGCAGAACTAAAGGAAACTGAAAGTTAACTGGGATGTCCTCTTTGGGGTGTCCCACAGGCATCTCCGAGTCAAAAGATGCTAAACTGGAGTTACTTCTCTCCCTCAAATTACTCCCAACTCCTCCTGGGTCCCCAGTTCAGTAAACGCATCCCTATCCAACCAGATAACTAAGTTAGACTCATGGCAGTCACTGGTGATGAAACCCAGTCCCTTCTGGATGTGTCTCACCTCCCACCTGCTCTCCCAACTCCACCTTCTCTCCTTTCCCACGACCCGCTACAAACCAGGTCCTCATGATCTCAGCTATACTGTTTGTGTCTTATACTTTCCATGGGGAGATGAAGCCTCCCGGCCCTATTACTGTCCACACTGGCCTCCCATTCATATATTCTTATCGCACCAGGATGATAGGGTTGTTAAGACAAGGTTTCCAAGAAATCCTTTCAGAAGAATCTCACCATCTCTGGAAAGACATAATTGGTATTAGGCACTAGCGGGAAAGGCAGGTCTTCAAACAAAAACTGGTTTTTATAGGGAATCGGGAAGAAGCACTGTCTCCTTTTTCTCTAAAGAGACAAGGTGCCAAGGCCACCCAGTCAGCCTCGTGTCACTCATGCCTGAAAAATGCGCAAAGGCCCCAGAGGCATAATAGTTATGCACCACCACAGGGAAACGAGGGGTGTTTTACACCCTGAAAACAGCCTTTTTGCACACCTTTGATTTTACGGGCTGAAAGAAATGTATTGTGTTTCATCAAAATAATAAGCACCTTTGATGATGCATGTCACTCGCTGGACCCCACACTGGCTGCCTCGGCCTACTTCACTACTGGGTGAGGGTATGCAGGGTGGCTCTTCGTACCACAGCCAGGCGGGGGACTCAACGGGGTGCAGAGGTGGAGCCCTACCTGCAGGTAAACAAGCTCCATCTTGAAGCCAGACTCTCCACATCCATGGCTTCCAGCTTATTTCCCTCCTGTCCTCCTGCACCAACAGCAGCACAGATCATATGTTCGGGTGGACCAGTTGTATTCCCAGGAGAACAGATGCTGAGACACAGTAGGAATGTAAACAGTGTGCTGGAGGCAATACCTGTGGAAGGTAAAAGGGAGGGGGGAAGCAGGATGAGGCAGAGAGAAGCTCAGACAATGGTGCAAGTCTGACCAAGTCCCAGCCAACCCAACAGGAAGTTCCAAAACAAAGATTTGTATTAGAAGAATCTGCAGCTGTACAGAAATGGCCAGGCCCTAGAGAAACCATCATGCTCAGCCACTTGCTGGGGCTGCCTGGCAAGAGCTTGGCCTCAGTTCAAAAGCTCAGGCAGACCTTGAAGGTGCTAACACCTGGAGTCTCTCCGCGACCTGCACTCTTTGCAGAGAATCAGCAACTTCTTCCAGAAGGGAGACCTGTGCAGCACACACAAGTTAACTTGCCTATGCTGTGGAGGGTTCAGGAAAGACTGGGTGAGGGTTCTGTGTGTGCAGTCAGCATACCCAAAGCCATCTGGGATCCAGCAATCACTGAAAAGTCTTCACAAGATGGTTTGTGGAAGGGACAGGGGCCTCTACATAGGAGAAATAAGTACTCCAAGAGCCCACTTTCAAGGTGTTGTGGACTAATTTGATGAAAGGCAGCTTCTTTCTTATTTCTCCTTCTCTCCCTCTTGCCCCTGCCATCCAGGGAAGCCTCAACACAACAGCCAAGAGGATCGCTCCATGCTCCACTCTTACTTAAAACCGACCAATGGTTCCCCATTGCTCAGGGATGAGACTAGACCCCCATTCTGGCCTCACACTGCTTTCTCCACTTTGTCTCCCATCACTCTCCCTGAGAGCCCCTTAGAATCATCAACCATGTGACACCAGGCAGTCCATGTACCTCCCACCAGCGTGCTTTATACGTGCTGTCCCTTCTAGCCAGGATGGCTTTTCCTGCCTGAGGAAGCCCTGCCTGGCCTTCGTGGATCAGGCCAGCCCACCACTCTGTCAGACCTTCCTAGTCCTCCCACTGCCCAAGCCATGGGGAATTATCTGCCTATCTTCCATGTTCATGTCACACTTTGTTGCTCATCTGTTAACCCAGAACCTTCTACAAGATTCTGGGATTCAGGAAGTACTTGGAGTTTCTGCCCCTAGGATGTGAATTCCTTGAATATATATGCTTTGGTTCTGCTCCTCGGCACACAGTAGGTGTTTGGTAAATGCTTGGCAAGTGTTTCACTGGGAAAACTAAGAGAGACTAGGAAGACAGGGCCAGGAAAGTACTATTGCCTAGCAGTCCATAACCATCTACTGAGCATTTGTCAAAGCATGTTCCCGTTTCACCAGGTCTAGCCCTTGTGTTTTTGCCCAACTCTGTATGCCACATCCTGGACACTGAGGAGGGGAATCCAAGATTCTCTCAGAGGAGGGCCACACCCTGGGGAGGGCTGGGAATGTGGGGTGAAGTAACCACCCTGGAGGAGGCTGAGGATGCAGCTAACAGTGGTCTTCAAAGGAAGAGGCCCTTTACCAAGTCCAACATCTAAAAGAGGACACATACTGACTACTTGGAAGATAGAACAAGTCCTGAAAGTAGGACTTGGTCTTGACTAGAGAAGGATGGCCACCCTGCCTGTAAAGGTAGGTAGCAGAGGGTTGTCAGGCATTCTTTGGCTGTGAACAGTTTTAATGGAATTTTCTTTCCTTTATCTAGATTTGTTCCTGCTCCAAATTTTCCCCATGGCCCTGTTTGAAGATTATATAACCTAAGCTTGATGCTTCTGTTTAACCCAGAGTGACATAAAAATTTAGCTGAGGGCACCTGCTGATCCCATTCCCACCCACCCACCCAGAGACCAGCAAACAAACCTTTCCACGGGAAAGCTTCTAAAGCCCCAGAAGAACCTGTTTTCTCGGGAAAGAGCTGCAAAATGGCAAATATAGCTATTTAGGATCTAAAGGCATTAACATTTTCTACAGCAAAGCCTGAGTATGTGGGGCTGTCTTGAAGACCGTTGATATATTGGAAAGTAATGCTCCAGGGAACACTCAAACTCGTGGTTTCTTTGAGCACAGTTGTCCTCAAGGCTGATCCTCTGAAGAGGAGCCCCTGCAGGATGAAGTATAAAAAAGACAAAGCACCACGAAGTGGTATCCAGTGGTATCCAGTGTATCCAGTGGCAAAGCCAAGCCATGAAGGATTGAGAATGAGAAGACCACCTAGACAGGGCCCACCAAGAGATTCCCTCTCTCCAATTAAACCAGCACTGTAGATGTTTAGTCATCATTGCCAGGGGTACTGGGTTTAGACAGATTCTGAGGCCACATCTGGGTTCAGTAGGAAAGAGTGTCATGACTAGCTAGTGATCCGTAGACAATGGATTGAAGGGTGAGGTGTGCCATGTATTTGCCAATCCCAGCTTAAAGGTAGCTAAATCAGGGCTCAGACCAAAATAACGAAGGAGACTGTTTAGTCCGTTCTCGCACTGCTAATAAAGACATACCCGAGACTGGGTAATTTATAAAGGAAAAAGATTTAATTGACTCACAGTTCAGCATGGCTGCGGAGGCCTCAGGAAACTTACAATCATGTCAGAAGGGGAAGAAAACACATACTTCTTCTCATGGCAGCAGGAAGGAAAAGTGCTGAGCAAAAGGGGGAAACACCCCTTATAAAATCATCAGATCTTGTGAGAACTCACTCACTATCACGAGAACAGCATGAGAGTAACCACCCCCATGATTAAATTACCTCCCACTTGGTCCCTCCCATGACACGTGGAGATTATGGAAACTACAATTCAAGATGACATTTGTTTGGGGACACAGCCAAACCATATCAGAGGCTATTCAGACCAGTGGGGAGCATTGGCTTCCCATAAGCTAGCCCATGGACTGACAACCAGTCAGCTTTCAAACCAAAGGTCCCAGGATGTGCTGGGGGCCTCCTGACCTCACCTGAGCTCCAGGAGGATTCCACCCAACATGCATGCCACCCAGCTCAGAGGACACACATGCGCACAGGCATATCAACTCTAGGGAGAAGGAGCCCAGGCTGAGTGTGTTTGCTCTTTTATCTCCATGATTAAACAGTGCCTTGCATTTAGAATAAGTTATCAGTAAATTTTTGAAGTGAACATTGCCTTGTCATTTCAAAAACAAAATGATAGATCTCTGGGTTGTTTACATGGCTGTTGACCAAAACAGCTGTTGAGTTACAACATCCTAAATAGTCATTTCCTTCTTTTGCTCAACTAGGAAAGCATATGCACAGCAGTGTACTCCTTTGCCCCTGTGGGAAATGTATATTTACATGAGGAGAAAAATTGCCACCTGGCTGGGAGTGCTCATGGTGTTTGCCTCTGGGAAACAATCAGTGCATGGGCAACCAATCGATGGGAGGAGTGCCGTTCTTCTCGGGGGAATCCGCCCGCCCTGAGCATGTGCCGAGATTGCTTTGTTTCTATCAGGGGGAATGGCTGACTGCCTCTGTGACACAACGAATCAGCCATCATTTCGCCTTGGCTGTGCAGGGACCAAGGCAGTGACGTCCCCCTTTATGGTGGCAGGGGCAGCTATGGAGAGGCTGGTGGCATGAGGGCAGAGGGGCAGCCAAAACTGTGAGTACACAAGAACAGCTGGGTTGCATGACTGATGAAGTGCAGATATTAGGAGTGGGGAGCCCCTGGCAGCTCCCATCTGGGTAAAGGATGGTGGTGAGGAAAAATGAGGAAGCGTTTATTTAAAACAAAATGACAGTGGGATTACAGATTTCCTGCTGAACACTTTGCTCATATTTATATTTGTATTTGAATGTATGTGAACACCAAGGAGATCTGGAAACTAACATCCACCATTTTATTCTATTTAAAAAGTTAAATGAAGCCAAGATACTGGCAGCACTTGAAGGCTGTCCCCTCCTCCTATGCCCTTTGGGATAGCCCCACCCTAGGGACTGGGCAAGTGTGGGCACCATGAACCTTTTGGCATTCATTTCATGAGTATCAGATCCCCTTCTCCATCTCCCAGGAGCAACACAGTGGAGAGAACACGTTAACCTGATTGTGGGAGGGCATCCACTCTGGCAGTAAAAGCTTCACTTGACATTTTTAAAGCTCAACAAGAGTGTTAAAGTCTATCTTTAAAAGAAGTGAATGGGCTTCCTCTGGAAAGATGGCCTCTTAGCCACTGGTCCCCTGTTAGACTGAAATCTGTCTTGTGTGGTCAGGAGCCATTAATGTATGATTGAAGCCTCGAGTTTTCCTCTATACACATTGATTTCACTTGGAGAAGCCCTGTGGACCCCTCCTCCTCCTTAGCGTTGGCAGTCATGAGCCTGGGGAAGCCTGTGGCTCAGCCCCTGTTTGACAGCAGGTAGGAGAGTGTGCCAGCTAAGAGCACACACCTGGAGCTGACCGCCTGATTCCTAACCCCAGTTCTGCCAGCTCCCAGCTGATTTGTGCAAGTTACTGAACCTCCCTGTTTTTGTTTCCTCATCAGTAAAATAGGGATACTCATAGCACCTACTGTGTACACTTCTTATGGGGATTAAATGAGCTAACATATGGTACAATGACTAGAAAAGTCCCGGGCACATAGTAAGTACTCAGTAATTATTGGCTACCATCACGATACATCAGTCATCATCAGCATAATGAGGATGACACTGATGTATTGTTCCCTAAGGAATCCAAAAGTCTCAAGCCCCTCATAAAATTGTGGCAATCACTGATTTCAATGCAGAAATCCCATATCCAAGATGCAATCACCCAGTCTTTCCTAGAATCCTTCCAGGGACCAGGAGCTCTCCACTCCATGAGGCAGCTGTCCATTACTGGACACCTATGTTAAGGCCTTACCTATACAAAACTGCCTTAAATTAGGGCAGCTGAGCCAATCCACCCACTGGGCTCAGTGAGTTGTCTATTATATGATGGGACAACCATGTAGTGGGAGCCCTGAATCACCAGTACAAAGCCTGGCTCTAGTCTGAGGGTTCCGGGAACTAGGTAGGAGCAACTGCAATATACTCAGACACGGAAGGGAGCCAAAAGAGCAGATGAAAAGAAAAAGAAAACCTCCCACTCGAGAGAGCTGTAAATCAACATACGAAACCACATGAAGAAAATTAATAGTTAAAAAAATTAATGAATTGTTTTCAAAAATACAATCTGCATACTGAATGGTGAGACCACCTCAAACCCTGATGTTACTTAACTCCCCAAACCTGGCTGTCTGACTTTTGTCCTCAAAGCAAAAACTGGAGGGTATCACTGAGAAAACAGATCAACCTAAGAAAAAAGGCCTACAGGTACCATCTGTAACCACCACCCCAGTGAAAAGACCAGCACCCCATTTGCCCATCTTTGGGAAGCCAGTCAGTCAATTCCTCCATACACACACACACACACACACACACACACAACCAGTTTGCAGATGGCATTTGTGGTTGTTTGAAAAAATGTCCATGAATTCTTTGGTGCTCCTACATTCAAAAGGAAGAGCCTAATTCCCATCCTTTTATGTGCAGGCCATACTTAGTGACTCTCTTCTGACAAATAGAATGTCGCAGAAATGATGGTGTGTGACACTCAAAACTAGGACATAAAAGGCATTATAGCCTCCTCCTTATTCTCTCCAGATCACTTGCTCTCAGCAAAGCCAGCTGCTAGTTGTAAAGATGCTCGAGCAGCCTCTGGAGAGGCCCACATTTTGAGGAACTGAGTCCTCCTGCCAACAGCCATGTGAGTGAGCTATCTTGGAAGCAGCTCCTGTGAGGATTTTGCAGCCCTGGCCAGCTTCTTGACTGGAACCTCATGAAAGATCCAGAGCCAGAACCACCCACTTTAGCCATTCCTAAATTCCTGACCCTGAAAAATTGTAAGGTCACAGAAAACTTATTATTTGAAGCGCTAAATCTGGGGGTAATTTGTTACACAGCCGTAGATAGCTAATAGAGCATTTTAGTATCTCAGTCTGGTTTTATTTTATTTTTTGGGGGGACAGGGTCTGGCTCTGGCTCTGTTGCCCAAGCTAAAGTGTAGTGGCATGATCTCAGCTCACTGCAACCTCTGCCTCCCAGGCTTAAGCCACCTTCCCACCTCAGCCTCCCAAGTAGCTGGAACTACAGGCATGTACCACCACACCCGACCAATTTTTTTGTTGTTGTTGTTGTTTTTGTTTGTTTGTTTTGTAGAGATCGTGTCTCACTTTGTTGCCCAGGCTGGTCTTGAACTCCTGAGCTCAAGCACTCCACCCACCCCTCCCAAAGTGCTGGGGTTACAGGCATGAGCCATTGTGCCTGTCCTGTATCTCAATATTAAAAAGGACTTTGAGAGGACTTCCAAAGATCCCCAGACCTGAGGAAAATGTCTGACCTACAGGAGCTCCACAAAGAGAATGATAACAACAGCAAACACTGTCACCATGTCTAGCTTGCGCCAGAATCTGCTGAGGATTAAATTATTAAAGACATAATTCAATGAATTTCCCAGGATTGTGGGACACTCACAGAGTAGTGAATGAAAACAGACCCACTCTAAGGCTTGTGATTATGAATTTCAGATCACTAGAGACAAACAGGTCTTCCAGAGAAGAAATAAAGCAAGTCACTTGCAACAGATCAGGAATCAGAATGACTTCACACTAGCAATGCTGGAAGTGAGGAAACAGTGGTGACATACCTTCAACATTCTGCAGAATAATTTCCTACCTACGGTTCTATCCTCAGTTAAAATCTCAATCAAGGGTGAGAGTAGAATAAGAACATTTAGAAACATTCAAGGTCTCAAAGAAAATCTGCCTCTCATGAGCCATCTCTCTGGTGGAGTGCTCCACCCAGTGAGGGACAGAGACCAAGAAAGAGGTCTGCTTGGAACCAGGAAGCTCCTTCACAAAGAAGAGACAAAGGGAATTCCTAAGAGGATAGTAATGAGATGTGTCTGGAGAACAGCTGTGCAGTGAGCAGGATGAACACAGTCCAGACAGGAGCAGGGCAGACCTGTCCAGGAGGTATGTCATAGGGAAAAATAAAATGGGGCTGATAAAGTGGTTACCTGATGTAGCTGACTTTATTGAGGGAATTGTATAGTGCCATTAAGGACTTTAGAGGACCATTTGGTGAAAGGTATGCAGAAAACTAAGCAAATGCTAGCTCCATGAGGAAAAGTTGTACAAAGAAAGTAAATGTAATTGTAGTGTACTGTATGTTGACATTTACACGGCCATAATAATGTAAATGCCAAGTATTGATGTGTTGTTAGGCACTGTGTTTGGACGTCTGAGAGCCATTCCAGCCCCATTCTTCCTTTCCCATCTTCCACTCTAGAGTGAGCAAATTCCCGCTTTCTCTTAGTAATGCTTGGTAGATTTTTGTGGAGTCTTGAACATCTTTTATTAGATATGTTTCTGGGTGTTTGCAGGTATATTTTTGATAATGTGGTAAATGGTATAAATTTTTAAGTTAATTTTCTAATTGCTTATTTCTAATGAGTAGAAATAGAACTATTGTCATGCATTGACCTAGTATCCAATTATCTTACTAAATTTACTAATTAATTCTAATCATTTATAGGGAGGTCCTTTTGGATTTTCTACACACAGAATCATGTTGCCTGTGAATAATTATTTTTTTCAACTTCTGTTTTAGGTTAAGGGGTATATGTACAGGTTTGTTATGTAGGTAAATTGAGTGTCATGGTGGTTTGGTGTACAGATTATTTTGTCACCCAGGTGATAAGCATAGTACCCAATAGGTATTTCGATCCTCACCCTCCTCCCACCCTCCATCCTCAAGTAGGCCCCAGTATCTGTTGTTCCCTTCTTTGTGCTCAATCTTTAGCTCCCACATATAAGTGATAACATGTGATATTTGGTTTTCTGTTCCTATGTTAGTTCATTTAGGATAATAGCCTCCAGCTCCATCCATGTTTCTGAAAAGACATGATTTGATGCTTTTTTATGGCTTCATAGTATTCCATGGTGTATATGTACTACATTTTCTTTATTCAGTCTACCATTGCTGAGTATTTAGGTTGATTCCATGCCTTTGCTATTGTGAATAGTGCTATAATGAACATACGCATGCATGTGTCTTTATGGTAGAAAAGTTAATACCCCTTTGGGGAGATACCCAACAATGAGATTGCTGGGTCGAATGGTATTTCTGTTTTAAGTTCTTTGAGAAATCATCAAATTGCTTTCCATAATGGCTGAAATAATTTATATTCCCACCAGCAGTGTATAAGCATTCCCTTTCCTCCACACCCTTGCCAATATCTGTTTTGTTTTTTTTTTTTTTTGACATTTTAATAATAGCCATTCTGACTGGTATGAGGTGATGAATAAGTAATTTTTCTTCTCTGTCATTCTACCTTTTATTTCTTTTCCTGATCTGATTGTGCTGGGTAGAAGTTATGATGGTAGTAGGTATTATTTTCTTGTTCCCAATCTCAGGGAGAAAGTGCTCAATATTTCGCTATTCCAGATGATGTTAAACAAAACTTGCATGCTTGGAATAAACTCAGCTTGGTCATAATAGATTATTCTTTTTATATATCACTTCTTATATATCATTTGATATGGTCATAATTTGTTTAGGGCTTTAACATCTATATTCATAAGAAAGTCTGTACTTGTCTTTTTTTGAAATGCCCTTGTCAGATTTGGTTTCAAGGTTATGCTGGTCTTATAAAATGAGAAGAGAATTATTTCCCCTTTTGTCATTCTCTGAAAGAGTTTGTTGTATAGGCTTACTTCTTCCTTAAATATTTGGAAACATTCACTGATGAAGCCATCTGAGCCTGATACTTTTGTTGTAGGAAGTTTTTCAATTAAGGATCAGTTTTAAAATTATTTATGACTCTTCAGATTTTCTAATTCTTCTTGTGTCCATTTTGTATGATGAGTTTTTAAAAGAACGTATCCATTGTGTTTAGATGTTTACAGCTGTTGGCAAGGAGTTATTGATGCCTTTTTGTTACTGTCTGTAAGATCTGCACTTGTTTGCTTTTTATTATTTTTATTCCTGATATTTGTAATTTGTATCTTTAAATTTTTTTCTTGATAAGTCTAGTCAGAGGTTCAATCAATCTTATTAGTCTTTTTAAAGAACTAACTTTTGATTTTGTTGTTTTCTCTATTGTACATTCATTTTCTAATTCATTAATTGCTACTCTTTATGTCTTCCTTCCTTCTATTTTCTTGATGTTTAGTTTGCTCTTTCTTACCTTTTTAAAATAAGTATTTAGATCATTTACTTTCTCAATGCTTTTCTTTTTTAAAATATAAATTTAAAGCTACCAGTTTCCCTGCGAGCACAACTTCAATTGCACACCAAGAGTGTAGTCATTTCATGATCATTCAGTTCAAAATATTCTCTACTTTCAATTGTGATTTATTTCTTTCACCCAAGTGTATCTACAAGTGTATTGCCTAATTTCCGAACACTTAGATATTTTTTAAAATACCATCTAAAATGTATTTCTAGTTTAATTCTACTCAGTCAAGGATTATATTATTTTAATCATTTGAATTTGTTGAGCATTTGTGTCTCAACATATGTTTAATATTAGTTTTATTTTCATTTATGTATTTATTTATTTTTGAGATAGAGTCTTGTTCTGTCACCCAGCCTGGAGTGCAGCCGTGCTATCTCAGCTCACTGCAACCTCTATTCCCCTCAAGTGATTCTCCTGCCTCAGCCTCCTGAGTAGCTGGGATTACAGGTACATGCCACCACACCGGGCTGATTTCTGTATTTTTAGTAGAGACGGGGTTTTGCCATGTTGGTCAGGCTGGTCTCGAACTCCTGGCCTCAAATGATCGCCCACATCGGCCTCCCAAAGTGCTGGAATTACAGACATCATCACCATGCTCAGCCAATATTAGTTTTACTTGTATTTGAAGAGGGACATATTCTGACATTTTGGGGTGGAATCTTCTTCATATGTCCATTAATTCAAGTTTGTTAATCTTGTTTCTCAAATCTCTTACACCTTTACTTAGGTTTACTGAGAGAGATGTATTAAAAACATCCATTTCCATTTTTTTTTTATAGGGGGTCCATTCCAAGATGGCCAAATAGGAACAGCTCCAGTCTGTAGCTCCCAGCGTGATCGATGGAGAAGACAGGTGATTTCTGCATTTCCAGGTGAGCTCTGAAGAGAGCAGTGGTTCTCCCAGCATGGTGTTTGAGCTCTGAGAACAGACAGACTGACTCCTCAAGTGGGTTCCTGACCCCTGTGTAGCCTAACAAAGAGACACCTCCCAGTAGGGGCCGACAGACACCTCATACAGGCAGGTGCCCCTCTGGGATGAAGCTTCCGGGGGAAGGATCAGGCAGCAATATTTGCTGTTCTGCAGCCTCCGCTGGTGATACCCAGGCAAACAGCGTCTGGAGTGGACCTCCAGCAAACTCCAACAGACCTGCAGCTGAGAGACTTGACTGTTAGAAGGAAAACTAATAAACAGGAAGGAATAACATCAACATCAACAAAAAGGACATCCACACCAAAACCCCATCTGTAGGTCACCAACATCAAAGACCAAAGGTAGATAAAACCACAAAGATGGGGAGAAACCAGAGCAGAAAAGCTGAAAATTCTAAAAACTAGAGCACCCCTTCTCCTCCAAAGGATCAGAGCTCCTCGCCAGCAACGGAACAAAACTGGACAGAGAATGACTTTGACGAGTTGACAGAAGTAGGCTTCAGAAGGTCAGTAATAACAGACTTCTCTGAGCGAAAGAAGCATGTTCTAACCCATCGCAAGGAAGCTAAAAACCTTGAAAAAAGATTAGACGAATGGCTAACTAGAATAAACAGCATAGAGAAGACATTAAATGACCTGATGGAGCTGAAAACCATGGCACGAGAACTTCGTGATGCATGCACAACCTTCAATAGCCAATTCGATCAAGTGGAAGAAAGGATATCAGTGATTGAACATCAAATTAATGAAATAAAGCAAGAAGATAAGATTAGAGAAAAAAGAGTAAGAAGAAACAAACAAAGCCTACAAGAAATATGGGATTATGTGAAAAGACCAAATATATGTTTGATTGGTGTACCTGAAAGTGACAAGGAGAATGGAACCAAGTTGGAAAACACTCTTCAGGATATTATACAGGAGAACTTCCCCAACCTAGCAAGGCAGGCCAACATTCAAATTCAGGAAATACAGAGAACACCACAAAGATACTCCTCGAGAAGAGCAACCCCAAGATCAATAATTGTCAGATTCACCAAGGTTGAAATGAAGGAAAAAATGTTAAAGGCAGCCAGAGAGAAAAGTTGGGTTACCACAAAGGGAAGCCCATCAGACTAACAGCGGATCTCTCAGCAAAAACCCTACCAGCCAGAAGAGAGTGGGGCCAATATTCAACATTCTTAAAGAAAACAATTTCCAACCCAGAATTTCATTTCCAGCCAAACTAAGCTTCATAAGTGAAGGAGAAATAAAATCCTTTACAGACAAGCAAATGCTGAGAGATTTTGTCACCACCAGTCCTGCCTTACAAGAGCTCCTGAAGGAAGCACTAAACATGGAAACGAACAACTGGTACCAGCCACTGCAAAAACATGCCAAATTGTAAAGACCATCGATGCTATGAAGAAACTGCATCAATTAACGGGCAAAATTACCAGCTAACATTATAATGACAGGATCAAATTCACACATAACAATATTAACCTTAAGTGTAAATGGGCTAAATGCCCCAATTAAAAGTCACAGACTGGAAAATTAGATAAAGAGTCAAGACCCATCAGTGTGCTGTATTCAGGAGACCCATCTCACATGCAGAGACACAAATAGGCTCAAAATAAAGGGATGGAGGAAGATCTACTAAGCAAATAGAAAGCAAAAAAAAGCAGGAGTTGCAATCCTAGTCTCTGATAAGACAGACTTTAAGCCAACAAAGATCTAAAGAGACAAAGAAGGCCATTACATAATGGTAAAGGGATCAATTCAACAAGAAGAGCTAACTAACTATCCTAAATATATATGCACCCAATACAGGAGCACCCAGATTCATAAAGCAAGTCCTTAGAGACCTACAAAGAGACTTAGACTCCCACACAATAATAATGGGAGACTTTAACACCCTTCTGTCAATATTAGACAGATCAACAAGACAGAAGGTTAACAAGGATATCCAGGACTTGAACTCAGCTCTGCACCAAGCGGACCTAATAGACATCTACAGAACTCTCCACCCCAAATCAACAGAATATACATTCTTCTCAGCACCACATCGCTCTTATTCTAAAATTGACCACATAATTGGAAGTAAAGCATTCCTCACCAAATGTAAGAGAACAGAAATCACAACAAACTATCTCTCAGACTACAGTGCAATCAAATTAGAACTCAGGATTAAGGAACTCACTCAACTACATGGAAACAACTACATGGAAACTGAACAACTTGCTCCTGAATGACTAGTGGGTAAATGACAAAATGAAGACAGAAATAAAGATGTTCTTTGAAACCAATGAGAACAAAGATACAACATACCAGAATCTCTGGGACACATTCAAAGCAGTTAGTGTAGAGGGAAATTTATAGCACTAAATGCCCACAAGAGAAGGCAGGAAAGATCTAAAATTGACACCCTAACATCACAATTAAAAGAACTAGAGAAGCAAGAGCAAACACATTCAAAAGCTAGCAGAAGGCAAGAAATAACTAAGATCAGAGCAAAACTGAAGGAGATAGGGACACAAAAATCCCTCAAAAAATCAATGAATCCAGGAGCTGGTTTTTTGAAAAGATCAACAAAATTGATAGACCACTAGCAAGACTAATAAAGAAGAAGAGAGGAATCAAATAGATGCAATTAAAAATGATAAAGGGGATATCACCACCAATCCCACAGAAATACAAACTACCATGAGAGAATACTATAAACACCTCCATGCAAAAAAAAAAAAAAAAAAAAAAAAACCCTAGAAAATCTAGTAGAAATGGATAAATTCCTGGACACATACACCCTCCCAAGACTAAACCAGGAAGAAGGTGAATCTCTGAAAAGACCAATAACAGGCTCTGAAACTGAGGCAAAAATTAATAGCCTACCAACCAAAAAAAGTCCAGGACCAGATGGATTCACAACCGAATTCTACCAGAGGTACAAACAGGAGCTGGTACCATTCCTTCTGAAACTATTCCAATCAATAGAAAAAGAGGGGATCCTCCCTAACTCATTTTATGAGGCCAGCATCATCCTGATACCAAAGCCTGGCAGAGACATAATAAGAAAGAGGGAATTTTAAACCAATATCCCTGATAAACATTGGTGCAAAAATCCTCAATAAAATACTGGCAAACCGAATCTAGCAGCACATCAAAAAGCTTATGTGCCATGATCAAGTTGGCTTCATCCCTGGGATGCAAGACTGGTTCAACATATGCAAATCAACAAACGTAATCCATCACATAAATAGAACCAACGACAAAAACCACATGATTATCTCAATAGATGAGAAAAGGCCTTGGACAAATATCAACACCACTTCATGCTAAAAACTCTCAATAAATTAGGTATTGATGGAACGTATCTCAAAATAATAAGAGCTATTTATGAGAAACCCACAGCCGATACCATACTGAATGGGCAAAAATTGGAGGCATTCCCTTTGAAAACTGGCACAAGACAAGGATGCCCTCTCTCACCACTCCTATTCAATATGGTGTTGGAAGTTCTGGCCAGGGCAATCAGGCAAGAGAAAGAAATAAAGGGTATTCAATTAGGAAAAGAGGAATTCAAATTGTCCCTGTTTGCAGATGACATGATTGCATATTTAGAAAACCCCATCATCTCAACCCAAAAACTCCTTAAGCTGATAAGCAACTTCAACAAAGTCTCAGGATACAAAATCAATGTGCAAAAATCACAAGCATTCCTATACACCAACAACAGACAGAGAGCCAAATCATGAGTGAACTCCCATTCACAATTGCTACAAAGAGAATAAGATACCTAGGAATCCAACTTACAATGGATGTGAAGGACCTCTTCAAGGAGAACTACAAAACACTGCTCAATGAAATAAAAGAGGACACAAACAAATGGAAGAACATTCCATGCTCAGGGATAGGAGGAATCAATATTGTGAAAATGACCCTACTGCCCAAGGTAATTTATAGATTCAATGCCATCCCCATCAAGCTACCAAGGACTTTCTTCACAGAATTGGAAAAAAATACTCTAAAGTTCATATGGAACCAAAAAAGAGCCCTCATAGCCAAGACAATCCTAAGCAAAAAGAACAAAGCTGGAGGCATCACTCTACCTGACTTCAAACTATACTACAAGGCTACAGTAACCAAAACAGCATGACATGGTACTGGTACCAAAACAGAGATATAGACCAATGGAACAGAACAGAGCCCTCAGAAATAACACCACACATCTACAACTATCTGATCTTTGACAAACCTGACAAAAACAAGAAATGGGGAAAGGATTCCCTATTTAATAAATGGTGCTGGGAAAACTGGCTAGCCATATGTAGAAAGCTGAAACTGGATGTCTTCCTTATACCTTAGACAAAAATTAATTCAAAATGCATTAAAGACTTAAATGTTAGACCTAAAACCATAAAAACCCTAGAAGAAAACTTAGGCAATACCACTCAGGACATAGGCATGGGCAAAGGCTTCATGTCTAAAACACCAAAAACAATGGCAACAAAAGCCAAAATAGAAAAATGGGATCTAATTAAACTAAAGAGCTTCTGCACAGCAAAAGAAACTACCATCAGAGTCAACAGGCAACCTATAGAATGGGAGAAAAATTTTGCAACCTACTCATCTGACAAAAGGCTAATATCCAGAATCTACAAAGAACTTACACAAATTTACTAGAAAAAAACAAACAACCCCATCAAAAAGTGGGCAAAGGATATGAACAGACACTTCTCAAAAGAAGACATTTATGCAGCCAAAAGACACATAAATAAATGCTCATCATCACTGGTCATCAGAGAAATGCAAATCAAAACCACAATGAGATACCATCTCACACCAGTTAGAATGGCAATCATTAAAAAGTCAGGAAACAACAGATGCTGGAGAGGATGTGGAGAAATAAGAGTGCCTTTACATTGTTGGTGGGAGTGTAAATTAGTTCAACCATTGTAGAAGACAGTGTGGTGATTCCTCAAGGGTCTAGAACTAGAAATACCATTTGACCCAGCAATCCCATTATTGGGTATATACCCAAAGGATTATAAATCATGCTACTATAAAGACTCATGCACACATATGTTTATTGCGGCACTATTCACAATAACAAAGACTTGGAACCAACCCAATCCAGTCCATCAATGATAGACTGGATTAAGAAAATGTGGGACACGTACACCATGGAATACCATGCAGCCATAAAAAAGGATGTGTTCATGTCCTTTGCAGGGACATGGATGAAGCTGGAAACCAACACTCTCAGCAAACTATCACAAGGGCAGAGAACCAAACATTACATATTCTCACTCATGGGTGGGAGTTGAACAGAGGGAACACTTGGACACAGGCTGGGGAACATCACACACTGGGGCCTGTAGGGGGATGGGGGACTGGGGGAGGGATAGCATTAGGAGAAATACCTAATGTAAATGGCGAGTTGATGGGTGCAGCAAACCAATATGGCACATGTATACCTATGTGGCAGATCTGCACGTTGTGCACATTTACCCTAGAACTTAAAGTATAATTTTTTTAAAAACCCATCCACTGTAGTTATAATTTCCTTTTCCTTCTATTTCTGCCAGTTTTTTTCCCTGAGGCTATATTATTAGTGGCATATAATTTAGAATTTTATATCTTCTGACAGATGGACACTTTATCATCATTAAATCTCTCCTTTTTTATTTGCTCATGCTTTTTATCTTAAAGTCTGCTATTTCTATTTCTGGTTTAAAAAAATGTTTTCATCATGAATGTGTATTGAGTTCTGTCAAATGCTTTTCCTGCATTAAAGTGATTATATAATTTTTGTTTGCTTGTTTGTTTGTTTGCTTTTTGAGACAGAGTTTTGCTCTTGTTGCCCAGGCTGGAGTGCAATGGCGCCATCTCGGCTCACTGCAACCTCCGCCTCCTGGGTTTAAGCAATTCTCCTGCCTCAGCCTCCTGAGTAGCTGGGACTACAGTGCCCACCACCATGCCCGGCTAATTTTTGTATTTTTTAGTAGAGACAGGGTTTCACCATGTTGGCCACACTGGTCCCAAACTCCTTACCTCAGGTGATCCACCCGCCTTGGCCTCCCAAAGTGGTTGGATTACAGGTGTGAGCCACCGCGTCTGGCCCATATAATTTTTTATTTCGTTAATGTGGTATATTGATTTCTTATTGCTGCTGTAACAAACTACCACAGAGCTAGTGACTTAACACAAATTTATTGTATATTCAAAAGTACAAAATGAGGTTCTCTGGGCTATACTCAGGGTGTTAACAGGACTGTGTTCTTTTCTGGAAGGTCTATGGGAGAATTAGTTTTTGTATTTTTTTACAACTTCTAGAGGCTGCCTGCATTCCTTGGCTCATGGCCCCCATCCATCTTCATAACCACCAATGGCCAGTGGAGTCCTTCTCATACCACATCACTCTGATACTCTTCTGCCTCCCTCTTCCACACTTGGGTCCCTGTGATTACATGAGACCCAACTAGGTAATTCATGATAATCTGCATATTTTAAGGTTAGCTGATTAATTACATTGGCTACCTCAATTTCCCTTTAGCACCTTAATTTCCCTTTGACATGCAAGATAATTACAGGTTGCAGGGATTATTAGGGCATAGATATTTTTGGAGGGCTGTCGTTCACATGTGGTGAACTGTATTTTTTCTCAAATGTTGTATCAACCTTGAATTCATATGAGATAAACCCCATATTGTCATGATGTATTAAGCTTGTTCTTTATTAATAGACTTAATTTGCTAATATTTTGTTAATGACTTTTGCATTTGTGTTCATGAGGAATATTTGTCCATAAATTTCTTTTTTAATAATGTCTTTGTCAGCTTTTGGTATCATGGTTTTGCCAGCCTAAGAGAAAAAGTTGAAAAGAATTCTCTTCTACTTTCTACATGAATTTAGTTATGGTTGGTATTATTTCTGTTTGTCTGTGTGTTTGCTTTTAAACAGCTTTATTGGGATGTAAATTTTAGATCATAAAATTCACTCTGTATAAGTGCACATTTTAATAATTTTTGTAAATTCTTAGAGTTGGACAGCCATCACCACAATCCAGTTTTAGAACATTTCAGTTACCCCAGAAAGCTTCCACATACCCCCCCCACAGCCCCAGGCAACCACTACTTTATAGATTTGCCTTCCTGACTTTATATA
Source organism: Gorilla gorilla gorilla (assembly GCF_029281585.2). NCBI lineage: Eukaryota > Metazoa > Chordata > Mammalia > Primates > Hominidae > Gorilla > Gorilla gorilla. Next base: position 145,757,094 of record NC_086017.1, on the reverse strand, counting down.
AATGGATTCATACAATATATAACCTTTTGGCTTCTTTTACTTAGTATTTTTTTTTTTTTTTGAGGTGGAGTCTCACTCTGTCGCCCAGGCTGGAGTGCAATGGCGCAATCTCAGCTCACTGCAACCTCTGCCTCTCAGGTTAAAGCAATTCTCCCGCCTCAGCCTCCCCAGTAGCTGGGATTACAGGCACCCACCATCACGCCCAGCTATTTTTTTTTATTTTTGTAGAGATGGGATTTCATTATGTTAACCAGGCTAGTCTCAAACTCCTGACCTCAGGTGATCCACCTTGGCCTCCCAAAGTGCTGGGATTACAGGAATGAGCCACCACACCCAGCCCTTAGTGTGTTTTAGTGTTTCATCCATGTTGTAGCATGTATGAGTACTTCATTCCTTTGTATTGCTATATAGTATTATTTGCATGGATATACTATTTTTCATTCACTTACCAGTTGATAAACATTTACATTTTGGCTATTATGAGTAATGCCACTATAGACATTTGAATGATGTCTTTATATCAACATACAAATATGGATATATATTCTCACTTCTAGGTACCTAGCAGTAGAATTACTGTGTTGAATATATAAAGAACTCTTACCCTTTCATAATAAGAAAATAAACAACCCAATTAAAAACTGCACAGAAGGTTTGAATGTACATTTCACCAAACATATGAATGGCTAATAAGCACATGAAAAGGTGCTCACTTTAGTCATTATGGAAATGCAAATTAATACCACAATGCGTTATCAGTACACACCCACTAGAATGGTTATAATCTAAAAGACTAATAGCTATCAAGCATTGGTGAGGATGTGGTTAAATTGAAACCCTCAAATGTTGCTGATGAGAATATAAAATAGCTTAGCCACTTTGGAAAACAGCTTGGTATTTTTAAAAGTTAAACATCACTGATCATTAAAAGCTCACTGATCATCAAAAAGCTCAGCATCACTGATCATTAAAGAAATGCAAATCAATCACAGTGAGGGCTGGGCATGGTGGCTCACGCCTATAACCCCAGTACTTTGGGAGGCCAAGGCGGGCAGATCACTTGAGATCAGGAATTCAAGACCAACCTGGTCAACATGGTGAAACTCCATCTCTACAAAAATACAAAAATTAACCGGGCATGGTGGTGCATGCCTGTAGGTCCAGCTACTCAAGAGGCTGAGGCAGGAGAATCATTTGAACCCAGGAGGCAGAGGTTGCAGTGAGGTGAGATCGCGCCACTGCACTCCAGCCTGGGTGACAGAGCAAGACTCCATGTCAAAAAAAAAAAAAAAAAAAAAAAAACACAAGTCAGAATGACGATTATTAAAAAGTCAAGAAACAATAGATGCTAGCGAGGCTGTGGAGAAATAGGAATGCTTTTACACTGTTGGTGGTAATGTAAATTAGTTCAACCATTGTGGAAGATAGCATGGTGATTCCTCAAGGATCTAGAACCAGAAATACCATTTGACCTAGCAATCCCATTACTAGGTATACGCTCAAAGGAATTTAAATCATTCTACTATAAAGACACATGCATACATGTTTATTGCAGCACTGTTTACAATAGCAAAGACATGGAACCAACCCAAATGCCCATCAATGATAGACTGGATAAAGAAAATGTGGCACATATACACCATGGAATACTATGCAGCCATGAAAAGGAATGAGATCACGTCCTTTGCAGGGACATAGATGAAGCCAGAAGCCATCATCCTCAGCAAACTAACACAGGAACAGAAAACCAAACACTGCATATTCTCACTCATATGTGGGAGTTGAACAATGAGAACACAGGGACACAGGGAGGGGAACAACACACACTGAGGCCTGTCACGCGGGTGGACGGAAAGATGAGGGAGAGCATTAGGACAAACAGCTAATGCATTTGGGGCTTAAAGCCTAGATGATGGGTTGATAGGTGCGGCAAACCACCATGGCACGTGTATACCTGTGTAACAAACCTGCACATTCTGCACATGTATTCCAGAACTCAAAGTAAGAAAAAAAAAGTTAAAAATAAAAAATTAGCCAGGCATGGTGGCGCACACTTGTAGTCCCAACTACTTGGGGAGGCTGAGGCATGAGAATTGCTTGAACTCGGGAGGTAGAGCTTGCAGTGAGCCAAGATTGCACCAGCCTGGGTGACACAGCCAGACTCCATCTCAAAAAAAAAAAAAAGTGGATTAGAAAAGGCCACAAAAAAGTTTTTGGTAAGCTTTTTTTCCATACAACTGTGAAGCATATATGATGAAATGTTGACATTTGTTAAATCCAAGGGAAAAAATCATCCATGCTACTATTTTTTAAAAAGAAGCTTTGCCTAACCCAGGGTCACAATTTTCTCCTATTTTTTTTTCCTAGAAGTTTTTTGGCTTTGGTTCTTTATAGATGGCACTCTATTGCAAAAACAGCCCCATTCTGGTTGAAGGGACATATGATGGGTGGCCAGTTTCTGTGGCTCCAGTCTTGTTTGGAGCCCTGCAGACAAGGGGAGATGGCTCTCCTCCTGCTGGGCCCACACTCCCTTTCCTGGGAATCTTAACTGCAGTAATGCATCATGGTCCCAGGTCATCTTTACTACGCCAACACTAGTGTGAGCAGAGGTTACAAACTTTACTGTTTGGCCTGCACAGTGTTGTTTTTTGTTTGTTTGTTTTAAGTTAATTGGTGCTAACATTTGAAAACCAGGAAAATGGCATTAAAAAATTGAGCAGCCAGCTTTTCCTGAGAAGCCCGTGAACCCAGGGAGCCAAGTTTTAGTTCCTCCTTTTGGATGGGCTGGCTCTCCAAGTCACCCCAGGCGTGCCCCTCTATTGTCTCCCAGACCCCGAGGCCAGGGTCAACTTCCTGCCCTGATGCCTTCCTACAGCTGCCCTCTTGGGTGGCTGAAGTTACATACAGAGTTCCATCTACAGCATTTTTATTGTCTTCCCTTTTCAGCATCTCACCTGGCCTTGTGACAGCCTTGATGAATTAGGATCATAGTCCACATTCTGCATATGAAGAAACTGCCCAAGGGCATACAGCTGCTAAGTGGCAAGCTGGCTTTGAGGCCCTACCTCTCCGCTCTCAGTCTCATTTCACTGGGCCTCATTGCCCTGGGCACTGGGGCTTCAAGCATTGGTGATGCAAATTGCTAAGGGCACAGGTGTGTTACTAGTCCTGCCATGCGCACTTGTCAGAGTTTCTTGGGGCAGGAAGGGAGCTGGCATCTGTGTCTTCTGTGCTGGCATCTTCAGGGAATAGCAGGAACTCAGTCTTCTAAGATGAGGGGTTTGCTTGATTAATGTTTGATGAATGAATTAATAAATGGATAAACTGTCATTCTGAGTAGCCCATGTATGTTAAGCATTAATCAAAATAAATTTTAACTGCAGAAATATTTTAGTGGAAGCATAAAAGAAGAGGAGAAAGGGCTGGCCTGCAATGTCCCGGAAACCATACCAGGGCTTCACCACCAAGGCTCTTTCATCCAAAGGCCCAACATTCAAGAGAAGACTTCCCGTGAAAAGCATAAACAATTATATTTACACCTGTGGGGTAAACTGGAGAGAATTTAAGGGGGCTTACATGTAAAAGTCATTGCATTTCTCTGCAATATGTAATTATGATGATGAAAATAAAATGCAAGTATTAAGAAATATTGCATTTATATGAAACTTCTAATATAATCTTTGCAAAAATATTTGATGAAAATCCTATGGCCCAGCACAGTGGCTCAAGCCTGTAATCCTAGCACTTTGGGAGGCCTAGGGTGGATTGCTTGGGCCCAGGAGTTCGAGACCAGCCTGGGCAACATAGGGAAACCCCATCTCTACAAAAAATTTAAAAAATTAGCCAGATGTGGTGGCAGACACCTGTAATCACAGCTACTCAGCAGGCTAAGGTGGGAGGATCACCTGAGACCAGGATGCCTAAGCTGCAGTGAGCCGTGATTATGCCAATGCACTCCAACCTGGGCCACAGAGTGAGACCCTGTCTCCAAAGAAAGAAAGAGAAAAGGAAAGAAAGGAAGAAAGGGAGGGAGGGAGGGAGGGAGAAAGAGGGCCACAGAGTGAGACCCTGTCTCCAAAGAAAGAAAGAAAAAAGGAAAGAAAGGAAGAAAGGGAGGGAGGGAGGGAGGGAGAAAGAGGGCCACAGAGTGAGACCCTGTCTCCAAAGAAAGAAAGAAAAAAGGAAAGAAAGGAAGAAAGGAAAGAAAGGAAGAAAGGGAGGGAGGGAGAAAGACGGCCACAGAGTGAGCCTACGTCTCCAAAGAAAGAAAAAAGGAAATAAAGGAAGAAAGGAAAGAAAGGAAAAAAGGGAGGGAGGGAGAAAGAGGGCCATAGAGTGAGACCGTGTCTCCAAAGAAAGAAAGAAAAAAGGAAAGAAAGGAAGAAAGGGAGGGAGGGAAGGAGGGGGAAAGAGGGAAGCAAGGAAGGAAGGGAGGAAGGAAGGAAGGAAGGAAGGAAGGAAGGAAGGAAGGAAGGAAGGAAGGAAGGAAGGATGGAAGGAAGGAAGGATGGAAGGAAGGGAGGGAGGGAGGGAGGGAAAGAAGGAAGAGAGAGAGAGACAGGGAGGGAGGGGAAGGGGGACGGAGGGAGGGACGGAGGGATGAAGGAAGGAAGGAAAGAAAGAAGGAAGGAAGGAAGGAAGGAAGGAAAGAAGGAAAGAGTTATCTTAAGCTTTCTAGCATGAAAATTCCTGATGTTTTTAGTGACAGTCTTTAAATTCTTCATAGTCCGTATTGATGAGAAGCTTTGGCAAAATAGTGTTAATTTTCTTTACAATATTTATTTGAAAATTCCAACAGTACAGATTGTATATAAAGACTCTAATTGAGATTCTTGTTTCATTGACAAATTGTTAAAATTCTTAACTGCCAGTGGTGGTAGCTCACACTTGTAATTCCAGCACTTTGGGATGCTGAGGCTGGCGGATTGCTTGAATCCTGAAGTTCAAAACCAGACTGGACAACATGGTAAAACCCCATCTCTACAAAAAAAAATACAAAAAATTAGCCAGGTGTGGGGGCACGTGCCTGAAGTCCCAGCTACTCAGGAGGCTGAGGTGGATCACTTGAGCCCAGGAGATGGAGGTTGCAGTGAGCTGTGACTGCACCACTGAACTCCAGCCTGGGTGACAGAGTGGGACTCTATAACCAAAAAAAAAAATCTTAGCAATATTATGAATAAATTTTGAATCTAATCAAATATTTTTAGATCCAGTGTTAAAAAATAATGAGAAACCCTAATTTGAAGAATTATATTTCTTGTTGGAGCAGGCACCCTGTAGCTTGGCATGAGAGGCAGCAGAGCATGCCAGCAGCAGACAGACATAATTGTCTGACACATCACTAGATAATACTTTTGGCCTTGTTTGTAGTGTTTAAGTTTAGGTCAAGGATCCAAAATGCATCTTGAGATTTCAGAAAGATTCAGAAACTGTTGGATTGCTTTGTAAAAACAGATTTGGGACTGCTGTCTAGAGCTGTGCCCACCTGAGCTCTGTCTGGTCTCCCTGCAGAAGCCGCTCCTCCATCTCTCTTCTCACCCCAGTCCTAAGGAGCTGCACTTCGGCAGTGAGCAATTATCTTGGAGCACACAGAGCACCAGCTCCTCCAATAGTGCTACAGGCCCCTTGTCCACAGAGGACAGTAGCATACTCTGCAACTCTGCAGAGGAAATGGCTGAGTGGTCCAGCTTCTCCCTGATCATATGCAGCCAGCCCATGAGGCTGCATGTCAAGCATTGGGATTGTGACCTACAGAGACTGTAGTGTGCTTGTTCAAACCTGGTCTTCTTCCAAGAAGCCCCAGGAGAAGAGCACTCACCATCCCAGGCTTGCCCTAAATGCTGTCCTAAATGCTGAGGGCTTCCAAAACCTCAGGGCCTAACTCTAACACAGGTAGAATGCTCTGATCTGTCAGATGCAGAACAATAGTTCTCCAAAATTCCAAAAAGTATGTCATGAATAAAAAAAATTAATATTACCTTGCTTGGGTAAGTTGATTTATTATCTCAGCCCATTTGAAGGCTAAGCTCTTACTTAGCCAGAATACCCAAAGCAACCCTAAGCAAAAAGAACAAAGCCAGAGGCATCACACTATCCAACTTCAAACTATACTACAAAGCTACAGTAACCAAAACAGCATGGTACAGGTGCAAAAACAGACACATAGAACAATGGAATAGAATAGAAAACTCAGAAATAAAGCCACATGCCTACAGCCATCTGATCTTCAACAAAGTCAACAAAAATAAACCATGGGTAAAGGACTTCCTATTCAACAAACAGTGCTGGGATAGCTGGCTAACCATATGCAGAAGATTGAAACTGGACCCTTACCTTTCATCATATACAAAAATTAACTCAAGACGGAGTAAAGAGTTAAATGTAAAATTTCAGATTATAAGAAACCTAGAAGAAAGCCTAGGAAACACCATTCTGGACATCAGCCTAGGCAAAAAATTTATGACTAAGTTCCCAAAAGCAATGGCAACAAAAACAAAAATTGACAAGTGGGACCTAATTAAACTAAAGAACTTCTGCACAGCAAAAGAAACTATCAACAGAGTAAACAAAATGGGAGAACATATCCTCAAACTAAACAATCTGACAAAGATTTAATATCCAGAATCTATAAGGAACTTAAACAACTCAACAAGCAAAAAGCAAACAACCCCATTAAACAGTGAGCAAAAGAGATGAACAGACACTTCTCAAAAGAAGACATACAAGCAGTCAACAAACATATGAAAAAATGCTCAACATCACTAATTATCAGAGAAATGCAAATGAAAACCATACTGAGATAACCATCTCACATCAGTCAGAATGGCTATTATCAAAAAGTCAAAAAAACAACAGATGCTGGTGTGGTTGCAGAGAAAAGGGAATGCTTTATACACTGTTGGTGAGAATATAAATTAGTACAGCCACTGTGGAAAACAGTTTGGAGATTTCTCAATGAACTTAAAACAGAACTACCATTTGACCCAGCAATTCCATTACTAGGTATATATATATAAAAGAAAATAAATCATTCCACCAAAAAGACACATAAACTCATACATTCAGCATTACACCATTCACAATAACAAAGACATAGAATCAACCCAGGTGTCCATCAATAGTGGATTAGATAAAGAAAATGTGGTACATATACACCATGGAATACTACACAGCCATAGAAAAGAACGAAATCATGTCCTTTGCAGCAACATGGATGCAGCCAGAGGCCATTATCCTAAGCAAGATAAGGCAGGAACAGAAAACCAAATACTGTATGTTCTCTCTTACAAGTGAGAGCTAGACATTGGGTAGTAACGGACATAAAGATGGCAACAATAGACACTGGGGATAGAAAGAGGAAGAAGGGAGGGGAGCAAGGGTTGAAAAACTGTCTATTGGATACTATGCTCACTACCTGGGTATTGGGATCATCCATATCCCAAACCTCAGTATCATGCAGTACACCCATGTAACAAACCTGCACGTGCACCCCCTGAATTTAAAATAAAAGTTGAAATTATTTTTTAAAAAAAGACTAAGTTCTTAGAGTCAAGATTGACATTAAGCACAAATACTGCCTCCTGTAAACAAGTGAATGTTCCCAGAAAACCAACATGACCAGGCATGAGATAAAACATAAGTAAGCCTCTAAATTCTTAACCTGGAGTCCACAGACACTTCCCAAGGGATCCAATGATACAATTTAGGGTTCCATGAACTTGGGTGGGAAAAACTGACATCCTTATTTTCAATAACCTCTGACTGAAATGTACTTTTCTTCCATTATGAGTATAGGCCACAGTGCTAGCAGTACCTGTAGCTTTATTCTAAAAGAAATCACAGATATTTTCATAGCTCATTACAATTGTGATGGACATATTAAAACATTACTTTCATATGTCCCCACTTCAAAAGCATGGTAGGTGATAGACCTGCCACTCAGTCTTGTTATTTAATGAGTTAACAAAGAAGTGCATATAATACTACATCACAAATTTGTTTTTTCTTAGGTTTTCATAACTGAATGAAGATATTTTATTTTCCATTTAATGCTTTGTATCTTTTGTTGTTGTTGCTGTTGTTGTTGTTGTTGTTGTTGTTGTTGTTGTTGTTGAGACAGAGTCTCGCTCTGTCACCCAGGCTGGAGTGCAGTGGCACGATCTCAGCTCACTGCAAGCTCCGCCTCCTGGGTCCACGCCATTCTCCTGCCTCAGCCTCCCAAGTAGCTGGGACTACAGGTGCCCGCCACCATGCCCAGCTAATTTTTTGTATTTTTAGTAAAGACGGGGTTTCACCATGTTAGTCAGGATGGTCTCGATCTCCTGACCTTGTGATCCACCTGCCTCAGCCTCCCAAAGTGCTGGGATTACAGGCGTGAGCCACCACACCCGGCCTTTGTATCTTACTTTATGCACTTAGTCATTATTCTGAGGGGTCCATAGGCTCCTCAACTCTGCCAGAGGCATCCCTGACACACAGAAGGTAAAGAACCTCTAAGTACCTAAGCCACCAGCTCCCATTCCATTTGGGAAGCAACAGAGGAGGCTGAGGCAAGATGCTTGCCAGTGGGAGGGAGAGAGGGCACTCCTAATCCCATTCAGAGGCTGACCTGGCCCTGGGGAATTTGACTTGCTGTGTTTTCCATTCTGTTTTGGCATATTCTTAAAAAACACTTGATGTGATTTGGTTGTGTCTCTGCCCAAATCTCATCATAAATTCCCACATGTTGTGGGAGGGACCCAGTGGGAGGTGGTTGAATCATGGGGGCAGGTCTTTCTTGTGCTGTTCTCATGACAGCACAGAATAAGTCTGTGCTGAATAAGTCTCATGAGATCTGATGTTTTTAACAAGGGGAGTTTCTCTGCACAGGCTCTCTTTTTGCCTGCTGCCCTCCACGTAAGATGTGACTTGCTCCTTCTTGCCTTCTGCCATGATTGTGAGGCTTTCCCAGCCAAGTGGAACTGTAAGTCCATTACACCTCTTCTGTAAATCGCCCAGTCTCAGGCATGTCTTTATCAGCAGCATGAAAACAGACTAATACAGTAAATTGGTACCAGTAGAGTGGGGTGTTGCTGAAAAGATATCTGAAAATGTGGAAGCGATTTTGGAACTGGGTAGCAGGCAGAGGTTGGAACAGCTTGGAGGGCTCAGAAGAAGACAGGAAAATGTGGGAAAGTTTGGAACTTCCTAGAGACTTGTTGAATGGCTTTGACCAAAATGCTGATAACTATATGGACAATGAAATCCAGGCTGATCTGGTTTCAGATGGAGATGAGGAACTTGTTGGGAACTGGAGCAAAGGTGGCTCTTGCTATGTTTTAGCAGAGACTGGCCGCATTTTGCCCCTACTCCAGAGATTTGTGGAATTTTGAACTTGAGGGAGATGATTTAGGGTATCTGGCAGAAGAAATTTCTAAGCAGCAAAGCATTCAACAGGTGACTCGGGTGCTGTTAAAAGCATTGTTTTAAATGAGAAACAGAGCATAAAAGTTTGGAAAATCTGCAGCCTGACAATGCAATAGAACAGCAAATCCCACTTTCTGAGGAGAAATTCAAGCTAGCTGCAGAAATTCGCATAAGTAATGATGAGCCAAATGTTAATCCCCAAGACAATGGGGAATATATCTCCAGGGCATTTCAGAGGTCTTCACAGCAGCCTCTCCCATAACAGGCCTGGAGGCCTAGGAAGAAAAAATGGTTTCATGGGCCGGCCCCAGGGTCCCCATGCTGTGTGCAGCCTAGGAACTTGGTGCCCTGTGTCCCAGCCACTCCAGCTGTGGCTGAAAGTGGCCAACGTAGAGCTCAGGCCATAGCTTCAGAGGGTGCAAGTCCCAAACCTTGGCAGATTCCATGTGGTGTTAGTCCCGCAAGTGTGTAGAAGACAAGAATTGAGGTTTGGGAACCTCCACCTAGATTTCAGAGGGTGTATAGAAACGCTTGGATATCCAGGCAGAAGTTTGCTGCAGAGGTTGGGTCTTCATGCAGAACCTCTGCTAGGGCAGTGCGAAAGGGAAATGTGGGGTCAGAGCCCACACACAGAGTCCCCACTAGGGTACTGCCTGGTGGAACTGTGAGAAGAGGGCCATTGTCCTCCAGACCCCAGAACGGTAGATCCACCGACAGCTTGCACCATGCACCTGGAAAAGCCACAGTCTCTCAATGCCAGCCCATGAAAGCAGCTGGGAGAGAGGCTGTACCATGCAAAGCCACAGGAGTGGAGCTGTGCAAGACCATGGGAAGCCACCTTTTGCATCAGCGTGACCTGGATGTGAAACATGGGGTCAAAAGAGATCATTTTGGAGCTTTAAGATTTGACTGCCCCGCTGGATTTCGGACTTGCACGGGGCCTGTAGCCCCTTTGTTTTGGCCAATTTCTCCCATTTGGAATGGGTATATTTACCCAATGCCTGTATCCCTATTGTATCTGAGAAGTAATTCACTCATTTTCGATTTTACAGGCTCATAGGCTCAGATTTGCCTTGTCTCAGATGAGACTTTGGACTATGGACTTTTGAGTTAGTGCTGAAATAAGTTAAGACTTTCGGAGATTGTTGGGAAGGCATGATTGGTTTTGAAATGTGAGGACACAAGATATGTGAGAGTCCAGGGGTGGAATGATGTGGTTTGGCTGGGGCCCCACCCAAATTTCACCTGAATTCCCATGTGTTGTGGGAGGAATCTGGTGGAAGGTGGTTGAATCATGGGGGCAGGTCTTTCTCATGCTGTTCTCGTGATGGTGAATAAGTCTCGCAAGATCTGATGATTTAAAAAGGGGAGTTTCTCTGCACAGGATCTCTTTATGCCTGCTGCCCTCCATGTAAGATGTGACTTGCTCCTCCTTGCCTTCCGCCATGATTGTGAGGTTTCAGCCACGTGGAACTGTAAGTCTATTACATCTCTTTCTTTTGTAAATCACCCAGTCTCAGGTATGTCTTTATCAGCAGCATGAAAATGGACTAATAAAACACTTAATACTTCAAATATTTTGGATCTCTGGAAAACAGCTTGAGAAATGTGGATTTAAGGAATGACTTTGCCTGGGGAAGCATCTGGAATTGCTTGGTGTTGTTAAACAATGGGTTAATGTTAAACCTTTTTGGAGCAAAATAAACAGATCAGGTGATGCCCTCCTAGTCTACAAGCCATAGCTCATGCAGGAGGTAGCAGGTTGAACATATCACCAATCTGGAACCTTTCCTGTCCTTTGCCCATGGTCCAGAATTTATTAATATGAACAGGCTACTCCTGGGGTTCCATGCTGGGCTGAGGGGCCTGTCTTCCAGAAAAGGGGATCCTTGGGGAAGCACTGAGCTCCTGCCCCAGCCACTGCCCTGTTGGGTTACACAGGGACCTGCAGGGTTGCAGTGCATGCTCCTGTTGGGACCAAGGGCTATGCTTGCCTGTGGCTGAAGGAACTAACTGGGAGATAACACTTCCGGTCTTGTTTGTTGTATTTTATTTAAGTTGGGGATCTGAAACACATGTCCTAGATCACAGAAAAGTCAGGGACGGGTGGGCTGTTTGGGTTTATGCTATACATCAATGGCAAGACAAATCCAAGAGCTGGCCCACTGAGAGGCCCCCATTACCTCCCAAAGCTGGTGCCACAGAAATCAGGACAGCTCTGGGAACTGATGATTAGCCCATCCAGTGGATGCCTGTCAAAGGGATAGCCACTCCAGAAAAGGACTAGGAAGACTAGTTTCAAAGAGTATCTTAGCTGATCTGTTTCTCATAGCCAAAGAAATAAAGCAGGTTTAGGTAATGTACTTGGCTTTTCTTTCTTTACTTTGCCCAATCATGCTCGTAGAGATACTGAGGGACTTGCTAAGCAGTCTTAGGGCAGAATTTCAATATGCATGTATTCCATTTCCATTTCCATTTCCATTTCCTTCCATTTCATTCCATTCCACTCAGGTTGATTCCATTCCATTCCATTCCACTTGGGTTGATTCCATTCTATTCCATTCCATTCCCTTCCCTTCCATTCCATTCCATTCCATTCTACTCGGGTTGATTCCACTCCACTCCCACTCCCACTCCCACTCCACTCTCCACTCCACTCCACATCAGTGGTCTGTAACCCTCTAAAGTGTTTGTAAACAGTCCTCCTCTAAGCACTGAGGTTAGCGCCAAGCATTCCTGCAGCTTCTCCTTAGAATACACATAGCCAAGACACTGCCTGGCTGATGAGTGGCCTTTGCTGCCTGCACCCTCGCCTAACAGGAAGCAGCACCAAGACTGAACTCCCACCCGGAAGAGGAGGAACCCCTGCGGTGTGCAGGCCCCCGGCCCTCTGCCCCACAATATCGCACAGTGCAGAGCCAACCCACACCACAAGCAATGATTAACAGAGCTTGATCATCCACTCTCTCCAAGAAAGGTACCGTTACTCCTGAATGTGAACTGAGAGTTGAAAATAGAAAACTTTAGAATAGCTTGTGCTATATGTGTTGTGGTATTCCCTTAATATAAACTTGATATTTTTAAGGAGCTGCCATATATCAGAGGCTTTTTTTTTTTTTTTTGGTAACAGTGATTAAGATATAATTTACATACTATATAATTCACCCATTTAAAGTACACAATTCAGTTGTTTTTAGTTGTTATATTCAGAGTTGTGCAACCATCACAATCAATTTTAGAACATTTTCATCTCAAAAAGAAACCCCATACCCTTTAGTCTTCACCTCCCAATCCTACTATCCCCACCCCATTTCCCACCCCAACCTTCCGCCGCCAATCCCTAGCAACTACCAATCTACTTTCTATCTCTACAGATTTGTCTATTCTGGGCAATTCATATAAATGGAGTCATACAATATGTGATTGGATTTTTTTTTTTTTTTTTTTTTGCTTTCTTCCTGTTTTCAAGGTTCATCCATGCTGTGGCATCAGTAGTATAATACTTCATTCAAATCTTTTTGTTCCCAAATAACATTCCATTACATGGATATACATTTTGTTTATTCATTCATCAATGATGGACATTTAGGTTGCTTCCACTTTGGTGTTATTGTGAATAATGTTAAGATCATTTGTGTACAAATTTTTGTGTGGATATATTTTCATTTTTCTTGGGCATATATTTAGGATTGGTATTGCTGGGTAATATGGTAACTCTTTTTGAGGAACTGCCAAACTGTCTTCCAGAGTGACTGCACTATTTTACATTCCCATCAGCAACATATGAGTGTTCCAATTTCTCCACATCATCTTCAACACTTGTGATTGTCCATTTTTTTTATTATAGTGGAAGTGTAATGGTATCTCATTTTGATTTTGATTTGCATTTCTCTGATGACTAATGATGTTGAACATCTTTTCATTTGCTTAATAGCCATCTGTACATCTTTGGAGAAATGTCTATTCCAATCTTTTGTCCATTTTTGAACTGAATTGTCTTTTTATTATTGAAAAGCTTAAATTTTGAATGACTATTCAACTGCACTTTAAAATTCAGCCCCAGAAGGGAGAGGTTGGACTCCACCAATTTTATGTCTCTCCCCAGGAAATGGGATACCATTCTGGGAGAACTCTAGTCCCTATAGCTATGGTTTTTAATCTCTTTTTGATTCACAGACACCTTCAAGATTCTAATGAAAATTATGAACCTTCTCCCCAGAAAAATGCACAATGCACATTTTTTGCATTTAATATATTACTATTATTAACATTAATAAATGTTTTGCATTTAATATCAAGGAGTTTTAGACCTTCTCCTATCAACTACTGCCTTATGTTCTTTTTCTAAGAGGAGTGCAAAAGTTCCTCTGATTGGATGATTGTCAAATAATTGAACCTGGCCTTAATGGGCAACATAAAATTCCCAAATTCTAGTTCCTCACAGAGAGGGAAAAAAAAGATGTGAATTGTATGTCTGAATTATCAAAATTGCACTGTGGAGAAATAGCTTTTACAAAAGATTGGTTTAAAGCAGTCTATCATCCCTCTAAATTTTCCCTTTTCAGGCCATGAGAGCTTTACGCAATCATGTTTGTGGTCCTCTAAGAACAGTTTCCTCTGAATTTGGATGTCAGCCTTATGCCATCAACCCACAGTGAAGCATACTGTGGGGGGAGCTGTGCAGATTATTATTACCAGTTATGAAAATGTTGGACTTCTCTTCTGGATACTCACATACTTTACAAAACGCTTATTCAAACACACAGAAAAAATCTGTGCTTTTCTTAAGTCTATGATTTTTTTTTTTATCTTATGGGCACCATAAACCTTTTAGGTAAATGTTTTCTCCTCTGCTTTTCCCCCTCTGAAGCTCAGAGGTAACTTGGCTGCCTTCCTCTAGCAACTGGACAACTAGATTCATTAGTGAATCAATGTTTACGGCCCTCATTTTCCCTCGGCCCCGATTCTGTTTGTTACTTTTTGATGCATTTATACTATTTCAAACTGTTTTGGGACAAGCTGACACATTTCTAACTTTTTCTATATTTCAGTGCTGTTCATGACAACTGTTTGCTTAACCTATGTTCTCATGCCATAGAGCTTATTTTATAATTATCTTTCTTATCTGTAACTTTTAGGTACTGGACTCGAGTGTTTTGCAAACAGAAAATCATCACCCACAGTTTACCAGGTGTTATGTGTATGTAAGAGAGAGAAGGTAAGAATTGTTTGGGTTTAAGCAGATGTCACAGAAACAGAGTGCTGTAGTATTTTTTCTACACTTGTTGAGATCAAATGAGTCTGCAAGGGAAGGTAATGTCCAGCCCACAGTGGGAAGTCAACTTTGCCCTCTTCAGCTAAAATCTGCGTAGGAATCCAGATGAAAATTCATGGGAATCCAGGACAAGAGGAATGAGATGACTTGCCCAATAAAACATTATCTGTAAACACCAAAAGTAGACTACCAATCCCTAATCTTTTCATCTCATTTGGGTACCCTGATCACTGAGAGATTTTGGAAAATGTGTGTTAAGACACTAACTCAGATTTAGTCTTGACACATTTTAATATTTGGTATTAATATATCTTTTTGAAAAATGGTGAGACATTAAATTACAGTCAAATGTTCTGACAAATTTGGACAACCCATTAACTATTAGATACTTCAGCTTTAAAAAACAGTATAATTTAAGGAAATACATAGTACCTCATGATTCCTTAAGTATTTCCGGTGACTACAGAGTCTGTCATTGTTCCTCCTAGTCAATACGTAGTACAAACGTTTCAGAAACGGGCTGCAGTCTACAGATTTTAAGCTGACGCTTGGGACTGTCTAAAACTCAGAAATCTCCTGAATATAACAGCAATGCACATAGGTACAGTACTTAAAACTACAAAGCCCTTTCAATTATATATTTTCAGTAAATCTTCTCAACCCCATTAGATATTATTTCAGTTTTACTGATAAATACAATGAAGCCTTGAATGGTAGTGATTTTCATCCACCCAATATTTGCTTAGGATCTGTTATGTGTTAGGCAGCAAGCTGACTGAGGATGTAGGCAGGACTTAGCCCCTGAAAGATAGAAATCAAAGCGGATAGCATAGTCTGGTCAGAGCCACACACAGGGTGCCATGACAGCAATGAGGAGAAAAGTTCCCTGACATGGGTCAGGGGATATGGGAAAGCTTTGCCAAGCCAGATAAAGTGGCCAAGTAAAGGGGGAGTTTTAGGAGCACATGACAGGGTGTGGGAAGAGGGGACAAACTGAAGGACAGCATGCACACCAACACGAAAGAAATGATGTGGTGCACCTCAGGAATGGCATTTTCCATTGGTTCAAACTAGCTGAGCCTCTCCTAAGTGTTGGGCTTGTGCTGGGTGATGAGGATCCCACCATGAACCAGAGAAGCAAAGTCCTTGCCCTCAAGGAGTTTTAATTCTAAAGACAGAAATAGACAGTACAAACATAAATCAAGTAATGAAATGATTTCAGATAGTGGTGGGCACTATGAAGCAAATAACACAGGCCAATGAGCTAGAGAAATGGGGAGAAACAGGTTTGGGAGGCAGCAATCAAAGAAGGCTTGCTCAGGAGAGGATGCCAGAGTGCAGGTCTGCAAGGGGGAAAACGCCAATCAAAGGTGAGGTAAGAGAAAGGGAATACTCAGGGTAAACTGCAAATGAAAGACCCTAACATGTTAAAGCTTGCTGCACTCAATAAACAGAAAGGAGGCCAGCATGGGTGGAGCACAGTAAAGGATGATGCAATGGGTGATTAGGCCCAGATTATTGACACTCTGTAGGCTATACTAATTCATTTGGATTTTATTCTGAGTGCAGTAAGAAGCCTTGGGGCTGGGTGCAGTGGCTCACGCTTATAACCCAGCACTTTGGGAAGCTCAGGCGGGTGGATCACTTGAGGTCAGGAGTTCGAGATCAGCCTGACCTACATGGTGAAACCCTGTTCCTACCAAAAATACAAAAATTAGCTGGGCCTGGTGGCATGCGCCTGTAATCCCAGCTACTCGGGAAGCTAAGGCAGGAGAATCACTTGAGCCCGGGAGGTGGAGATTGCAGAGAGCCGAGATCCTGCCACTGTACTGCAGCCTAGGCGACAGAGTGATGAGACTCTGTCTCAATCAAAAAAAAAGAGAAGCCTTGGAAGAGTCTGAAGGGAAGCAGTGGTGACACTGTTTCATTTACATTTCTAAAGGATAACTCCAGAAGCTCCCTCAATTACTGGTGTGAGTAGTATCAGTTAGGAGGCTACTGCCAGAATCAGGGTGAGAGAGAAGTACTCTGGATCAGGTGGTAGAAGTGCAGGAGGGAAATGGTTGGGTCTGAGATAAGATTCTGGGGGAAGAAATGACAGGACCTCCCAAATGACTGGATATGCGGATGTGGGTAAGGAAGGAATTATAAGTAACTCCTAGGAACTGGCAAACATAATGCTATGTCCTGATATGGAATCTTAGCAAGAGGGAGAATAAAGAGTTCTCTCTTGGAAACAAGATGTTTGTCAGATATCCAAGTGAAGACATCGCATAAGCAGCTAGGTATCTAAGACAGCAGCTCTGGGGAGAGGTCAAGATTAGTAATAAATGTAAGGGTCACTGGCCTATAGGTGGTATTAAGAGCTTGAGAATGGAATGGAAACTTCTAGGGAAGAGAATGCTGAGGGAGAAAACCCATGACAGAGCTCTAGGGGGCCCTCTGACTTAGAGGTTAGAAGAGGAAAAGCCACGAGATGGAGTGGAGGATGAGGTAGAGAGGAAACCAGAAGTTCCAGGTCACAGAAGCCAAGAGAGAGTCCAACTGTGCTGAATGATGCTCAGACACTGATTAGGTCACTGGTGAACTCAAGAGCAAGAAAGCAGTCTGGGGATGGAAGTGGTGTTGGAGAGGGTTAGGAAGAGAACTACGGTGGGGCGGGGTGAGGAACTGGAAAGAGTCACTGCAGACAACTCTTTCCAGAAGTGTTTGGGTGAAGGGAAGCAAACATACAGAGCAGTAAATAGAGAGGCATTAAAAAAAACTGAGGTTTTATTTAAAAAGGGGAAATAACAGGATGTTTTACGCTGATGGGAAAGATCCACTACAGAAAAAGGGTTCACAGAGGCCACACCCTTGAGCTGGCAAGTACACTACACTGACCTTTCTCATCTGTAACTGCACATCCTAGTTCCTTTGCTAGATCTATTTCCTGTGATCCTCAGATGCTGGCATCTTTCAGGGCCCCAAACCCAGCCTCCTGCTCCTCTCTCTCTCCACAGCCTCCCTGGTGGATCTTATCAACTCCCATGGTTTCAAATGCCTCCGGCACATCAACATCCAGATCTTTGTCTCCCATCTAAACTTGTCCTCAGCAGTGCAGACGCTAAACATTTATTTCCAATGGATATTCCATGGGCACCGTGCATGACAGCCAGTCCCTTGCCCTCCCTGCCTCTCTCCTCTGCATGAGTGTTGAGCAAGAGAGGACTGCTTCCTAAGGTTCTTTAGCACACCCCCCCTTATTCACTACCAGCCTGACTTTACACACTACCAGCCCCTTGGCTAGTAGGGGCTACCAGCCCAGTAAATAACAAGCCCCG
Organism: Gorilla gorilla gorilla; assembly: GCF_029281585.2. Taxonomy (NCBI): domain Eukaryota; kingdom Metazoa; phylum Chordata; class Mammalia; order Primates; family Hominidae; genus Gorilla; species Gorilla gorilla. Next base: position 145,739,091 of record NC_086017.1, on the reverse strand, counting down.
TTGGCTGGTAAGTGGCAAAACCAGTCTATCAATCCAGGTAAGTTTGACCCCTAAATCCATGCTTCTACACATTTCCCCTAAAGAAAGTTCCTGCAGTTACTTTATTTTCAACATGTATCATAAAATCCTTATTTCAATTAGTACATAGCTATTCACATTTAAGTCAGCAAGGTAAGTATCACTTTATGATAATAAATATTCATATGAGAAAAAAGTCTAGCAAAGTGGTTTATTCTCTCAAGTTATTACTGGAAGAAGTCCTTTAAACAAACCAGTGCAGAGAAAATGCCTATCAAAAGTATCAGTTTTTCAGCTTTCTTCACCACTGCTTTAGATGTATCATTTTTATAATTTTATCTCTTCATGTTTTTAAAGAGCTGCTACTTCAGATGACAGTAACTCTATGGTGTTTATTTTTATTTCCAAGATTGTGATTTTTTTAAGAGGCTACTTTAAGGCTGTGAATTGTCTCACTGTCTTTTCACTCTCTCTTTTTAGTTCTTCAATATGGGCATCCAAGCGCTCTAGAATGTGATGAGACCTCAGTTCCTCCTCTTCCAAAAATCTGGTAGCTATTGAACCAAGGGGAGATACAGGCAAGGAACACTGGAAGAGACACAAATTTTGACATGTGTAAATAAGTAGAATATTATATTTCTAAGATACACTGTTCATGACATTTTCTAACTAGCAATATTAAAAGGTGATTTTTTTCCTCTGAAGATACTTTTTTGGTTTTCATCCTAATGACAAGAGCAATAAAAGAACAAAAATCAGTAAGTTCTGCAAAAATTAACACAGATCTCTCCGTTTCTGACCCAAATTGTAACAATGTAAAGTATCATATATTAGTTATTGGTCTGAAGAATGTTTCAATTTAGACTTATATATGCTTCCATAGTTAATGCCTATTATTTCAAACTCACTTTAAAAACCTAAGTATGTCACTTTTATTTTAAAGCACAAAAATTTAACAAAAATAAATTAGATGCCAGCTAAAATCAATTATTTTTTCTCCTCCAAATTTTCAGTCCACAGTCCCTTATCTGAAACCCTTGAGGCTAGTGATATTTCAGAATTCTGATTTTAGAAAGGTAACATAGAACATATGCCATATGCAGTCAATACTCATTCACAATAGCAGTAGTTGTGTTCTATAAAGTCACCCAAAACACTGAATTAGCAAACACAGAATTTTTGGCCCAGGGAAAATACACACATACAACAAATACATACACACACACATACACACATACCCCACACAGAGAGCATAATCCTAAATCCTAGAACAAATCATTCTGGTAGATTCTGTATTTTTTATTTCACATGAGAGACATGAGGTTCAGAAGTGGTAACTCTCCTGAGGCTGCCCCACTAACTGGTCCTGAAGCTGGGATTCAGACTCTATCCAACTGGCATGGAGCTGAGCTTCTTTCCCTACACTGTGCTGCCCCGTCCATCTCCACCCTCTGGTCACCTCCGCATAAGCAGGGGCAACAAGGCAGAGTGCTGCCTACTTCGACCTTGGCTGGGATTGTGCAAGTCGGTCACTCAAATTTTTTGCCACTCTGCATATGTCCACGAATGACTGTGGAAGCGCTGCGCATACTGATTTGGGAGTTACAGATAAAGTTTAGGGAGTAGACAAATTCACAAATACAAAATCTGTGAATAATGAGGATCAACTGTATTACCCCAGTGGAGTCTGAGGGAACATCCCATCACTAAACACACTGATATTTTTGAAGCAAAACACATGGATACTCACGCTAAGTGGAACAGAGAAAATCTATACATACTAACACATCAGTTCAGGCCAGGGAAAGTTTTGGTGCCAAAAAAATTTTGCTGCTAAACTTACGAAGAAAGTGAAGTGAGGACTTATTTTGAAAAATAAAAGAAAACCTTTCCATGGACTTGGTAGCACATTAATAAGTCAGAAATACTGCACTTTCACGTCTATATGGCCACAGCTGGTGACAGGAAATGAAGGGCCCATGGCAAGTGCTTTGGTGCAGAAGGCAAAAAGATGGTGCAGCCTGCCCAGCAATGGAAGGAGCAAGGGACCGGCATGGTGTCCAAGGCACATTCTGCCCTGAGGGCCACCATCTGTGACCCCCAAGCCATGCTCTGCACACATCAGAGGCACAGCCTTCCTCCCCCTCCACACTCCCTTTCTCCTTTCCAGCAGTTCCTCTTTTCCTCCTTCACTGCCTGTGCCTCAGGACTATCTTGGCATCCAGAGACGGTTCTTGAACTAACCATTCCAGAAGAAAATTGAGCATCTCTGAAAAGGGCAAGAAGGGAATTTCCAATAAGGGTTAAAGACAAATGAATACGTATAACATATTTCAGAACATTCTGAAAAGTAGTCTTGGCCGAAAGTGTCTTCACAAGCAAAAACTGTATGACAGGGATACCTGAGAATAATGAAGAGTACTTACGATAAAAGAATCAGTAAGGAAAAAAAAAAATCACCTTCTTCACCCTTAAAATAAAAAATCAAAGCAAACTAAAAAAACTAACAAATTAGTAAGATCAGAAAGTTTCCATACCGAAGATATAAACTCTTCTTGGTCATTCATACTCTCAGACATAGTGTCAGAAAAATTGGCTTCATTTGTATCTAGCGCTGAAGGCAAAGAATGAGTTTTACATAGAGAGTAGGAAGTCAAAGACCTGGTGAAGCTGCAAGGGCTGATTTGAGGACTCAGGGGGCTTAGCACCCTAGACATGGGGTTTATACTATCCGACGCTTGTCCTCTTGGAGAATGAAGACCTGTTTTGTAGTGCTCAGTCTTTATTCCATCATGTCTGTGCTGGCCATGGGTTGGCCTGGATGGTAGATTAGAAAACAAAACAAATAAAAAATTGTAGCAACTTTTCTCTTTCCAACAGAAATGTAGGAAATCTGCTTAACAGCCTAACTAATAAGGCTACAATTTACAAAATGAGCAACTTACTCAGATGAGAAAGAGATTTATTTCATTCATTCAGGCCCCAAATATCCAATTCCCACTACCAAGTCCCTGCCCTCACACACTTATGGTATAGCAAGAAAGACAAACAAGCTGCCAGAGTAATCTAGTGTGGTTAGTGCTGGGACAGGAGAAGTGCTGTGCACATAAGAAGGCACCTAACCTAACTAGGGGATTGGGTGGGTGTAGGAGTGGAGGTGAGGGTGTCAGCAAAGGCTTTGGGTAGGAAAACATGTAAGCCATATAGTATGAGCTGAAGCCAAGTGGCTTTTCACCGAATGCTTATTTCTTACGGTAACAGCCTATAACAAATTGACTAAAAACACAAAGGAAGCTGTTTATAAAAAGCCAAATTCTACTTCTTATGGGCAAATGGGGTTGAAGAGGTGGAAGGCAGCATGAAAAGCCTCAGGTAATACACATCTTGTTTACACTGACATCCAGAGTGTACAAAACTAAAGCTTTAATGAAAATGCTAAACACCTCCCCCATCCATTTTTTAACATGATCATAGCTTTACTTGTGCACACTATACTTCAGAATTAAACACTGAGTCCCTTGATGAAGATTTAATTTCTGTAAGTCAAAAATTATTCTCAAAAAAATAAGAATTATACTGTACCAATACACATTTTAAATAAACTTTTAAAAAATTTTACTTGAACTCTGTATTCTTGAACTCAGTTGTTCTGCTGTGTGTTGGTTTAAAGATCCTGTCATTTTGTTTTTTGCACATCTGAGTAGAAATCTCCAGCTGAGATTTGGTATTCATCAAATCTTTCTGTAGTTGTTGATTTTCAGACACTAATTTATTTAATGCCTCAATATAATTCTCCTGGAGGTCTGCTAGTGAAATCTCTTTTGCCTAATAAAAAAGAATACTAGAGTCACTTAATCTGTACAAGAATACCTGTGATCTGTGATACTGCTGGTTGGAAAATTCAGTGTTTTTTAGTTGTAAGTAGTTAATCTATGGCTTTAATGAAGCTTTGTTTTTAGCCCTCCTAAGACTAACAGAGATAAAGAATTCTTCAAGTAAATGGTAGTGGAACACTAGAAGCACAATGGGCTTCCTTGTGTGGCAAGGAATTCCAAGAAGGTGGAGGAAGGATGGAATCAGGATGGAGGAAAGCTGTAAGAGGGAATCAGAAACAGGGAAGAAGAAGGAAAATAGCAGCCATGTTTCTTCTGCAAGAAGGTGAAGGTTGAATAGCCCCAGAATACTAATGGAAGAAAACGGAGACCTAGTTCAAGGAAAGAAATTTGAACAAAAAGTTCTGAGAAAAATCTTCTGGCTGGCAGGGACAACTTTTAAATACATAATCTCTAATCTTAAACACTTTTCTACAACTTTGGTATCTACTCATATATAAATTTGGACATGATAAAGCAGGATTCAAGTATATAGTGGGAATTACTATTCTGATCTGCTATCATAAATTTTATTGCTCTTCAATTCTAGGTGTTTCCTGGTAAGACACTACTTGAAAAAATGGTAGTCTGGGTGATTTTTTTTCTAATGACAAAATATTTTAATTAGTATTATGCAAAGTTATGGTAATCTTTGGAGTTTAATACCATGGTTAGCTTGGTCTTTTCTGTAAAAAAAAAAAAAAAAAAAAAAAAAAAACAAATTCTGAAAGTAAGCTGGTCAAGAGTGGTCTGACAAACATAATTTTCCTAACAAAAACATAAACTTTAAAATATACCTGTGAACTATCTGTGTACAAGTAGTGACTATGAGCTACAAAATCTTTCAACAAGTTGTCAATGCCAGATAAAATATCAGAGAAGAATATCTGCAGGACATACGAGTTAAAATGAAACTATTATCGGTTTTTAAAACATGGTAAGTAATTTATCAGAGCTGTTGCTTTCATTATTAAGATAATTAGGTAATTTATTAAAATAGACATTTAACCCAAACATTCATTTGTACAAGTAACTTCAGCTTCCTACATGGTAAAATGCAAAAGGGCATTTTCTAATAATTATTCTTCATAATATGTACAACATATTCACACTGTATGTAATTTCAAAACTAGAGAAAGCTTAAACTGCTGACAAGGTTTTCACCAGTTTGATGTCTGATGTCATTAAACATACTTATTAAAAAATGATAATGCTTACCTTCATTCAGGTATGTTTTAAAAATTTCTCTAAGTTATTATTTTATAAACAATTACTACAGATAAATGAATATGAAAGGTAATATGAAAACTGAGTAGCAAGCACACATCTAGCTGTGTAAAGAAAGAACAGTATTACCACTATTATTGATAGCTGGAAGTTTCAGGAGAAATTAAGCTGAACAGCATCTCTGGTCATGGTCTGGCTTAAGTTCCCCTGAGAGTTCTCAATTCTTAAATATGAACAGATAATCACTACATAAGATAAGAGTCTCTCAACAAAGTACTGCTGAATCCTAAGCCTTTACAGAATTCTGTGGTATAAATCAGTTTAGTTCTTAGAGTTCTCCACTAGTAGCTTAGTATTGACTTTATTAGGGGATATCAAGTTCCCTCCCTCCCTTCCTTCCTTCCTTCCCTCCTTCCCACTTTCCCCCTTACAAAATGTTTAGCTATTGTCTCCTCTCCTATTATTCCCAACCTCGTGGGTTTGTGCTTTAAAAATAAATCCTTTCGAAAATTTTCTCCCATTTTGTAGGTTGCCTGTTCACTCTGATGGTAGTTTCTTTTGCTGTACAGAAGCTCTTTAGCTTAATTAGATCCCATCTGTCAATTTTGGCTTTTGTTGCCATTGCTTTTGGTGTTTTAGACATGAAGTTCTTGCCCATGCCTATGTCCTGAATGGTATTGCCTAGGTTTTCTTCTAGGGTTTTTATGGTTTTAGGTCTAACGTTTAAGTCTTTAATCCATCTTGAATTGATTTTTGTATAAGGTGTAAGGAAGGGATCCAGTTTCAGCTTTCTACATATGGCTAGCCAGTTTTCCCAGCACCATTTATTAAATAGGGAATCCTTTCCCCATTGCTTGTTTTTGTCAGGTTTGTCAAAGATCAGATAGTTGTAGATATGCGGCATTATTTCTGAGGGCTCTGTTCTGTTCTGTTGATCTGTATCTCTGTTTTGGTACCAGTACCATGCTGTTTTGGTTACTGTAGCCTTGTAGTATAGTTTGAAGTCAAGTAGAGTGATGCCTCCAGCTTTGTTCTTTTGGCTTAGGATTGACTTGGCGATGAGGGCTCTTTTTTGGTTCCATATGAACTTTAAAGTAGTTTTTTCCAATTCTGTGAAGAAAGGCATTGGTAGCTTGATGGGGATGGCATTGAATCTATAAATTACCTTGGGCAGTATGGCCATTTTCATGATATTGATTCTTCCTACCCATGAGCATGGGATGTTCTTCCATTTGTTTGTATCCTCTTTTATTTCCTTGAGCAGTGGTTTGTAGTTCTCCTTGAAGAGGTCCTTCACATCCCTTGTAAGTTGGATTCCTAGGTATTTTATTCTCTTTGAAGCAATTGTGAATGGGAGTTCACTCATGATTTGGCTCTCTGTTTGTCTGTTGTTGGTAAGAATGCCTGTGATTTTTGTACATTGATTTTGTATCCTGAGACTTTGCTGAAGTTGCTTATCAGCTTAAGAAGATTTTGGGCTGAGACAATGGGGTTTTCTAGATATACAATCATGTCGTCTGCAAAGAGGAACAATTTGACTTCCTCTTTTCCTAACTGAATACCCTTTATTTCCTTCTCCTGCCTAATTGCCCTGGCCAGAACTTCCAACACTATGTTGAATAGGAGTGGTGAGAGAGGGCATCCCTGTCTTGTGCCAGTTTGCAAAGGGAATGCTTCCAGTTTTTGCCCATTCAGTATGATATTGGCTGTGGGTTTGTCATAGATAGCTCTTAGTATTTTGAAATACGTCCCATCAATACCTAATTTATTGAGAGTTTTTAGCATGAAGGGTTGTTGAATTTTGTCAAAGGCCTTTTCTGCATCTATTGAGATAATCATGTGGTTTTTGTCTTTGGCAACCTACTCATCTGACAAAGGGCTAATATCCAGAATCTACAATGAACTCAAACAAATTTACAAGAAAAAAACAAACAAACCCATCAAAAAGTGGGCAAAGGACATGAACAGACACTTCTCAAAAGAAGACATTTATGCAGCCAAAAAACACATGAAAAAATGCTCATCATCACTGGCCATCAGAGAAATGCAAATCAAAACCACAATGAGATACCATCTCACACCAGTTACAATGGCGATCATTAAAAAGTCAGGAAACAACAGGTGCTGGAGAGGATGTGGAGAAACAGGAACACTTTTACATTGTTGGTGGAACTGTAAACTAGTTCAACCACTGTGGAAGTCAGTGTGGCGATTCCTCAGGGATCTAGAACTAGAAATACCATTTGACCCAGCCATCCCATTACTGGGTATATACCCAAAGGACTATAAATCATGCTGCTATAAAGACACATGCACACGTATGTTTATTGCGGCATTATTCACAATAGCAAAGACTTGGAACCAACCCAAATGTCCAACAATGATAGACTGGATTAAGAAAATGTGGCACATATACACCATGGAATACTATGCAGCCATAAAAAATGATGAGTTCATGTCCTTTGTAGGGACATGGATGAAATTGGAAATCATCATTCTCAGTAAACTATCGCAAGAACAAAAAAACAAACACTGCATATTCTCACTCATAGGTGGGAACTGAACAATGAGATCACATGGACACAGGAAGGGGAACATCACACTCTGGGGACTGTTGTGGGGTGGGGGGAGGGGGGAGGGATAGTATTGGGAGATAAACCTAATGCTAGATGACGAGTTAGTGGGTGCAGCGCACCAGCATGGCACATGTATACATATGTAACTAACCTGCACAATGTGCACATGTACCCTAAAACTTAAAGTATAATAATAAAAGGAAAAAATAAAAATAAAAGAAAAGAAAAATAAATCCTTTCATGATAGTTTTAGAGGGATTTGAGGATAGAGCAAGATCAGATGAGTGTTTTCATCTGCCACCTTCAATGACAGCGTAATATTCATAAAATCACAAATTAACCATTGAAATAAATATTTAGTTTATTTCAAAATTTTGGATATTGCAAACAATACTTCAATGACCATTTTATGCACATTTGCTCCTAGAGAATGGTTTCCATGGGAATGTAAAAAGATAAGACCATTCTGAAAAGAATTCAGCAAGGACTATCAAAATCAGAAACACACATGACCCAGGAATTTAGAGGCTATACGTATTTACGCATTTGATGGATATTGCTAAGCTGTCCTCTAGAAAGGCCGTATCAATTCACTTTCTCATTGACAGTGCAATAAGTCTGTTTCCTTACATCTTTCTAACACTGGCTATATATTAGTTTTTAAAGGTTATTATCAAACCAATTAGTAAAAGAATGTCTATTTATTTTGCTTTATTAGAGAGGTTGAACAGTTTTCTTTGTTTACTAATATTTATATCAATTCTGTGAGGTATCTATCTACATTCTTTGCCTATTTTTCTACCGGATTATCTTTTCCTTATTATCTTTGTAGGGAATTTTTATATATTAATAATTTACATTAACCTTTTGTCTGATTATAAACTGTTTTCTCCCTATTAGTCTTTTTTAATAGGGCCTTTTACCATCCAGAAACTTCACATTTTTATGTTGTAAAATCCTCTATGGCGTCATGATGTTTGGAGAATCTTACCCTTCTGAAAGATTATAAAAATAGTCCCCCATTTTTCCAGTTGAAATAAGGTACTCTATAATAGTCTTTTGCATGTTCTTCCACCCCAGTATCCACAATCCTGGATTGCGAAATTAGAATTTTTCAGAGCAAACAGGGAGCATGTTGGAACTATATATCTTTTTGGAGGAATACTATCTGGAAATGCAGGAAAAAAGCATTTATACAATTTTCAGACATCTGACCTACACCAAGAAAAGATGGGTCAGAATAGATGAGTCATTTTGCAAATTATAGGAATTTTGTAACAAAACAGTTAAAAGAGCATCTATACTGTAATTCATTGTTGGCTAATCATGTTCTCTCTGGTTTCACAGAAGCTTGTATGCATTTCTTACCCTTGCTACTAGATTACTCTAGTCTCTTAAAGGCTAGAGTAATTTGAGTAATTGCAGCTGATCCAAAATCTCTCTTAAAGGCAAGAATGCTATCTTATTCAGCCTGTGTTCATTATAGCACCTACTAAAAGTCCTTGAATATAAAAGATTCTAAAATATTTTATTATGTGAATATCTTGTAGAAATAAAATTAAAATTAAATTATTTTAAAGACAATATACTTTCTAAAAAGATAATAAACATAATAATAATTAACAATAATAATAATACCACCATCTAGGATGTATTGCATACTTACTAAGTGCCAGGTACTATGTACTATGCTAAGTCCTTCATATACATTCTTCCAACTAAGAACACAGACTGTAGGTAAATTTTATCACATACATAATATAAAAAAATACCTTCCTGGCCGAGCATGGTGGCTCATGCCTGTAATCCTAGCACTTTGGGAGGCTGAGGCGGGCAGATCACCTGAGGTTGGGAGTTCGAGACCAGCCTGACCAACATGGAGAAACCCTGTCTCTACTGAAAATACAAAATCAGCCAGGTGTGGTGGCGCATGCCTGTGATCCCAGTTACTCAGGAGGCTGAGGCAGGAGCATCATTTGAACCTGGGAGGTGGAGGCTGCGGTGAGCCAAGATCACGCCACTGCACTCCAGCCTGGGTAACAAGAGTGAAACCCCGTCTCAAAAAAAACAAACAAAAAGACAAACAAAAACCCTTCCTGCTGCTGGAGTGGAGAGTCATATTTTGCTCACTTCCAGTATTGTTTTACCTTCACTTTCTTTGAGAAAATTTCTGCAAAAGGATCTAAGTTGATCTTAATTCTCTCTTTATAATGTAAATATTTACAAAGTAATTTTTTTGAAGGCTTGGATAGTAGAAAAACTTAAGTTTCTATTTATGTACCTCATGTAAACCCAATTCCAATTTCATCACCATTTCAGAAAGATGACGATTTTCTAATTTGAGTGACTCCAGCTGATCCAAAATCTCCTGAAAAGTGGAAAGCAGAAAAAAATAAATATAACATGTAAATCAAATGCATCTTACAAAATTTATCACATGGAATTTTCATTAGGCTAAGTCATATTCTTCATTTATATATATACATATACATATTTATATATATATACATATATATGTACGTGTGTGTGTATATATATATATATATATGGACTTTCTAAAAAGATTTTTAAGATGTTATTAAGGTGAATGAACATGAATGGGATGAAGATATCATTCTAATAGGATAAATCAGGTGACAAAGCAGCAAAGTTTCAGTCCACTGAACCCCTTAAATCCCTACCCATTCTCCTGTGCTGGCCTCCTCCAATTTGGCTTCTACCTGCAACGTCACATGGAATTGTACTTTATTCACAAAATAACAACTTATATTCAGTTCTCGTTCCCCTCAGCTTTTGTGCTTGACCATTCCCATTTGAAAATATTCCTTCTTTCCTTGGCTTGGCAAAAACTATCTCATTTCCCTCCTCACTGCTCCTTTTTTTAAGCTTCATTCCAACATCTTTTTTACGCTAAATGAGAAGTATCCTAAGTTTGGTTTGAGTCACTTCTCTTCTTACGCTATGCTTTCTCACTATAATCATTAAGTCTCTCAGGGGGTTTCAAATGTCACCATGAAGAAAGGACAGCCACAGCTAAATGCCTAATCCTGATTTTAATCTTCAACTCCAGGCCTTCTGTGGAATTGACTATTACCCATACAAAATTCCAGCCTTTATTCCAAACAAATGTGTCAAACCAATGTCCTCTCCACCAGTTTCCCCAGTCTGTGTACTTTTCACACAAATTCATCATCCTTCACCAAACTTGCTCCCTGTCTTTTCTCTATTTCATTAAAAAGCATCACTTTCCATCAGTTGCCTAAGTTTAAATCCTGTGGAGCACCATTCCTTAACTCTGCCTACCTCACCCTCCCTGCCAATCAAATACAATGCCCAGTCATTTTTACCAGCCCAGTATCTCCAGAATTCATCCATTTCCCTCTGCCTCCCCTGCCCACTGCTCAGGCCACCATCTTACCACTGTAACAGCATCTGGGTGCTCTGTCTCCTGCTTATTCTCCATTTAAGGACCACTGAATTTTACTCCTGCTTGCAGCCATTCCCTACTGACCTCAAAGTCACAGTGTAACTCCTTTACATGGCTAACATAGCCCTTCAGCAGCCAGTCCCTGCTTTCCAGTCTCATACCTTCCACTCATCCCACTTGTACTCTAGTTTCAACCACAGCGAGCATGTTTCTACTCTCTCTTAGAGACCTCTGTATTTTCCTGTGCCTGAAACACTTTTCCTCCCCATCACCCAGCTCGCTCCTAACTTAGCTTTGCTATCACACCTTCTGGAAGGCCTTTGCAGCGAGTGGTCTAGATTCAGGCTGCTTGTGATCTCTAGTGACTCTCACCATACACCACTGATACAGTCACTTTACTTGCTGTGTCTACTCTCACCTCCCCACCATACTCACTAAACTCTCTGCTAGCCAGCATACTCTCAGCTCAAAGCAGGTATCTAATAAAAATTCACTGAATTAAATATTATGAAAATTATGTCTTTAATCAACTCCATCTTTAAAACAAATTTCAAATTTAAAAAAGGTTTTGTTCAGGCTTCACCTTATGCTCTACTGCTTTGTCTTCTGCCTTTTGCATCTCTGCTCTGAGTCGCTTTTCCATGTCTGAGGAAGAACCTTTGGTGGAAGCAATAGTGATATCTCGCTGATGTAACTCCTGAGTTAGATGGGAGATTTCCATCTTCATTCCTTCTAGTGCAGAACTGTAACTTTGTTCACCCTGTAAAATCTGTTCTTTCAACTATAAAGAAGCAGAAAAGAAAGCACCAAAAGTTAAGAGAAAGCATTTAGATAGAATAATATGTTACTAGCTAATAAAATAAAAGTTCACCTTATCTCAAGACATTAAATTTCTCCTAAATTAAATCTGCAGAAAAATTAGCAATTTACCAAGTTGCATATCTGTACTGAAGGTCAGGTGGTTATACCTACAATCATTTATTATACCTCAAAACAGGGAGAGATGGGTTATTCAAGTGCTGAGGACCAGAATCAAGGTCCATGCACACAATTTAGAGGAGAGTACTTGTGACCTTCATTCTTTTTTTTAGTTGTGAATCTAAAAGTTTTGCTCATATGGTATCTTAGTCCACAGGATAACAAATAGAACAAGAGGAAGAAAGGAGCTAGAAGTAATCTTAAAGAAGTAACAAAAAATACAAATCAACAAATAGGACAGTTAGGGCCCATTCACATAGACACAAACAGCCCTGCATACCTCAATAGCTGACAAGGATACTAACTACATCATAGCACAGGAGACAATACATAAATACTATCTTTAGGCAATAAGAAAATATTAAGTGACCGTTCATATTTTTTTGCAAGCAACAGAGTGTATGTCTTTTAGAAAACTTTTCATCAAAACATGTTTAAAATAAAGTTTTTGAGTTCAAAGGGGACAGCCTTCAATTATCTTAAAAATATTTATTGGGCATCAGGGGCAATGCCAAAGAAAGAAGGCACTTTCCCTATGCACATTCCACAAACTCTTCCACTCCTAAATATCAAGTGGTCCCTTGGACTACATTTTTTTCTCATTAAAAATAACCCCTATAATCTCCCAATCCACAGCTTAGTCCATAAACACATACAATTTTGCAATCCTAGGTATGCAGATTTTTACCTTCTTAATCTCTGCTTTGTATTCATTGTTATGTGCTTCCATCCTCTTCAGTTCTTCATATTTTTCCATTAGTTCTTGGCTCAGCTGTTTACACGTTGCACTCACAGATTCCAAACTGTATGACAAAAATAAGATCCCATACTTAAAACCAAAATCCTGAAACCTATAAATTGGACTATCTAATTTACATTCTTGATATCCAAAAAATATCCAGCCAATATCTTAAACATCACCTCAGTCATTTAAAATATTACTAAAAAGCCAATCAATAAAAAAACTGTGATAAAAATATAAACTATTGTCCCAATGTCAAAAATAATAAACTTAATTTTAGTCAAATGGAAGAGTACACATATACTTCAATAATAACAAAGACTATCTCAAGTACTCCAAGTATTCCAAAAGGAATAAAGCAGAAAATATGTGTGTGTATGCATGTTTGTGTATTTAACATGTAGATAAAAGTAAGAAAATACTTACTGGTTTCCAAAACCAGAAATAAATGTAAAAACAAAAAATGTATTACTTAAAGATAACCTAAAAAGTGTAAAATGATATTTCTCTTGTTGTTTGCCTAAAGGTTAACAGTTCATGTTAAAAGCAATTTTATCTTTTACATACAGAAAATGTCAGTGTACAAATGATCATGATTCATGTGTTTAAAACAAAATATCACACTCTTCACAATCAAAAAGTTGAGAGGTTATGAAAAACCAAAAAAAATTCTATAAGTACGACAATGACAAGTGTTTAGGTGGGTATGGTATAGCATTAGTCAGGATTCAATTAACACCCAAGGAAGTAACACCACCACAGCAGAACAAAAAGGATCACCATGTGTCAACTGTTACCCCTTCCTACCCTGCTTCTGAGGTGGCAGGGAGGAAAACCTAAGTGAAGGGCTGCTAAACAGGTGAAAGGTAAAGAAGTAGAGTCAGTACAGACAACTCTTTTGAAGAATTTGGTCTTAAAGAGAAGTACAGAAATGTGGAAATAACTTGACGGAGACATAGGATTAAGGGATGGTTTTTCCCCCAGATGGGTGATGTTATAGCGTATTTTATACCAGTGGATATGATTCAGCAGACAGAAAGAACTTGATGACGTAGAAGAGAAAGGATATAACTACAGAAAAAGGACACAAGTGGAGTGGTTGGTCTTAGAAGTGCAGAAAGGCACAGGTATGGGCAGACTGGTAGATTTGATGACAGAAAGATTAAGAGGTTCTCCTTTAATGGCTTCTGTCTTCTCAATGAAATAAGAACTTAGGGCAGGGTGTGGTGACTCATGCCTGTAATCCCAGCACTTTGGGAAGCCAAGGCAGGTGGATCACCTGAGGTCAGGAGTTCAAGACCAGCCTGGCCAACACGGTGAAACCCCGTCTCTACAAAAATATAAAAATTAGCCAGGCATGGTGGTGCACACCTGTAATCTCAGCTACTCGGGAGGCTGGGACGGAAGAATCAATTGAACCGGGAGGCGGAGGTTGCAGTGAGCTGAGATTGTGCCATTGCACTCCAGTCTGGGTGACAGAGCGGGACTCCGTCTCAAAAAAAAAAGAAATAAGAACTTAGGCCATCTGTGGATACTAGAAAAAAATCTTATTTTTTTTACTATGACTATTACATTCATTTACAATATGATGATCAAAAATTCATTTTAACAACTTGAAATTTTTGAAATGTGTGTATAATTATGTACCTGCCTTCAAGACGAGTCACCTCTGCCTGCAGAAGGTCCTCACTAGTATGGGTAAAATTCAACTGGGAGAGCACACTGTCTAAGTCCCCCTGCCCTTGAGAGGTGTACTTCTTTTCTGCCAGAGATTCTTCCCGTGGCCTATGGAAAGACATAGGATGATTGTTAAGGCCTTTATCTCTGCAAACAAAAATAATGCTCATCTAGTCTGTGTTTCCCAACCATTTTTGGTAACCTCTTTGGAACTCTTCAGTTTGTCTCCTGCTTTATAAAAAGAATATCGGGAGAGAAAAGAAAGAGTCAAGAGATGCTGATACTTCAAAAAGTAGCAATTTACTCCCTTCTTAACTGGGATGTGGCCTTTTTTCAAGGGGAAAAGACAAAATGGCAAAATCACTTCAGTGACACTTGAAACCCTGTACCAAAAAAACTGAAAAGTTACAGGAGAATTCTGGCAAAAATAAAAGTGTGCACCAGACTTAAATCAAGCAAGAGGGCTAGCCCAATGGCTGGCTGCTATTAATGATAAGCAGCTACTAATCACAACTTATTCCACCAACAAAGTGAGGCCTCCAGGAGACATGGATGACAATTCCCTGCACATCTGGATTTTCACCAAGCATGCAAACTGACCTTGGTTTCTAACTTTCTAAACGAGAGTCTCTGTTAGGGACCCTAACTGGTGGCAGAAGAAAATTAACCACACAAAATTCTGTAACACTTTAAAAACCTAACTCAGAAGTTAAAGCCAATTAAGAAAATCCACAATATGATCAAACATAAAATTATGAATATGCAATATGAAAACTAGTGCTTGGACGGGCGTGGCAGCTCACACCTGTAATCCCAGCACTTTGGGAGGCCGAGGTGGGCAGATCACCTGAGGTTAGGAATTTAAGACCGGCCTAGCCAACATGATGAATGCCCGTCTCTAAAAATACAAAAAACTAGCCAGGTGTGGTAGCATGCACCTGTAGTCCCAGCTACTTGGGAGGCTGAGGCTGGAGAATGGCTTGAACCTCGGAGGTTGAGGTTGCAGTGAGCTGAGATTGCACCACTGCACTCCAGTCTGGGCAACAGGAGACTATCTGAAAATAAAATAAAAATAAAAATAAAAATAAGCCTAGTGCTTAATACCTAGCCATTAAGTGGCTAAGATGAATAATATTTAAGATTAAATTTACCTTATAGCTTCTACAGCATGTTGAGTGTTAGTTGCCTTTACTTTTTCTTGTAACTTCTCCTTTTGTATTCTGGCCTCATGTATGAGATTTTCTTGAGACTGAAGAGCTGCCTTCAATTCTCTCTTTTCTTCCTGCAGAGCCTGCAAAAAAGTCAAATATGATTATAATTTTCCTTCTTTTTTCTTCCTGCAGAACCTGCAAAATACTCAGAAATTTCTAAGCCAGCTATTATTACAATTTTTCTATTTCACGAGAAGCCAGGAAGTCAGACTATAAGTTATGCAACAATATTACAATACTGTAAATATTGTAATAAAGTCACAATATTAGTAAAACTATCAATATCTGATCCATCATTTATAAAGTAGGGAAGAAAGTATGGATTGTAGAACCTAGTTCTAGCTTAATAACACTCTCTTAAAATACTCATACACACACTTCCCCCAATTATAGTGATTTTAAAACAGACCTCTAATAGTTTTTCAGATTCCCTCAATTTTTCTTCTTTTTGCTGCTGCTCCTGCAGGACAGTCATACTGGTTCCAACCAAGTCATTGACCCTCATGGTGAGGCGCTCTATTTCCAACTCATTGGCACAGATAGTGTCATTAGCCCGCTCCAGTTTACTGCTTAAGTGTTGAATTTCTGATTGGCTAGAAAGTTCCACAGACTCTAATTTCTGTTTCCGATTGGCAAGCTGAGCCTAGAAACACAGACTATCAATCAATAGGTAAAAGGGAAATGATAAAATAATCAATGAATAAGACTAAAATGAAACTATTATTTCCATAAAAACATAAAGCACTGGCTCACTAAAATATATATATATATATATATATATATATATATTGAGAAGGGGTAAGAAAGAATTGAGAGGCTGGGAGTGGTGGCTCACGCCTGTAATCCTAACAGTATGGGAGGCTGAGGCAGGCAGATCGCTTGAGCTCAGGAGTTCGAGATCAGCCTGGAAACATGGCGAAACCCTGTCTTTATAAAAAATACAAAAATTGGCCGGGTGCAGTGGATCACGCCTGTAATCCCGCACTTTGGGAGGCTGAGGTGGGCGGATCATGAGGTCAGGAGATTGAGACCATCCTTGCCAACATGGTGAAACCCGTCTCTACTAAAAATACAAAAATTAGCTGGGCGTGGTGGCACGTGCCTGTAATCCCAGCTACTCGGGATCGGGAGGCTGAGGCAGGAGAATCACTTGAACCAGAGAGTCGGAGGTTGCAGTGAGCCGAGATTGCGCCACTGCACTGCAGCCTAGTGACAGAATGAGACTCTGTCTCAAAACAAACAAACAAACAAACAAAATACAAAAATTACCCGAGCACAGTGGCATGGGAGGATCACATGAACCCAGGAAGCTGAAGCTGCAGTGAGCCAAGATCGCACCACTGCACTCCGGCCTGCGTGACAAAGTAAGAACCTGTCTCAAATAAATAAATAAATAGAAAAGAATGGATAAAGTAAAGGGATTCCTCAGGAGAAGAGATGCTACAGTATTCTACCTACTCACACGGAAATTCAACCGCAACCTGGCTGGAATTATTTCCTATTTAAAACATAGAAAATAGGAACTATAATGCATTATTATATTTCTGATGGAAGTTTAGAAATTAGAATTTCAAAATCACTAAATTTGTAGTTTAAATTCCCCCCCCCCCCACCTAGAGCATGTTGTAATTATTCTGTTTTAACATTATAAACATTCATATTTAGATTAGTCATAGTGACCATAAAATGCTCTTTAAATTCAGAGAAATGGGGAAATTGTGGACTTTTGTTTATTGGAGGAAAAGGTGCTTATAAGGGAGGAGAGATTGGTTCTGTCATCAGTTTTTGGACACTTCCGGAGTTAAGAGGTAAACAAATATAATGCATCTCAAACTGGTTTCTCTGAATGATACGTTTACTGACTACTATGTTTTAGGCTACGCATCCCAGCAGTATTGGGTTTTAGCTCCAAACTTTTTAGTTTTTACAAGTTTTAATCCAGCATCCTGGCTGGTACTTCATCTACACATTGAAGATGAATATAAATAATCTGTAGAGGTAAACTTCCCTTACTCGAAATATTTCTAAAGGTAAAAGCACACAATTTTACTTTAGAAATACAAGTAGAAATATCTCTGGGAAATCTATCTATTGCAGATTTAAAGATTTTATTATTTACAGTACAGGTCCAAATCCTGTACTATATACTGTAGTCAAATAAAGTAGATGCTAAAAACTTCCCATAAGCCAGAGAGAGGGTAGAAGAGAGGTGAAGAGATAGACAAATACTGTTTGTATAAATTACCGATCAAGATTTCAGTGCAAAGAGCCTTTTTTTTTTTTTTTTAACCAGATCCCTACAATGGTATAAAGGAAGAACATCAACATTTAGGTTTAGATTCACTAGAACAACTGCTAAGCATGGAACTGTCTTCAAACTTTTAAATATAATATAAACTTTTTTTTCAAAGAGGAAAGGTTTCCTGTGCAGAATAAATAAATGCAGATATTGGGTGAGGGTGAGAAGGAGAAAAGGGTTAGAGCCCAGCTTGCTGAAATGTCCCTTAGTCCTACCCTTAATCTGTACAGCAGCCCTGGGTCTCAGCAAAACACAACTAGAAACCCACTGCCCAAATGGGCACTCAGATAATACACAATTGCAAAACACTATCTTCTTAATACTGTAATAGCTACCTAACACTATCAACTCAAATCTGTGATCTTAAACTCAGTATTGATATAATAAACTAATAGTTAAACCAAGGCATACTTTAACCAGTGAGTCTAGATTTGCTAAATACTAATAAACTTCTCAGTTTTGAAGAATGGAGAACATAACCTTCTTTCACTGATTTACTATTTTGGTCACACAAAAATACAGTGTTTTTTAAGCATAGTGAAAAGTACATAATCAACTCAAGTACAAATTCTAAATTTTCATTGCCTAGAATGCACTAGGTAGGGCTGCACTACCATTGCAGTCACCCACACGCGGCTATTGCACAACTGAACTGTGGCTAATCTGAATTGAGATGTGCTCTTAACCATATAATACAAATTCAGTTAAAGATTTCAAAGACTCGTTAAAAAAATGTAAAGTAAATGTTGTAATATTTCTGACATATTGAGTTGAATATATTATTAAAATTAATTTCACCTTTTTACTTTTTAATGTGACTAGTAGAAAATTTTAAATTACATGTGACTCACCAATATCTATTAGCACTACACTAATCTCAAGAATACTTCATCAATACTAAGAAAGTCAGAAATAATTATTTAAAAACTTCTAAAATAATGATTATTTCTGATAATTATCTGGCTTTAGAGGTATTTTAAGGCTGGCATATTTTTAAACTTTTTTTTTTTTTTTTTGCACTAACCACTAATTCTTTGAGCCAGAAACAGGCATTCCTCTTATTAATCTAACATTTAGCATTCTATTGGAGTGGGTAGAAGTTATTTCAACAATACAAATCACAGCAGAGGTGGTTAAAAGTAAAGAAGCAATCAAGAAGGCAATTTACATCAGGGAGACTGAAACTGAAACAAAAGGCCAGTGTGGCCAAATAAAGTGTGAAGGAGAGTGGAGAAGAAATTGGGGAGTGGGGGTTGAATTCAAATCCTCTTCTGGATTTGTGATAGCTACTTCCTGGTGCTTCAAGAAAATGACTCTCCCAGAGAGTGAGATTACTATGAACAATGTGATATGAAGCAACAGGGCTTTTTATTTTCCAAAGAATCCCAGTATGAAGGTACGGCCATTGTAAGCATCAAACCCTTACCAAGCTCCCCATCACTGTCAACTCCAAATGCGCCAGTGCAGGCCACAGCCTCGCAGCATTTCCACTGGAGAGCAGCCTAAAGAGCCTATTAACAACACAGCTCCTAGTAAGATTCTCTTATCACTGTTGTGTCTATGCTACTATGAACTTTTAAACAGTAGGTCTAAGCCAATTCAATTAACTCTGATAATTCTACCAAGACAACAGATCAACATTTGAGTTAGGGTCATTTTTTTCTTCAAAAGTTGTGACAGGAAAAGGATGCTTTTAAAAATATAACATATATACGTATAAATATATTTATATACATATAATTAACAGTGGATTTAAAATTAACTTGAAGAATATTTTACAGCTCATCTAAGTATTTCAAAAGGAAAACATAGAGCAACCTCTACTTTTTTCACATACTGTTTATCAGTTAAATATTTTACATTTTATGTTGGCTTAATATTTTAATTTTTTTCAAATGTTCTTACTGTTCTCTAAGATTTCCTTGAACATTTCCTTTGCATTATGTAGGCAACAGAAAAAGTAGCCTTCTAAACAGAAATGACCTTAGTTTTAGACTGTACTGATCCTTTTCCTATACTATATAACCACGACTCTGTTGTTACATCTAGCATTACAGTTTAACAACTGTACTTTTTAATAAAATACATTTTAATATTTGATAGAACAAACATCCCCCCATTACTCCTTTTTAAAAAATGTTGGTGGCCAGGCACAGTGGCTCACACCTGTAATCCCAGCACTCTGGGAGGCTGAGGCAGGTGGATCACTTGAGGTCAGGAGTTCGAGAAAAGCCTGACCAGGATAGTAAAACCCCATCTCTACTAAAAACACAAAATCAGCTGGGCATGGTGGTGCACGCCTGTAATCCTAGCTACTTGGGATGCTGAGGAGGAGGATTGTTTGATCTGGGAGGCGGAGGTTGCAGCGAGCCGAGATTGTGCCACTGCACTCCAGCCTGGGCAATAAGAGCGAAAATCAGTCTCAAAAAAAAAAAAAAAAAAAAAGTTGGCTAGTATCATTCATTTATCATTCCATATGAATTTTAGGGTCATTTTGTCCAATCCTGAAAATGTAATAGTCAGTAAATTATATAACCATTTAAAAAACAAATTTAGATTCCTATCAAATACCTTACACTAAAGTAATTTTTAGATAAAATGTATTAAAAAGAAATGATAAAGCATTAGAAGAAATTTGACTTAGGTAAGACTTTATAGTATGATATCAAAGATAGAAACGCTGAAGAAAAAATTGATAAAATTAAGCAATTCTAATTAACTGTTTATAAAACAATTGTACTTCCATAAAAAATACTGGGCAAAAATTAAGGTAAATTGAGTACACATGCGCAACTGTAACATAATAGCAAAGGGCTTATACTTCATACTTAAGTGTATGGAAAGCTCTTTCAGAATAGTAAAATATAAACATCCGGCCAGGTGCGATGGTTCACGCCTGTAATCCTAGCACTTTGGGAGGCCAAGGTGGGCAGATCACTTGAGGTCTGGAGTTCAAGACCAACATGGCCAACATGGTGAAACCCTGTCTCTACTGAAAATACAGAAATTAGCTGAGCGTGGTGGTGAGCACCTGTAATCCCAGCTACTCAGGAGGCTGAGGCAGGAGAACTGCTTGAAGGGTGGCAGAGGTTGCAGTCAGCCGAGATCAGGCCACTGTACTCCAGGCTGGGCAACCAATGCTCCGTCTCAAAAAAGAAAATAAAATAAGATTAAAAAAAAAAAAATCCTAAAAGGTGAATAAAGGACACAAATAATTTATGAAAAATGAAGATGGCCATAAACAGATGAAAAAAGTCCTCAACCTCACTCATATTAAAACAATGTATATTAAAACAATGGTATCTTTTTTTTCACCTATAAGATTGGCAAAGACAAGCCTAAAAGTGGGGAAAGTCAAAAGAAATAATAGCGCTCAATGTGGGGAAAGTATGAGGAAATGGATATTCTCACATACTGCTAGAGAAAGTCTATCAATCCATCATTGGAGAAAACTTTGGCAATATATATTAAAATATTTGAAGGTACTCTGATACAGTAAATCCAATTCTAGGGCCATTTCCTAAGAAAATAAATACTCCTAAATGTTTATATAAGGATGTTAATCTAAGCACTATTTACAAAAGTGAAAAGTAAAAAACTAAATGTTCTACAATAAGGGACTGGTTACAAATGTCATTATACATTTGACGATAGGGGGGACTTCTACACAATCATTATGACTACAAATTTGTTGACATGTCATATTTAAAAAGGAAAAATTTTAAAGCTGTGACGTGCTTAGCATAGTACCTGTCACTTAGTAAGCATTCTATATATTTTAAAGTTATTGTTTCATGGAAAATTTCAAGCATACACAAATATAGAGAGAGTAAGATGATGAACCCCTATCACACAGCTTCAAAAATTATCAACACTTTGCTACTCTCAGGACTTTTTAAAGTTTGCAACTACCCCTCCTTTCCCATTCACAGTGCATATAGGTTTTTCCTATCAAAAGTACATGAATGTACTGCACACTGTATGTAAGCATACACAAAGTCAGAAGAAATTTACACAAAAATTTTATTCATCGTAAATCTCTTAACGGTAGAATTATGGGTGATTTATTTATTTCTCATTTTATCCGCATTTTCTCATTTTTCTAAAATAAGCATGTATTATGTAATTTTAATAGCTGATTAAAAGAAATGAATTCAAGCAAACATATGTCAAAGAATGAGAGGTTGTTTCTGAATTATACTTTTAGATGTTAAAAACATATAAGAAAAAAATTATACAGAGATTTTTTTTTAATGGAGGGTAGGTTAATATCCACTTACTCAGCCTCCCAGGTTTTCTACTGTCATTGTTCAATGGTGACCCACCTTTCAACCAAATGCAATACATCAACCTTGACTGGATTCTGACTCAAACATTCAATTGTAAAAAGATAGTTTTCTGGACAACTGGAGAAATGTGAACAGACTGGATATTAAATTATATTAAGAAGTTATTATTCTAATGTGATACTGATATATTGTAGTTATTTTTTAAGTCCTTACCTGTTGGGAAATAAGATGATATCTATGATTTGCTCTGTAATATTCCACCCAAAAATAAGAAGTAGGGAATGGTATAGAGTTTCAGTTTGACAAGATAAAAAAGTTCTAGAGATCTGTTGCACAACAGTGTACATATAGTTAACATTACTATACTATACATTTAAAAATGGTTAAGGTGGAACATTTTATGTGTCTTTTACCACAATTAAAATAAAGATTAACAAGATGATGACAACTATTAATGCTACTTAATGGATATAGATAAGTTTATTTAGATGTTTAAAAAAATGATGATCATACAGCACTGGTATATACTGAATCACTGAAAGATTTAATTTTATTTAGTTTGCTAAGGGAGAAGGATAAATACATTTATATGTAACATTTTTATTAAACAATCAGACAGTTTTAGGTTAAACAAAACTATCAGAAGAATTAATTCAAACACCCTTAGTAGGAAAAACAAATGTTGGCTGTTGAAAGGCTTCTTACCCTAGCCCTAGCTGAATTACAGTAAGTAAAAATCCCATTTTTACTAATAATGAAGTTTTAATTACATAGAGTCAATAATCACAACAGTAATATGAAATAGGATAATAGTAATTTGAAGAGAGAATCTATAATCAATAATACTCCATGGATAAATAATTGAGAACTGTAAAAATTAAGACTCAATTTGTTTTTTTGTCAATCTGAAGGCTACAACTAGAATATAACAATATCTTGGTCAAGTGTGGTGGCTCACACCTGTAATCCCAGCACTTTAGGAGGCCAAGGTGGAAGGATTGCTGGAGCCCAGGAATTCAAGATCAGCCTGAGCAATGCAGCAAGACCTCATCTCAAGAAAACCAAAAAAAATTTTTTGTTGTTAAAAAAAATATATATATATATATATATACACACACACAATATCTTATTAGGTCTCTACGGTGCTTTGGCATTCAAGTCAAACAAACTGGTCTAGACATCTCAGGATTTCACTGGTCTGTCTGGCTGCACAGCTTGCTGTGGCCTAGAAAATAAATTTCTTCCTTGCAGTTGTTGTGGACTTTTCCTACCATTTTGAATGAAGTCACTCACAGCAGAGCCACAACCACTGTCGGTAGTTTATCAGACCGCTGATATTTCAGGGAGACGAACAAAAAGTTAATGCATTACTGAGACTTAAAATAGCAAATAAATGCATATTATTTTTAAAAACCCAAAAAGCAAAAAAAAAAAAAAAACCCTCCCTTCTAGCTATTTCAACTTACCCAGTCTGTTCCCTCATTCTATAAAACTAAGATAACTACCAACCTTGACAGATTATCATAATATTAAACAGAGAACACATACAAGAAGCACTGGGTCAATGTCTAGCACATAACAGATGATCACAAATTTTTTTAGTTTCCTTTATGTTCTTGATTCTAACTGAAAAAGGAATGAGCTGAATATGTTCTTACAAGACATATTCCTAAAGTAGGTGTCTGTTTTTTGGTTTTGCTTAAGCCATTACAAGAAAAGTTTCTATCAATGTTCTAAAATAGGTGTTTTTGTTACCACAAAGACACCACTTTTAGTTGGTGTGCACACCATTGCCATGTGACTCTCTCCATATCTGTCTGCATAGGCAGACTAACTGAAGCTCCCTAGCTGAGACACTCCGGCCAAGACACCCCAGTGACCATAGGGATGGAGCAAGGCACAGACTATAGTAGAGCTGAGAGACCCAACAAGAGACAGAAAGACATGGAAAAGGAGACAGAGGGAGGAATGGGATTGTGGTACGGAAGACAGAGAGGGGAGGAAGAGAGGGCGATAAAGCTAGGGACCAAGATGAGGAGAGTGAACATGGATGCAAGCATAGAGTGAGCCTGAGTAAGCAAGACAATGACAGAGAGTGGGTGAGCAAGTCAGAAACAAGCAAGGAGGCAAAGCAGCAAGCGGGCACAAGGACATGAGCCTGGACAGGAGAGTGAATGCACGCATGTGTGAGGGCAGGCGGGAAGAAGGAGCTGAGTCTAGATGCTGAGTAGAGGCTTCCTAAACAAGAGAGCAGGGTTCGTGGAGAGAAGCTGAAAGAGGCTAAATGGTACTAGGACAGTGCATTAAGGTATTTCAAACTTGATCAAAACCTATCTGCTTCTCATTATTTTAAAAAGTCTTAGGCCTACCTGAATTATCTCTGATTGTTCAGCCAGAGCCTTCCTTTGTGCCTCCAGTGAAGATACCTGTTGCTGATAAATCAAGCGTTGCTTCTCCCAGTCCAGCGATTTCTGACGGAATTCCTGAGGAGGCAATTAGAGTACTTAATTTCTGAGTGCTTCTCCTCCCTGTCACTACTTCCCAGACTCCTTTTAACTTTAATTTCTCCCCATGTCCCTGGGTACGCTCGCACCTTTCTCCACAGCGGGAGCGCCCATTACTCACTCAGCTAACAGAGCTGGAGAGTAATACTAAATTCCTCACATACTGTGCCTCTGGATATCTGTCTTTCTAAATTTAACACCCTGATGGTGAGGAGTATGACACACAGATGCTAAGCATTGGATTCAGATGTTTTTCACTGATTTGCTGCCACCTAAGGGTTGTTATAATTTTCTAGTGCATTTTCAGAAAACTGATGCTAAGATAACTAAAATTTTAAAGTATGATTACAGATATCCCTCGCTATCCAAATTCTTGATATCCAGACCCAGGAACTGAACAGATTAAATTTTCAGATAAGTCCCTTGGTAACCCAAATCTTACTTCCCAGTATCTAAAACTAAGGAACCAAGTAGATTCAGATAACACAATATCCTTTGATATCCAAATTATCTCAACAGAGGAACTGCAAAAGCTTGAATAACAAAGAAAATCTGTACCAAATTTTAACAAATATTTGTAACCCAAAGCCAAACAGTTCAAAATTAATGATGGATCAATAGTAACATCAAATTGCATGATCAAGAAAATGATTTCAATATTTATGAAAATGGGGCAAATCAAAGGGAAAGGAAACTCAATCTTTCTATCACTGTCTTCCAGTACCCTCAACTCCAGAAGTCTCAGGCTCCTTAAGATAAGTGCTGTTAACCAAATTTCTGATATTCATTCATTCATTCACTCAATCTTTCTACTATATATGCCAGGTACTGCTTTAGGGGTCAGGGATACAATACTTAACAAAACAAACAAAAAACCTAGTCCTACTCAACTGGGGGCAACAGGTGACACATTTCTTGTATGGTATAGCAGATGGTAATACATGTTTTGGAGAAAACAGAGCATGAAGTCTTCACAGTTGGGGTT
Source organism: Gorilla gorilla gorilla (assembly GCF_029281585.2). NCBI lineage: Eukaryota > Metazoa > Chordata > Mammalia > Primates > Hominidae > Gorilla > Gorilla gorilla. Next base: position 145,713,286 of record NC_086017.1, on the reverse strand, counting down.
GTAATTTTTAAAAGGGATGGCCAGACTGAGTGAAAAACATTTAAGTAAACACCTAGGGAGATGAGGGTGAAGTTACAATATCCTGGGTGGAAAGAATAGCCTTGAAATAAGAGCATCCTGGTGTGTTTAAGGGTGAGAAAGGAGACTGGTGTGGCTGGAATAAAGTGAATGAAAGGGAAAGTAGGAGAAGACAAGGTAAGAGAGATAACTGGGAATGAGACCACGTAGGCCATTAGGATAACAGCTTTTTAAGAGAAGCTGCTGGAAGGTTTTTGTATAGGAAGTGATATAATTTGACTTACATTACAGCAGAATCATTCTGGCTATCATGCTGAGGAAAGAGAAGTCTACGATGACTCCGAGGTTTTAGGTTGAGCAAATTGAGTTGTTATCAACTAAAACATGAATCAGTGTTGGGGAGATTAGGAAGAGAAAGACAGGACCTTTAGCTTGGACATGTTAAGTTTGACACATTTTAGACATCATAGTGGAGATAGGAAACAGGCAGTTGAAAGTTATTCTGTCACGAAGAGGCGAGGTCTTGGCTAGATATATAAATTTAGGAATTGTCAGCATATACACAGTGTTAAAGCTATGAAATTCAATGGGATCAATAGGGGAGTGAGAGTAGATAGGAAAAAAAAAAAAAAGGAAAGGTCCAATGACATGACCCTAGGTGGTTAAGGAATAATGGAGACTGAGGAGTGATGAACAAGGAAAAAATGAGAGAAATGTGGTTTTTCTCAAGCCAAGTCAAGAAAGTGGTTAAGGAGTTGGGAGAGACCAGCTCTCCTACAAAGCTGTAGGTAGGATGAGGAAGATAAGGACCAGCCCACAGGCTTTGGGAATGTGGAAGTCACTGGTGACCTCTATGTGAACAGCTTCTGCAGTGTGAGGGGACAAAAGCCTTATTGAGTGGGTACAAGAAAAATGAGACAAGAGGAACTGGAGACAAGTATAGATGACTGAAGTAATTTTTTAGTTATAAAATGAAAGAAATAAAATAGGGCAGAGGAGGAAGAGACGGGTCAAGAGAGGATATTTAAGAGGAGGGAAATTTGGATGCTGGTAAAAAATATCCAGTAGAGAAAAAAAATTAAGGGTGCAGAAAAGAGAAGGTGAACTGCTAGGGTAATGCCTTGGGTAGAAAAGGGGGAGGACATAGGTAGTTCCTCCAGGAAGGAAGGCAGGGTACATGGGCACAGATGCAGATAGGTGGGTGGACACAAGAGTTGGAAGTCTATAAACAGAAAGGAAGATATAACCCAAAGGTGAGATGTGGGGAAAGGTGTTGAGAGTTTGAGGAGAAAAGCAGAAGTCTGAAATACTCATTGTGGAAAGTAGGAGATGAGAGGAAATACAGTATGATTCCAGGTAGCATTAGGACCCATTTGAGGTTAGTGACCATGAATTTAAAGTGAGAACAGACAGTATGATTAGGTTTTTCTCTAGCCACGTTCAGCAATACATGACAGGTAGAGAGTGGGCAGAAAGCTGGACTTAAGCAGAACTGTGATTCTGCCAAGCAAATATGAGGAAGCAAGAGAGGAGCACAGGAGATGAAGGGGAAAGCAAAAAATGTAATGACAGAATTTAAAAGCTGGCTAAGGACCGATAAGTGAGAACACCAAGTAGATAATGGAGCAGTAAAAAGGCGGCAGAATTTAATCATTTTAAGGGATGGCTAATGATTACTGAGAGTCAAAGGACTAGAGAGAGTTAGCTGAAAAGATAGGGATTGGTAGTCTGATAATTGAATGCTTGAAAATGAGATTCTAGAGGGGTGGCATATATTGGTAATGACAAGAGCTAAGGAATGGCAGTGGGAATAAGTAGATGAGACACAAAGATAATCAAACTATCTACGGAGAAAAGAAAGCCAAGAAACTGTAAGGTCAGAGTATTATAAGCATCATCTCTCCAGATCCTAAGATCCTCAAAGTTATGATAAGAGTAATGTCAGAGAGAATTGACAGTGAGCTGGGTGCTGAAATCAATGAGCCAAGGAAATAACCCAGAGGTCAGACGATGACTATTTTGGTTGTTATGTTCATTGGCTGGCAGTATAGGCTGGTAACATGAAAATCAAAGATGGGGTTTTTGAGGTAGAAAGAAAAGAGAATAGTCAGGAAGTAGCAATGAGAAGCAAGAAGGATATAAGGTTTGGGGGGAAAAGGTATTGCCGAAAAGGGTGGAAGGGAAGCAGTATCTGCAGTCTTCTGATTCTAGGCTCTTCAAATGTAAAAAAATATTGAGATATAAAGGAATATTAAACACAGAAATTATAATTTTAAGTAATAATAATATACTGGCATTTGTGGGTGACAGGTCACCCAGAGTACAAACTTGTAAGTGATCACACAAAGATGTTAAACAATGTTTCTCAAATCAGAATAAGCTAGGGGAGCTGGATACAATGCAGATCCCTAGGTCCTATGCCATACTGCTGGATCAGCATTTCTGAGAGCCTAAAAGCACCCTGGGAATTCTTATGTCCAGTGAAGAACTAATAGCAAGGACAGACGAAGAGAATGACAGCCTTGTGCTGTTCCTTCATCTACTCTTGGTACTATTAGCTCACCACCTCCCCTTAAGTTCTCAATATATACAATAATCATGGAGTTATTCAGTCTTAATAAAAACAAAGTCAGCAGAGAAGGAAGTGAATGCCTTACTACATCTAAATGGGAATTGAGAATAATCTGATATAGAGATTACTTTGTACGAAAAGTGCCATGTACTTTCCACATTTACTAAGCCCCCACTTTATTAGGTGCTTGAGATACAATGATATATAAGACAAGAACAATGTCCATAGAGGACTGCCTGTAACTAGTGGTCATGTTTCCCAATTGGAGAGTTACTGGCATTTGAGGTACAATAATCCTTCCTGTGTGGAACACTCTTAGGCATGTTTAGTATCCCTGGTCCCTGTCCCCTAAATGCCAGTTTTATTATGCTCAGTCATTTTGACAACCAAAAAAATATGTCTCCGTACATTTGCAAATGCTCCCTAAGGGTGGTACTGCCCTGTTGAGAATTATTGATGGCCAGTAAACCCGTTAACCCAGGGAACTAGATGATGATAGGATGTATGGTGGATCACCCTCTCACCTCTGAAATAGCTTAGTGGCAGTTCTAAAGATAGTAGAAAATTGGTTCCAGAAAATAGTGCCATTAGAAACCGCATTTTCCTACGTGAAGGCTGACAATCACTATGAACAAATTATTACTATGAACATACCTCTATTTTTGCAGTTAACCTCTCAATTTCAGACCGATCTTCCCTGTGATTTTTGGTATTTCCTCTGAATTCCCTCATTTGCTTTTTCTGAAGCTTTTCATAGCTTCTCTTCAGTATGCCTAACTGTAGAAACAGTTATTTCTATATTTAAAGTTTAAGAATTTGTAAAGAGTAGTGGTGAGACAAATTGGTATTATGAAAACAAGAGCAGTGCTAACCAGTACTACTGAGAACATGTTAGATTTCCAAACTAAAACACAAAAGGAAACTAAAAATTAAATATGTAAAACAAACACTACCAAAGAAATATATTCAAAGAAAAAATTTGAAAAAAAATTTTAAACAAAAGTTTTGTATTACAATAGCCCTGCACTTAAAGACCCTACCACCCAGCCCCACAATAAAGCAGCAAATAAAAACTCTTTTTCTTTCCTCTAGGTCTGTGATTCTCAAGCCATGCTCTTGCAGGGCACTGATATTCAGGATGCAGGAGAAGAGTACTTTGCAATTAAATCAGAATAAAAGCAGTTTTTTCCAAATCTGAAGAATAAAATTGAGTTAATGGACAGAATTTTCTTACTTTTCTTATTTATCCCAAAATGTTTCTTAAATCTTTGGATCCTCCATTATTTATAATCTAGTAACTGATAAAAATTAAAATATTAAATGTAATTTTTGGTATCAAGTATTTCACAGTATTACACAAAAACAGCTCTATTTCTTTCAGGTACTCAACCAAGAAACATATTTTAGCATCTCTTCTAGGTAGTATCAAACCTACACTTAGGCAAACCTCTTTACCTGGATTAAAGAACAGAGAAATGGATTCCCACTCCTGTATCTTTGATGGAGTATGTATTTCCCACTTTACAAAGTAGAAACTGGCTTTCATTAACAAAGTTCTCAAGGGTGAAAGAGAGAGAACTACACACACAACATTTAACAAAACTAAAATCTCACTTCTTCATGTAGTTTCTTCAACTCCTGCTTATATTCCATGGTCATCTCTTGCTTGATTTTTTCATGTTCTTCTACCTGCTGATGCAACATTCCAACCTAAATGCAGAAAGGTGGTAGTATTTTTCACTATTAGCATTGAAACAACATCCCTGAGATATAAAAATAGAAAATAATCTCTGTATTTATTTGTAAATTCAAGTTCTCAAATGCATATATATGGTGATGCCCCACTTCTTAGGAAGTCAAATACCTAGTTATTTAATAATTCTTTACACTGCCAAAAAATAGTGAACAAACAGCTAGTTTTTAGAATTTCTAGGTTTAGATGAAGACTCTCTCTCTTTTTCTTTTTTTCTTTTTGAGATGGGAGTCTCACTCTCGCCCAGGCTGGAGTGCAGTGGTGCAATCTTGGCTCACTGCAACCTCTGCCTCCCAAGTTTAAACAATTGTCTGCCTCAGTCTCCCGAGTAGCTGGGATTACAGGCGCATGCCACCACACCTGGCGAATTTTTATATTTTTAGTAGAGACAGGGTTTCCCCATCTTGGCCAGGCTGGTCTTGAACTCCTGACTTCGTGATCCACCCGTCTTGGCCTCCCAAAGTGCTGGGATTACAAGCGTGAGCCATCGCGCCTGGCCGAAACTGTGTCCTCTGTCTGATTATCCTACTCAACCCTTTTCATCAAAAAAACTCATGAAAATAAGAAATATAAAGTTTTGAGAGTCCTGGAAACCAACAATACTTCATAAAAAATCTAGAAGACCTTAGGAATAATTTCTCTACAATAAAGTACAGAATAGTAACGTCAGACAGGAAAACAAAAGGAGGCTTGTGCCTGCTTTACCATTTACCCAACTCCAGAGAAACGAGTTCCACCAACCATGGTAAGGAAGTTATCCTAACCCACTTTTCAATGATTTGATACCAGTGACATCTATTTTCTGCCAAGCCTTCACCTCCACAAGTATCCAGCAGTATTTCTTTTAATAACCAGCTAGAATTTCATCTACTGATAAGTAGGGAGGGAGAGGGAAAACAGGGAACACAAGGGAGTAAACAATCACAATCTACAACAGTAAATTTTTTTAAAGTACTAGAATAAGCTACTTATAAGAATGAGGACTAAATGCAATTCCAATAAAAAATTATAGTGGAATTTATTTTTGTAAGAAACTTGAAAAAGTCATTCTAAAGTTCAAACTGGAAGAATGGGTAAATACAGCCAATAAAATGGAAAAGTCTAGTTTTAAAAAAAGATGTAAGTGAATGATGTAACTGAATTTCTAGATGAAAGGAAATTTTCTGAGCTTAAAACTAATGAAAAAGTAATTTTAAAATGATAAATTTAACCATGTAAAACTTCTATTTTTAAAAAATCCAATTAACAAAATTAAAAGGTAAATAAATTGAGAAAAATATTTACAAAAAAATCAAAGGGCTTTTAACTTTTAGTATACAAAAGACTTACAAATTTGTAAAAAGTATTAAGCTCTCAACAGAAAAATAACTCAAGGACAAGAATGATTCCCACAAAAATATAAATGTCCAATAAACATGAAAAAAGGCTTAATTTCACTAGCAATCAGAGAAAAACATCCAATGGCATTTTATATCTACCAAATTAGCAAAGATCTTATAAAACGAGACTTGTGAGGGTAAGTTATCTGGAATCAAAGACCCATAAAGTGCTGAAATACAAAGCACATGACTTTTCCAGAAAGCAATGTGGGAGTCGATATTAAAACACTTATAAATATTCTTAACCTTGTTGGGCGTGGTGGCTCATGCCTGTAATCCCAGCACTTTGGGAGGCTGAGGCAGGCGGATCACGAGGTCAGGAGCTCAAGACCACCCTGGCTCACACAGTGAAACCCCACCTCTACTAAAAATACAAAAAATTAGCCAGGTGTGGTGGCGGGTGCCTGTAGTCCCAGCTACTCTGGAGGCCAAGGCAGGAGAATGGTGTGAACCCAGGGGACGGAGCTTGCAGTGAGCCCAGATCGTGCCACTGCAATCCAGCCTGGGCGACAGAGCAAGACCCCATCTCAAAAAAAAAAAATTTCTTAACCTTGACTTGGTAAACACTACTTTTAGAAATCCATGTAAAAAAAATAAATGTAGAGCCAGGTAGAGTGGCTCACACCTGTAATCTCAGCACTTTGGGAGGCAGAGGCAGGAGGATGGCTTGAGCCCAGGAGTTTAAGACCAGCCTGGGCAACATGGTGAGACCCTTTCTCTACAAAAAAGGAAAAGAAGAAAATAAATGTAGATGTTAAGAATTTGTTGGGGCCGGGTGTGGTGGCTCACACCTGTAGTCACAGCACTTCGGGAGGCCAAGGCAGGCGGATCACTTGAGTTCAGGAGTTTGAGACCAGCCTGGCCAACACGACAAAACCTCATCTCTACCAAAAATACAAAAATTAGTTAGACCTGGTGGCAGGTGCCTGTAATCCCAGCCACTCAGGAGGCTGTGGCACAAGAATCGCTTGAACCCAGGAGGTGGAGGTTGCACTGAGCTGAGATGGCACCACTGCACTCCAGCCTGGGCAACAGAGTGAGACTCAGTCTCAAAAAAAAAATTGTCAATGGGGATTTGTTCTTTTATAAAAACTGGACAAATTGGAAAAAATCTGTATGTTTATAAATAAACTGTGAATGAATATAATGAATGAATGTACATAATAAAATATGTAAACATTAAGCTGTATTAAAATAGTTAACATGAAAAATGCTTACCATTTAAAAGACATATGGATATAAAAAGTATGCTATACTAAAATCCCAATTTTGTGAAGGATTTTTACTGAAGTCTACTTACATAGCTTAAAGGAAATACACCAAATGTTAATACAGATTAACTCTGATTCAAGGTATTATGATTATTTTTTGCTTCATAGTTTGTCTTTTCTAAATTTTCTCCAATGGCTACTGCTTTTATTAGCAAGAAAAGAACATTTTAAAAAAGAAAAGAAAAGAGGCTGACCCTAAGCCCACCTACTTTGCTTTGATAAAGATCATGAGGACTCATCTGTTTGATTAAAACAAGTTGAAGAGTCTTAACTATTCATATTTCCTAGCCCACAATCCACCAGAAGATCCAAAATTAGAAAGTATGGTAGGTAGAAGGGGTAACTGCAATGCTCAGCAGAAATGAGCAATAGCTTTTAGCAAAGACAGAAGAAAAAAGGGAAACAGATTACCCCAAAAGGAGACTCAGGTCTACACTGCTATAACCCGTAAAGACAAAGCACATCAAGCACATCAGTATGTAACAGCCATTACTCCTAACATACCACAACCAAGAGAAAAGGCAACCCTCAAAACACCACACACACACACACACACACACACACGCACACACACACACACACACACCTCCTTAAGCTTTCAGTAGTGTGGCCTTTTGGCCCTCTATCACATGTTAGACAAGACCCACCTGCAGAATTATAAAAACTTTAAATGATTTCATAAGATCTGCTAACAGCATGGGAGCTGACTAGGGAGTTCTCAAACTTAGCCTAAAGAGTTCTTTGACCAAGGTTTTTAAAAACTGAAGACAAAGAAGGGGGGAGAAAAAAACCAGGGGGAGGGCAAGATGGCTGACTAGACACAGCCAGGAGGCAAAGCTGCCAATGAGGGACTGAGACAACTGGTGTGCTCCTAACAGATCTTCAGAGGGGGTCACTGAAGAGTGGATGGAGGGAAGACACAGAAGCTGGGCTGAAGGGGGAGGAAGCTGGGAACCATACATGAGGCGACTATGCACCTGGACTCATTCCTGGCCCAAACAGCTCTGGAAAAACAAGTGAGCTGAACTAGCAAGGAGCAACCCACTCTTGCCACGGGCCTCTGGAACCTCTCGACCACCATGAACACTCAAGTTGACAGGGTAAGCCACTTAGAGAAGTGATAGGGGCAGCAAGCCAGCTTATATGGAGCCCAGAGGGTTTGGTGTGAGAGTATCTGTGGTGGGGCATGGCCAGGGATAGCCATCCCCTTAGGCTTAACTGGCACCCATAGGAGACTTTAGCTCTAAGGCAACTGTTGGACCCGAACTCTGCAGGGTAGTCTTGCCCATCATATGGGGCCGGTCTCACCTGACCACCCCTTGGCCTGCTGGCCTCTCCCAGGGCCCCAGCCTGGCCACACATGCTTACAGGGCAGCCTTGGGTGGCCTGGGGGACTGCATCATAGCTTCTGTGCTGGCAGACTATGCCTGACCAGCAGAGAGCTCCAGCAGAGTGGCCCCCATGGCTATGCACCAGCCTGTACATTCAGTCCCCATACTGCAGCTTCCCTAGGCCCATAGCAACTCCCCACATGGCTTTGCTGGCATGTGCCTATGCCGGCAGGTTTTGCTTTTCTTGCCCCACCAGCAGGCAAGTGTACATGTATCCACCTTGCCACTGCTGTGGCGGGAGTGCAGTTCATTTCCCATGTCCCCACTGACCACCACTGCAGACAGAACCTTGGTGGGCACCAAACCAGCCAGCCCTGCCTCCACCAGTGCCCCTTCCTTGCACCAACATTGCCGCAGGAGTGAAACTAGGCACAGAGAATAACAGATCCTCCCCTGCATGGAGCAACCACTCCTGTTTGCAGTACACAGAGAAGGCACACAGACATGCAACTGCCAGCGCCCTGCCCCCAAGCCAACACCACCACCAGTGCCACTGTGCACAGTCGCCAGCAGGGGTCCCCACTCACCTCCCAGCTGTGTTGCCTCCTCCACTGTGGTGAATGCTCTCAGGGAGGCAGGCACCCTGGCACCCACCAGCACCCTGCCATAGCTGACAAGTGTGTCCCCCACTGCACTGCTGCTACCACTGCTGCTGGCACATGTAAACAAGGATGAATCCCACTGTCACCACATTATGAAATGCTTTGGCTGCCACCACCCATTGGGGTGTAGTGACTAGTGGTCTGGGAGCACTCTGACCCCCCAATGCAGTGGATTCCTAACTTCAAGGAGCCAGAGAAAAAAGTTGGGGCCCAATACGAGCCCCCCAGAGTTACAGCACACGGTCTAGGAGTTGGGGGCTGAGCAATGGCCACCGAAAATCTTCCAGAAACAAAGCCAGTTGGCTGAATCCACCTTATACTACAATCAAACTCTCACAGTCATCAAATATGGTAAAAGGAAAAAAAAAAACCTCACCCAAGGGTCAGCAACTTCAAAGATTGAAGGAATGTAAGCCTACAAAGATGAGAAAGAAATAGTGCAAGAACTCCAAGAACTCAAAAAGCCAGAGTATCTTCCTTCCTCCAAACAACCATATCGCTTCTCCAGTAAGGGTTCAGAACTGGGCTAAGATGGCTGAAATGACAGAAATATAATTCAGAGCATGGATAGGAACAAAGAACACTGAGCTACAGGAGTATACTGAAACCCAGTCCAAGGAAGCTAAGAATCATGATAAAACAATGCAGGAACTGACAGACAAAATCAGCAGTATAGAGAAGAATGTAAGCAACCTGATAGAGCTGAAAAGCACACTACAAGAATTTCATAATGCAATCATAAGTATTAATAGCAAAACAGACCAAGCAGTGGAAAGAAATCTCAGAGCCTGAAGACTGGCTTTCTGAAATAAGACAGTCACTGACAGACAAAATAGACAGTATAGAAAGGAATATGACCAACCTGATAGAGCTGAAAAACACGCTACAAGAATTTTATAATGCAATCACAAGTATTAATAGCAAAATAGACCAAGCAGAGGAAAGAATCTCAGAGCTTGAAGACTGGCTTTCTGAAATAAGACAGGCAAGAATAGAGAAAAAAAGAATGAAAAGGAATGAATAAAACCCCCAAGATATATGGGATTATGTAAAGATGCCACATCTGCAACTCATTGGTGTCCCTGAAAGAGATGGGGAGAATGGAACCAATCTGGAAAACATATTTCAGGATATCATCCATGAGAACTTTCCCAACCTAGCTAGAGAGGCCAACATTCAAATTCAGGAAATGCAGAGAACCCCAGTAAGATACTTCACAAGATCATTCCCAGGACACATAATCATCAAATTCTCCAAGGTCGAAACTAAGGAAAAAAATGTTAAGGGCAGCCAGAGAGAAAGATCAGGTCACCTATAAAGGGAATATCAGACTAATGGTAGACCTCTTGGCAGAAACCCTACAAGCCAGAACAGATTGAAGGCATATTCAACATTCTTAAAGAAAAGAAATTTCAACCCAGAATTTCATTATCTGGCCAAACTAAGCTCTGAAGGAAGCACCACATATGGAAAGCAAAGAGCACTAACAGCCACTACAAAAACAGACTAAAGTACACAGACCAGTGATATTATAAAGCAACCACACAAAAAACTGCAAAATAACCAGCTAACATCATCATGAGAGAATCAAATCCATACATATCAATACTAACCTTGAATGTAAACGAGCTAAATGCCCCAATTAAAAGGCACAGAATGGCAAGCTGGATAAAGAATCAAGACCCATTGGTATGCTGTCTTCAAGAGACCCATCTCACATGCAGTGACATACATAGCACAAGATGAGAAATAACCAAAATCAGAGCTAAGTTGAAGGAGACTGAGACATGAAAAAACATTAAAAAGATCAACAAATCCAGAAGCTGATTTTTTGAAAAAATTAAAACAGACCGCCAGCTAGACTAATAAAGAAGAGAGGAGACTCAAATAGACACAATCAGAAATGATAAGGAAGATATCACCCCTAACCCCACAGAAATACAAACAAACGTCAGAGAATACTATAAACACCTCTATGCACATAAACTAGAAAATCTAGAAGAAATGGATAAATTCCTGGACACATACACCATCCTAAGACTGAACCAGGAAGAAACTGAACCCCTGAACAGACCAATAACAAGTTCTGAAATTGAATCAGTAATAAATAGCTTACCAACCAAAAAAAGCCCAGGGTCAGATGGATTCACAGCTGAATTCTACCAGATGTAGAAAGAAGAGCTGGTACCATTCCTGCTAAAACTATTCCAAAAAATTGAGGAAGAGGGACTCCTCTCTAACCCATTCTATGGGTTGTGCATCAACCTGATACCAAAACCTGGCAGAGACACAACAAAAAAAGAAAACTTCAGGCCAGTATCATTGATGAACATTGATGCAGAAATCCTCAACAAAATAATGGCAAATCAAATCCAGCAGCACATCAAAAAGCTTATCCACCACAGTCAAGTAGGCTTCATCCCTAGGATGCAAGGTTGGCTCGACATACACAAATCAATAAATGTGATTCACCACATAAACAGAACTAAAGCCAAAAACCACATGATTATCTCGATAGATGCAGAAAAGGCTTTTGACAAAATTCAACACCCTTCCATGTTAAAAACTCTCAATAAACTAGGTACTGAAGAAACGCACCTCAAAATAGTAAGAGCCATCTATGACAAACCCAAAGCCAATATCATACTGAGTGGGCAAAAGCTGGAAACCCTTGAAAACCAGCAGAAGAGAAGGATGCCCTCTCTCACCACTCCTATTCAACATAGTTTTAGAAGTCCTGGCCAGAGCAATCAGGCAAAAGAAAGAAATAAAGGGCATCCAAATAGGAAGAGAGGAAGTCAAACTATTCCTGTTTGTAGACGACATGATCCTCTATCTAGAAAACCCCATAGTTTCAGCCCAAAAGCTCCTTAAGTTGATAAACAACTTCAGCAAAGTCTCAGGATATAAAATCAATGTACAAAAGTCACAGCACTGCTATACACCATGAACAGTCAAGCTGAGAGCCAAATCAGGAATGCAATCCCATTCACAAATGTCACAAAAAGAATAAAATCCTAGGAATATAGCTAACCAGGGAGGTGAAAAATCTATAGAAAAAATATACAACACTGCTCAAAGAAATCAGAGATGACACAAACAAATGGAAAAACATTCCATGCTCATGGAAGGAAGAATCAGTATCATTAAAATGGCTATACTGCCCAAAGCAATTTATAGATTCAACACTATTCCTATTAAACTACCAAATGACATTCTTCACAGAACTAGGAAAAACTATTTTAAAATTCATATGGAACCAAAAAAGAGCCTGAATAGCTAAGGCCATCCCAAGCAAAAAGAACACAGCTAGAGGCATCACACTACCCAACTTCAAACTATACTACAGGGCTACAGTAACCAAAACAGTATGGCACTGGTACAAAAACAGATACATAGACCAATGGAAGAGAATAGAGAACCCAGAAATAAGGCTGCACACCTGTAACTATCTGATCTTCAACAAAACTGACAAAAACAAGCAATAAGGAAAGGACTCCCTATTCAATAAACAGTGCTGGGATAACTGGCTAGCCATATGCAGAAGACTGCAACTGGACCCCTTCCTTGTATTATATACAGAATTAACTCAAGATGGATTAAAGACTTAAATGTAAAGCCCCAAACTATAAAAAACTCTGGAAGATAACCCCAGCAATGCCATTCTGGACATGGAAACAGACAAAGATTTCATGACAAAGACACCAAAAGCAACTGCAACAAAAGCAAGTCAACAAATGGGATCTAACTAAAGAGTTTCTTTACAGCAAACAAAACTATCAAGAGAGTGAACAACATATAGAATGGAAGAAAACTTTTGCAAACTATGCATCTGACAAAAGACTAGTATCCAGCATCTATAAAGAACTTAAAAGTTACAAGAAAAACACAAACCACCCCACTAAAAATTGGGCAAAGGATATGAACAGACACTTTTCAAAAGAAGGCATACAGGCAGCCAACAATCATATAAAAAAATGCTCAACATCATTGATCTTAAGAGAAACACAAATCAAAACCACAATGAAATACCATCTCACATTGGTCAGAATGGCTATTATTTAAAAGTCAAAATATAACAGATGCTGGCAAGGTTGCAGAGAAAAGAGAACGCTTATACACTGTTGGTGGGAGTGTAAATTAGTTTAACCACTATGGAAGATGATGGTGATTCCTTAAAGATATAAAAACAGAAATATCATTCAACCCAGCAATCCCATTACTAGGTATATACCCAAAAAAATCTAAATCGTTCCATCAGAAAGACACATACACACGTATGTTCACCGCAGCACTATTCACAAGAGCAAAAACACAGTATCAACCTAAATGTCCATCAATGGTAGACTAAAGAAAATGAGGTACATTGGAATACTATGCATCCATAAAAAAGAATGAGATCACGTCTTTTGCAGGAACAGAAAACCAAATACCGCATATTCTCACTTATAAATGGGAGCTAAGTGATGAGAATGCATGAGACACATAGAGGGGAACAACATACTGAGGCTTACTGGAGGGTAAAGGGAGAGAATCAGGAAAAAAATAACTAAGAGGTACTAGGCTTAATACCTGGGTGATGAAATAATCTGTACAACAAACCCCCACGACACAAGTTTACCTATATAACAAACCTACACATGTACCCCTGAATTTAAAATAAAATTTAAATTTAAAAAAAAGAAAAACAATCACGTTTCTGACTACAATGCTTCACAATCACTCTCATTTGGCTCTCTTCTTTCACTAGAATCACCTATATCCCTTGTGAACCCACATCCAGAAGAAAACGCTTTGCCAGTATGACCCTGTGACCCACTTGAAGATCCCTGTCCTTTTGAGAGTCACACCTAATGATTCCTCCTTCCTGGATTGATCTGAATTTTCCTGATCTCTTGGCACTTTGAGTCTTTTCATCCATCACTAACAGATTAGATAAATCCCAAATTACATATATCCTGTTTATTGACAAGGAGAAAGGTAGGAAGTAAAATGTTTTTAAGACAAGGAGCAGTAAAAATTATCTCCAGGCAAATTTGTTAATTAATAAAGAAATGCAGATGACAGTACCAGATCCAAAAGAAACAAGGAGAAGAAATACAAAGAAAAGAGACTAAAAGAGAGTGCATGTTTGATTTGCAAACCAAAATGCCAGAACAGCTCCCCCAAGTCCAGCTGAAATGTCATTTGCACACTCTATACAGTTAAAGTGCACTGCAAAAAGTCCATCCTCAAAAAGGTAAAAAGTATTCTGGAAAAATGATTCTGAAAAAACACTAAAAACAATAATGTGGAATTCAACATCCCCCTCCCAGAAAATAAAACTTCAGTAACACTGAAAGGGAGAAATCAGCACTTCAATTTAGTTAATTGGACTATTGATTCTTATGCAATACTAAGTCACTGATCATTAAACAGAAGTGAGAATATTAGCTGTTAATGAAGGTAACAAGACTAAGATATTCACAGATCTTCTAGTACTTCCTACTACAAGAGTTCTAGAATAAAACAAAGTGGGAAAAATTATGCATGTAAACAGAATATATTAATATAAAAGAAATAAGCAAGGAGAAAAAGACAAATGTACTTTGCATAAATGTAAAATGTGAAAACACAAGGACTTTTAGTGTTTAAAGCAGAAAGCAAACATGCTAAGTCATGTTCAACCATTTCCAAACTTCCAGGCCCAAAGGGGAACAATCCAGAATACCCATGGGGAAAAATATACAAAATGTATATTTTCTACTACTGAAAATGGGAATTGACTGTTGCTTTTTAAAACAAACTTAAATTGAAAGTAAATATTTGCACAGAAAAGCACAGCACTCTTTTTGATAGAATACTGAGCTGTTTCATACCCCTATAGTAACTTAGTATTATTAGTCTTTTAACTTTTAGCCATTCTGGTGTATGTTTAGGGTTATCTTGTGATTGTAATTTGCATTTTCCTAGTAACCTGTGAAACCAAGAACCTTTTCATATGCTCGCTGGTCATTTTGATATCTTCCTTTGTGAAATGACTATTTGTCTTTTGCCCATTTTTCTACTCAGTTAACTTATTAATTTATAGATGTTCTTTATCTTTTGTTGGTTGTATGCTGTAAATATATGAAATGTTCATTATTTTAATATAGTCTAAATTAGTAACCTTTTATCATTATTTTTTAAGAAATCTTTCCCTACTCCAAGTCACTAAGATTTTCTCTTACGTCATCTTCTAGAAAATCTTCAGCATTTCACATTTAAATTTGTAATCCATCTAGAATTGAATTTGGTGTATGGTATAAAACTAGAAGTCAAAATCTTTCTTTTTACCCCATATTGTTACTCAGTTGATCCAGTGACATGTATTGAAAAGACTCCCCAGCATCTTGCAGTGTCATCTTGTCATAAATCAAATGTTCACATATGTGGGATCTCTGTTATGGGACTCTTTATTCTGTTCCATTGGTCTGTTTTTCTATCCTTGCAATACCACACTGTCTTAATATAGTTTTTAATAAATCTTGTTTTCTAGTACCCTAAGTGCTCCACCTTAATTTCTCTTCATCAAGATTGTTTTGGCTACTGCCATATAAATTTGAGAATCAACCTTGTTGATTTTCACTTTAAAATATACTGGAGTTTCAATTAGAATAATACTGAATAGATCAAAATTGGAGAAACCAATACCTTTAAAATATTGAGTCTTTCTATCCATGAACATCTATTCTTCCATTTATATCAGTTTTAATTTCTCTCCATAATTTAGAGCTTTCTGTGCAGAGGTCTTACACCTCTTTCATTGGATTTACTGTATTTGGTGCTTTTTTGATACTCTTGTCAAGGGTATCTTTTTTAACTTCATTTTTAATTGCTTTTTGCTGGTACAAAGAATCAATAAATTTTTGTAAATTAACCTTTAACTCAGCAAACCTACTATTTCATTTGTTAATTCTAAGTCTGTCTACATAGATTTTTTAGGTTTTCTGTGTACACCAACAAAGCATGTGCTAATTACTGCAGTGGTATTTCTTCCTCTCTAATCCTTATGTCTTTTATTTATTTTTCTTGCTTTATTGCACTAGCTACACCTCCACTACAATAACAACAACAAAAAAAGTGGTGATACTGGGCATCCTTGTCTCATTCACAATCTCTGAAGGAAAGCTTCT
Source organism: Gorilla gorilla gorilla (assembly GCF_029281585.2). Lineage (NCBI taxonomy): Eukaryota > Metazoa > Chordata > Mammalia > Primates > Hominidae > Gorilla > Gorilla gorilla. The sequence goes on along the minus strand of NC_086017.1, from coordinate 145,697,146 downwards.
AACAATGGGTTACATTAATTGCTACTTGCTATGTTTCTTATATACCATTTTACTAGATTAAGGAAATTCCCTTAACATTTCTAATTTCCTAAGGGATTTTAATATTTTTATCACAAATGGATAACTGAATTTCATTAAATTCTTTTCCCGGATTGAGATAACTATGGTGTTTTTTCCTCTGATAATATGATGAATTATGTTGATTTATGAATGTTGAAACAACCCAGAATGCCTAGAATAAACCTAAGTTAGTATGTAGTATCTTTTCTAAATATTGCTGGATTTAGTTTGTTAATATTTTGACTAACAGTTTTATATTAACATTCACATAAGACTGGCCTGTAATTTTCCTTAACTGCTACATCCTTGTTAAGTTTTGAAATAAAGATTATGATGCTTCATAAAAGGAGTTAGGAAAATCTTATCTTTTCTTCTGTTCTCTGGAATATTTTATATAAAATTTTTAATATAAATTTTAATATTTTATATAAAATTCTTAAAATGTCTGGCAGAATTCACCAATGAAGTCTACTGGGCCCAAGAGATTTATCTACGAGAAGGTTTTTCAATAACAAATTCAATTTAGCCGGGCGTGGTGGCTCACGCCTGTAATCCCAGCACTTTGGGTGGCTGAGGCGGGCAGATCGCCTGAGGTCAGAAGTTTGAGACCAGCCTGACCAACATGGTGAAACCCCATTTCTACTTAAGAAAAAAAAAAAAAGTAAAAATTAGCCGGGCATGGTGGTGCGCACCTGCAGACCCAGCTACTCGAGAGGCTGAGGCAGGAGAATTGCTTGAACCCAGGAGGCAGAGGTTGCAGTGAGCTGAGATCACGCAACTGCACTCCTGCCTGGGGCGACAGAGTGAGACTCCATCTCAAAAAAAAAAAAATCAATTTAATAGGGTACTATTCACATGTTTCAATCTTTCTTGTATGCTGTGCTTTCCTAGGGATTTTTTATTATACCTAAATGTTTTACTGTGGCGGGGGGGTGGGTACATGGTCATTCATAGTATCTTTTAATAACCCCTTTACTATTCAGAGGCTCTATTATGGTTTCTCTTTTTAATTGCTAACATTAGTTATTTCCCCCCTTTTTTCTTAGTCTTGCCAAAGTTATCAATTTAATTAATTTTTTTCAAAGAGAATAGCTTTGTTCATCCTCTTATACATTTGTTTCCTATTTTATTAGTTTCTGTTCTTATCTTTATTACATCTTTTCTTTCTCTTTTCTTTGGTTTTAATTTGCTGGGGTTTTTTTGTTTTTCTTGAAATGGCCACTTAGATCACTTTCAGCCTTTCTAATATATATAATTTTAGCTGTATATAAAATGTAGCTGTATGTATACACACATAGCTAACATTCTAGGCACCACATTAGCTGCATTCCACAAGTTTTGATATGTACCATATTCATTATCACTCAGTCCAAAATATTTTCTAATTTTCATTTTGATTTCTTTTGATTCATGGGTTATTTAGAAGTGTATTGCTTAATTTCCAAGCTTTTGAGGATTTTTCTGGATGTCTTTTATTGTTCTGAGTTCTAGATTAAATCCACCTTGGTCAAAAAACATGATTCTAATCCTCTGAAATATGTTGAGACATGCTTTATGGCAGTAGTGGTAAATGGTCCATATTCACTTGGATGTGTATTCAGCAGTTATTAGGTACAATGTTCTATTTAGATTAATTAGGTCAAGTTTGTTAACTAGGTTAAGTTTGTTAATCTTGATCAAATCTTCACCTGAACTGAGGTTTTCTCTGCTTGTTGTATTAATTGAGAGCTACTTGTTAAGTCTTCCATGATTACCATGTACTTAATTTTTCCCTTGATTCTGCCCATTTTTCTTTGTATATTTTAAGGCTACATTATTAAGTATTTATAGAATTGAATTATTAAAGCAACCTGGTTAACTGATCCATTCATAATTTTTAAGTGTCCCTAGATCTTTAGTATTGCTTCTGGCTTTGATGTTTACTTTGTCTCATGCCAATACAGTTACATCAGTTTTCTTTTGGAAGTTTTCTCATGTCATATCACTTCCAACCTTTTACTTTCATTTTTAAAAAATGTCCTTCTTCTTACATTCTTCAAATTTAGCAAGTTCTTTTCTCAACCTCTTGAGATGAATCAATACCTCAATGATTTTCAGCTCTTCCTCTTTTCTAATATATGCTCTTATGGCTATAAATGTCCCTCTGAGATATTTTATCTGCATTCTGTATGTCTGATGTTGTATTTTCATTTTGAATTCAAAGTATTTTCTAATTTCCATTGTGATTTCCTCACTGATCCATGAATTATTCAGAACTTCATGTCCTAATTTCCAAATGTATGCAGATTTTCAAGTTATCTTTTTCTAACTTATTTCCACTATGTTCAGAGACCATACCTGTGACGTCAAGCTTTTGAACTGTATCAAGATTTACTTTATGGCCCAGCATATGGTCAATTTTGGTAAGGTTATTTTTTGTGCTAATAAGAATGTGTACTCTGAAATTCTGTTGTATAATATTCTATATATAAAAATTAGGTCAAGTTTGCTGATCATGCTGTTCAAATCTATATTCTTTCTTATGTTTGTCTCTTATTCCATCAGTTACTAAGAAAAATGTGTTAAAATTCTCCCCTATGATTGTGGCTTCATCTGTTTTTTCCTAGTTCTGTCACTTTTCACATACAGATAAGAGAGAAAGAGGATTTTCTTTTAAAACTATTTAACTAGACACATTAGATACGCAGATATTTTCATCTTGGTTTGAGTCCCCCAGCAAAGTGTAGGCTGAGACACGGACTTCAGGGCAACTGGAGGTGACCCCAGAAAGCACAGTGAGGACACAGACAGCAAGGCAGAGAAGGAAGGAAAGCTAATAAAGGACGTGCTATTGAGCATATTAAGCATATTACTGAAGTAAGCAGCTGGTGATGAATTCCACTGGGAATCCACTAAAGAACCAGATGGAATCTTTCAGAATCGTCTCTCTGAGGAATGGGAAGTTGGAGAATTCACCTAGTCCCTCCACTACTTGAACCTTGACCTAAGATCTAAGAGTGTTAACTCCCCAACACTTCCAGATTTCATCTAAGCAGCTTTCCAAGGCCCCAGAGAGAGAAACAAAGTATGGGGAAAGGAAAGAGAGATCAGATTGTTATTGTGTCTGTGTAGAAAGAAGTAGAAATAAGAGACTCCATTTTGTTCTGTACTAAGAAAAATTCTTCTGCCTTGAGATGCTGTTAATCTGTAACCTCACCCCCAACCCTGTGCTCCCTGAAACATGTGCTGTGTCACCTCAGGGTTAAATGGATTAAGGGCTGTGCAAGATGTGCTTTGTTAAACAAATGCTTGAAGGTAGCATGCTCCTTAAGAGTCATCACCACTCCCTAATCTCAAGTACCCAGGGACATAAATGCCGCAGGGACCTCTGCCTAGGAAAGCCAGGTATTGTCCAAGGTTTCTCCCCATGTGATAGTCTGAAATATGGCCTCGTAGGAAGGGTAAGACCTGACCGTCCCCCAGCCTGACACCAGTAAAGGGTCTGTGCTGAGGAGGATTAGTAAAAGAGGAAGGAACACCTCTTTGCAGTTGAGACAAGAGGAAAGCATCTGTCTCCTGCCCATCCCTGGACAATGGAATGTCTCGGTATAAAACCGGATTGTATGTTCCATCAACTGAGATAGGGGAAAACCGCCTTAGGGCTGGAGGTGGGACATGCAGGCAGCAACACTGCTCTTTAAGGCACTGAGATGTTTATGTGTATGCATATCTAAAGCACAGCACTTAATTCTTTACCTTGTTCATGATGCAGAGACCTTTGTTCACGTGTTTGTCTGCTGACCTTCTCTCCACTATTATCCTATGACCCTGCCACATCCCCCTCTCCGAGAAACACCCAAGAATGATCAATAAATACTAAGGGAACTCAGAGGCCAGCGGGATCCTCCATATGCTGAATGCCGGTCCCCTGGGCCCCCTTTTTTCTTTCTCTACACCTTGTGTCTCTTTCTTTTCCAAGTCTCTCGTTCCACCTAACGAGAAACACCCACAGGTGTGGAGGGGCAACCCACCCCTTCAAACAAAGTATACTACAAGCTTGTCCAACCTGTAAGCCACAGGCCATATGTGGCCCAATACAGCTTTGAAGGTAGCCCTACACAAATGTGTGAACTTTCTTAAAACATTACAAGTTTTTTTTTTTAAGCTTATCAGCCAGCATTAGTGTTAGTGTATTTTATGTGTGGCCCAAAACAATTCTTCTTCCAATCTGGCCCAGGGAAGCCAAAAGATTGGAAACCCCTGTTATAGTAGATGTTGGCAGCGCACAAGAACCTATATTTAATAGCTAAAAGGAAATCAGGAGGCAAAGAGGACATACTACAGGGCACAAAGAATGTCTACTAAAGTTACATATCCTGAAATTTCATATTTTCTCATTATGAAGTGTTTTTCTTCACCTTGAGTAGTGCTTTTGGCTTCTGCTCCAATCATACTTTTTCTGATAAGAAAATAGTTATACCATCTTTCTAGTCAAACTGTTTGCATGTTATATATTTTACCTTTTAATTTCAATGTTTTTATATTTCTATAAACATTAAATAATAATTGCATTTGTTTATCTGATCCAGTTGGACAGTTTTTCTTTTAATTAAGCCAGTTACTGCATTTACATTTAACAAACCTATTTTGATTTAAAGCTGTCATCTTGTTACATAATATTTGTACTTAATAAGCTCTGTTCCTTTTTCTCTTCTTTTTTGCCTTCTTTGGGACTGATTACTTTTTTTATCATTCCATTTTTCTCTATTAGCATGGAAGATATTCTCTACTCATATATACTTTTAATGGTTCCCTCAAGATAAAAACATGGATTTGTGACTTAACAAGGTCTAATGTCAGCTATAAATACTTTAATTCCATTTATCCCAACCTGACTTAAATATAACACCATTGCCACCATAATTTTATATATATGTTAAACTCAAAAGGCAATTACCGTTAGCTGTGCACAGTGACATGCACCTGTAGTCCCAGGTACTTGGGAGGCTGAAGTAGGATTGCTTAAGCCCAGGAGTTCGAGTCCAGCCTGGGCAACATAGCAAAACTCCATCTACTATTGTTGTTTTATACAATCAATATTCATTTAGATTTACCCATACATTTACTACTGCTTTTCATTTCTTCCTGCAGCTCTGAGGGTCAATCTGGGATCACTGTCTTTCTACCTGAAGAACATTTTTTAATATTTCCTTAGTGCAGGTCTGCTTGTAACCAGTTCTCTCAATTTTTGTTCATCTGAAAATGTCTTTATTTTACCTTTATTCTGGATATAGAATTCTCGTTTGGTAGAGGAAAAAGTCATGTTCTTTCTTTGTAGACATTTTATTGTTTTCTGGCTTTCACTTTTTTGGCTGACAAGTCAACTGTTAAGAGCTATTTGTAGATAATCTTTTTTTTCTTTGATTGCTTTTCAGATTCTTCCCTTTGTCTTTAGTTTTCAACCATGGCAACTGTTTCTTTTTACTTATCTTGCTTGAGATTCTTGGACTTCTTAAATACATGACCTTCCTCACTTTTGGCAAAATCTCAGCCAGTATCTCTCCAAATATCTTTTGTGCCCATTCTCATTTTTTTTCTCCTTCAGGGATTCCAAAAACACTTATATTAGATTTTCTTGTTGTCTTCTCTTTCTCATATCCTTTCATCCATATTTTCTATCACTTTGCCTGTGCTTTATTCTAGACATTTTCTTCTGTCACATCATCTAGTTCACTAATTATCCCTTAATCTTTAAGACCTTAATTTCAGTCATTCTATTTTTCAATTCTAAAATTTCCACCCATATTTTTTTACAGTTTTTAATTCTTTTTCGAAATGCTCAATCTTATCTTTTAGTGCCTTGAATGCAATAAACATTGTTTTTGTAAACTGTGTGCATGATAATGACAAATATCTAGATTTATCATGGGTCTATTTCTATCTTCTGCTGCTTCTACTATTTTTCCTTTGTGTTGTCTTGTCTCCTGGTCTTTGTTGTGTCAGGTTATTTTCTGAGCAAGTACCAAGCATTATTTGCAAAATTATTTGAATAATCTGAAACCCAGAATGGTAATTTTTCCTTTGAAGAAAATTTACATTTGCTACTTCCAGGTTCCTGGAAGCCCTAGCACTTTGGAGATGCCTGGGGACAGTAGCACTCTTAAGTTTAACTTAAACTGATTTCAGGGATTTAGATGTTTGAAGCTGAGTGGTTTTTTCAAGAGGGCCTGTTCTGGTCCATCCTTACTCCTAGGGTGCAGCCTTTCAGGGTCTTTAGCCAAACTGAGGAGGCGTTCAGAGCCATCATGGACCCCTAGCCCCTTAAAGTTATCAAAAACACCACTCAACCTTTTATCCTCTCGGCTGCCTTCTTTACTTTCAGTTAATAATGGCCCCAAACCCTGGACACACCTCCCTGAACCTCTTGCCCAGCCCAGATCCCAGCCTGGTAATTGTTCACCATCCTGATAGCATTTTACTTCAAGCAAAATTTTTTTTAAATCTAACTTACCTATTTGTCCTCGGTGAGTGGACTGGCCCAAATTACCTAATCTGCCATTATCAAATATTAAGTCTGAAATAATTCATATTTAACTGTAAACGTCCTGAGGGAAATTTACTTCTAAAGCTGATTTCTACAGCCAGTCAAATTTTCAATCAGGCCTGAAAATAGAATAAAGATTATTTTCAGATATACAAGATCTCAAAACTATGCTCTATCAAAATAGAAACGTAAACATATAAATATGGTGACAGAGAATGCAAAGAAGCACAAATAGAGGAGCAAAGAAAACCTCCAGAATAATGGTGAAGGGAGTTCTCATGATGACAGCTATACACCTATCCTTGAAAGCAACCTATCCACAGTGGAGAATGGCAAGCTCCAGGAGAGATGTCTTCACAGGGAAAAGAAATGAAAGAAAAGAAAATGGACAGATTACTTGCCTTGTTTAAACACAATGGCAAAAGATTTACACCTGTGTCAGAGATTTCAGAAAGAATCAATGGTAGGTATGTTTAAAAAACCAAATGAAAGTGAGACAATTAGTAATTTCCAGGAAAACAAAAAAGCAGTACAAAAAACAAGTCTGCTTATAATTACACTACCTGACTCAACTGTGAATAATATTTACCATTTAATGGTGTAAATACTGAATATTAATCTAACAAAAAACTAAGATATACACTCCTGGAAGGATGAGGGGATGATAATTGTATGTAAGAGAGCAAAACCCCACATCTTTCATAGTACCAAGTCATTAAACAGCTAAAACTATAAATGAAAATACAGCAGTAAAAAAGCTTCCTTGGAAACATAGGGAAAATGCCAAAAGAAAGGGTTAAAGGCTTGAAATTACTCCTCACAGAAGTAAGAATCCTAGGTTCAGAGGGGTGGGGAAGATTACTATTTTTTCTTATGAGCCTTGTAGAATCATTTTTCTTTTTATTTACTATGACAAGTATAAATATAAAGGTGAAGAAAAGTTTAGGAACATTAAATGCTAATAATGATGGAAGTTACTCGTCCAAGGCCATTCAGCTGAAAAGAGGCAGGGCCAGGACTCCAAATTTCTTACTCATTTCTTTAAGTCAACGTGCCCTGTAGGGAGCTAGAAGATAGTAACAGCAGGAATGTCCATTAAAACCAACCCAGTGCCAACACTGTAAGCAGAAACACATAAAGCCTTAACTTACAAAACAAGTTGCTTATATTAGTGATCCACCAAGTATGATTTGCAGGTGGGCTGAAGTTATTCACAGACAGCAATCCAGCACAAGAAGCCTGAGGCAGAGTGTAAATCAAGTATGCCTTGAAACACACCGTTCAGTGTAACAGACATTCTTACAAGCAAAATCTTCTCAGCAAAAGATGGATATACACTGATTTTAGCTGTTAACTGTTTTAGCTGTTTAATGACTTGGTACTATGAAAGATGAGGGGTTTTGCTCTCTACAATGCTTTACATTCTGGTGCAAGCTTTTAATCTCATCATGGACGGTGCAAGCTTTTAATCTCATCATGGACCTGTCATTTGATTAGCAGTGGTTTACACCCTAGGACTAAGTGCTTCTAGGTCTGTACCTTTCAAACAAGTAAGAATGACTGATGTGGTTTGGCTGTGTCCCTACCCAAATCTCATGTTGAACTGTAGTCTTCAATGTTGGAGAAGGGGCCTGGTGGGAGGTGACTGGCTCATGGGGGCAGACTTCCCCCTTGCTGTTCTTGTGATAGTGAATTCTCATGAGATCTGGTGGTTTAAAGGTTATGTAGCACTTCCCCCTTTGCTCCGTCTCCTCCTCTGCCATGTGAAAATGTGCCTGCTTCCTCTTCACTTTCTGCCATGATTAAGTTTCCTGAGGCCTCACAAGCCATGCTTCCTGTACAGCCTGTGGAACTGTGAGTCAATTAAACCTCTTTTCTGCATAGCTTACCCTGTCTCAGGTAGTTCCTTATTGCAATGAGAGAATGAACTAATACAATGACAAAAACATAAAGCCCTATTTTCTAGTTCTTATTTCATATACTGCTCAAATTGGATTATGAACGTGTTATAACACATACTTGAAAGAAGTGTTTTGATTCTGGAAAAATTTCGTCAACCTCCACTTCTTTTCCGAGTATGGAGAAGTCAAAAAGGCAAAGAGTGGAAATCCACAGAGAAGTCAAGGGAAGAGGATTAGCAAACTTCTAATTAACCAAGCACAATTGCTTTGCCAGGAACATCAGCAAAGGGCACCAAATGAAAAGGTGACAAAGTGCTCTGCCCAAAGAGGAAGGCAGAGTTCAGTGACAACAACCTAAAACCTCAGAAGAAGATACCAATCCCTCCATTACCCTCTAAACTGCTACCCGTTAACCTGATTCGCCAGGACACTCTGTGTGCCTGGTGCCAACAATTAAAGCTGAGCACCAAAGACCAGAAATTAGATGCACATAAGCACCCGTGTGCCTTCACCTACCCAAAACAAAAGGACATTCCTAGCACAGCAAAAGAGGCCAGAACTCAGAAATCATTACAAAAAAAAAATCAAAGGTGGACAAGGGGTAAACGTCCCTGAAAAGTTCTGAGAAGACATCCTCCTGAGATGGCTCTTCCCTCTTGGGGGGGTGCTGCCTGCCTTGAAAGAGTCTGCTGCTCTCCTTGAAGGAGTTAACACAGCTGTAAGAAAACTTCTACCCCAGGTGCTTTGCTGGCCTCCAGGGCCAGAACTGCAGCCAGGGTGGGACACCAGAGGCTGAGGAATCTCCACAAGAGAAGACCATGGGAGAAGTCTCCCTGCAGATACAGATGGTTGGGTTCACCTCCAGTTTCATGCTAGACAAGCCTGGGCTCCAGAAATCCAAGAAGGGAGAGTGAGTGCACTCTTCTTGCTTCCCGCCTCCCAATTTCCCACCCCTGCACCTTGAAGACAGTAAGTTGTGCCCCAAATGTGTTCACAGGTACAAGGTCTTAATAAAAAGCATCCAGTGGGAATAAAATACCAGAAAAAAGGCACCTATATGGTAATTAATAGTAGAAAGGCTCAACAGTCGATTCCATGGTGGTGTTGCTTATAGGTGAACTCCGGTTCTCTCCATACCTGCTTACTTACAGTCCATGCAGACTGGTGGATTGCAGGTGTTAGACTATGACATGCAGCAGTGCCTGCTGCTTCACTGGCTGAGATATAGACTCTAATTTTAAAAATGATAAAACATTTCACAAATTACCATTAATTCTAGTTAATACATAGAAAAAGTCATTTATAGTACACTTCTAAAATGGAAATGACTTCAACAGCTACAGCTCTTTTAAGTGAAAATTTCTTCAGCTGAGCCCTAAGAAAACAGTGGTTTGCTCCTGTGCTCAATTTCCCTCCCTAGCATACTGACAACTTTAGGAGATGCTCCATTCTGATTGTAAATTTCACAAAATGTAAAGTATTTTAAGGCAGAGAAAGGCTGTTAATTCTCTCCCTCTCCAAAACACATGATTTTTAATATTCAAAACAATATTTGTTTTCTTAATAACCTGAGACTTCTATAGTTTGATTCTAGGATAGAAACACAAGGCACTTTGTATTATTTCCACCTATAATTGCTCTGTGTATTTCTGCTGTTTAAAATGTTTAAGGATGCTCCCTACTCATAAATACATATTAGATTTATATATACTCAAAACCTGTTGGTGGTACAGGTTGGACCATTTGTTTTCAAAATGACATTATTTAGGTATGATTGACATACAAAAAGCTGCACATATTTAATGTATCCAATTGAGTTTAACTTTTAATTTTCTGTGTATTTCCTAAATTTATAGTCCTATGTGTCTTGGAACAGATCTGTTTTTTTACTTCTCCTGTGTTTTAATGGCAGTCTCCAATATTGTCTTATTATTACAAGTAGGGGATTTGCTTTGCTCCTTTAATGAAGATATAAAAAATAATGCACTGGAAAGAGTGGTAGAACTGGAAAATTTGTAACCATCATGATTACTTAATAGGTTTGGGAAAGAATCGTCAAAAATGTTAAAGCAAGAGAAGAAAGTTTGTTGACAAGTGATATGGTTTGGGTCTGTGTCCCTGCTCAAATCTCATGTGGAACTATAATCCCCAATGTTAGAAGTGGGGCCTAGTGGGAGGTGACTGGATCATGGGGGCAGATTTCCCCACTGGTGCTGTTCTCGTTGTAGTGAGTTTTCCTGAGATCTGGTTGTTTAGAAGTGTGTAGCACCTCCCACTTCACTCTCTCTCTCCTGCTCCACCATGTGAAGATAGGCCTGCTTTCCCTTTGCCTTCCGCCATAACTGAAAGTTTCCTGGGGCCTCCCCAGAAGCAACTATGTTTCTACAGAACTGTGAGCCAATTAAACCTCTTTCCTTTATAAATTACCCAGCCTCAGATTTCTTTATCACAATGTGAGAACAGACTAATACAAGAAGCAAAATATTTTCATGATCTCATAGTGTTGTTCCTTCCTGCCCTTCATTGGTTGTTGGTGGTCAAAATTTTTCAGCACAATAATAAACACATTTGTTCCTTAAAAAAAAAAAAAAAGCAAGAAAGAAGTGCTGTAATACAACACAATCTCACACACGAATTCTATGGAATAGATTCCCATTACTAGATTATCTTCAGAAACCTACTTCTAGAAACTTAATCAACTTTCAGCAGCCTAATCAATGAAGCAGCAAATTAACCAGAGAGCTGCAATTCTAAATTTCTTGTATGTCCCCAGGCCAAACTTAACATCTTCATATCCTTACCATGGAATCTATCCATTTAATCCCTTAAATCTCTCTTAATTTCTCTTTGAGAGAAATTTTGATGTCAAGGGCATTAAGTAACGGCAACAATGCCCGTGACGTCAAAACTAAGCCCCAGGAATAAGTTCAAATTTAGCATTACAGTGACTAAATATTATCATAATCACACATAATTCTTTAATGAGTTACTAACAAAATAAACAATCTATTTATCAACCAGAAAACCACTTTCATTTCAACTTGCTAAACAGAATTTTGCTTTGCCCTAGGAGAAACAAAGTGCTAGCTAAGTAGCCTACCATAAAAGGAACATTGACGCTGCCTAAATTATGATTTTTAAAAAATCAAACAAGATTACCATTCACTGTACTTTTGCATCACCTTCTGTATTTTTGCATGGTGTGTAATTTTAAAATATATTCTCAAAGTTTTACTCAAATTTTAAATTAATTGCAATTTAGCAAACAGCATTAGCAGAAAACTTTGATACAGCCAGTGTTACCATCTACTACTTTGACCCAAGTTGCAAATGGCCAACCAAGGAGAAATTTTCTGGGTAAGCATAATAACATTTTTAACAAGTCAAACTCTTTCTTTGTTACGAGAAACATTTCTAAACTATTCTTAATAAGTTTTCTCAACAAAATCACAATCTCAGTGTGTACCACTCACAGAAGTGTACCTGAATAAGCTGATGACAGCCTTAATGAATGGTGACCCTACTGGTAGAAAAGGTCTTCAGAGTGAGAAATGGGACCAGTGCTCCCCTATAACTCTAACTCTTCCAATCCTTCTGAGATTGACATCCATACCAAAAATTAACAGGCAACTCTCACACATAAATGCTTTCTACTTCCCTTCCAATATTCTGTGTACTTCCTCCTAATTTACCAGCTAAATTTATGAGAAGGCAACCAGCAAATATTATTAAACTTTTCCCCCAAATTACCAATATCAATGAGTGGTGGGACTGCAAGTAATTTTTATTTTCTTCTTTTCTTTCTTCTCCCCTAATTTTCAACATGGTAAACGTGTTTTTTTTTTTTTAAAGATTCTCTTAATTTTGTTTTAAATCTAACCAAAAGAGGCAAATTCTTTAATCTGGAACTTGTTTTGTAATACCTGCCATACAGTGAAGCCAAAAGCAATTTCCATGAAACTCAGTGAATGTTAATATAAACATATAATATGATGAAGGTTAAACAAACAATGTGTGGTACGCTTTTACATTTTCTTAAAGAAGTTATGTATATATTATATGTAACCAAGGTAAAATGATCCTTGAAATAAATGATAATATTCTTATACATTTTCACAATGAATTTTTCTTCTAAAATAAAACAGCAGAATTATAATAAAAAACAATAAAGAAACTAACTTGGTATACAAATTCTTTCTTCAACAAATACTTAAGAAACACATTTAATATAAAAGACAAGATAAAAATATCAAAAAGAAGAACAAATAAATTGCTTTACCTCTTTATGTGTCACATCCAACTGACTCCTAAGACTCTTAAGTTCCTGTTCACGGATTTTCAAGCAAGTTTCTAGAGCATGTGTACGTCCTTCCCATTCAGATTTTTTATGAGCCACCATTATGTCAATCTGTTTCATGAGCTCCTGTAGTTCTGCTTCACAAGATGTCAAAAATCCCCTATAAAGAAGAACAGATCATTAAAAAAACAGAAGATATGTTCAAGTGGCTTTTCATCTTTTTCATGTAAAAATATAGCAGATGTAAATCTACCTGAAGTAAATAATTAAATGACATTAATGTCAATTAATAAATTACCAGAAGCAAAGAATAGGATTGCTGAGCTTTTGCTTTTTTTTTTTTTTTTTTTTTTTTTTGAGATGGAGTTTCATTCTTGTTGCCCAGGCTGGAGTGCAGTGGCACGATCATGGCTCACTGCAACCTCCACGTCTCGGGTTCAAGCAATTCTCCTGCCTCAGCCTCCCAAGTAGCTGGGATTACAGGCATGCGCCACCATGCCCGGCTAATTTTTATTTTTAGTAGAGATGGGGTTTTGCCATGTAGGCCAGGCTGGTTTTGAACTCCTGACCTCAGGTGATCTGCCCAGCCTCAGCCTCCCAAAGTGCTGGGATTACAGGTGTGAGCCACCATGCCCGGCCTGAGCTTTTACTTTTAATGCTCATATTAAGATGATTACTTATTCCACAGAATATCTTATCTTCCTCTCATAGCCAACCTAAAGCCCAGGTTGTTTGGTTAAGCACAAGATTGATGTTTTAAGTCTGGTTTGTGGAGCCAGGCTGCTACAGCCAACAAGCGCCTCTGTAACATATTAGGGAAGCTTTCAGGAAGGATCCAGACAAGCCTATACATCACATTTTCATCTAGCTAAAGGAAAAAGCCTTGAAAGAAAGCAGACTATCATGCAGGAAAGTGATAATACAATTGTAAGAGCTGCTTCAAGAAATTCATCCTTCAGCCAGATTTATTTCAACTATTTCTGCCCACCTTTCTGTCAGAAACTTACTGTAGTCTACCTTACTATTGTAAACCTACTGATGTCCTGGCATTTCAGGAGATGCCAGATATTGCTGAGAAACAGAAGTGGACACAGATATATTAGATTCAAAGAGGTTTCCAGAAATGGCCACAAGACAGCTCTCAGTAAGGCTTAAATACTTTCAAAAAGCACCTGTTCTTAGTGTGACAGAACCTTTGTACTTTTGCTTCTTAAGAGTAGAAAACTCAAGATAGGATGTAGGCAAACAACTAGCTTCACACTGCTGTGATGAGGCAAACAACCCAAAAAAAGTCCCCCCAAAATGCTGTGACCATGACATGGATCAACTTAGCTTTTGCTCAACACTTTTGCTTCTGTACCCAAAGCACAATATGGTCAGAGGCACAACTCAGATAAGCTTTTTAAACTGCAGTGAGAAGCTTAAGGTTAAAAGAAAACTTACCACTGGGAGTCCACACACACCACTTAGGGACCTGAGGACAGGTCTGCTGTGCCCATCACTACTACCAGACACATTGTCTGAGGCATTGGTGATCAGCTTAGCCCCTCCTGCCACCACTAGGTGACTTGGAATCAACCTACCTTGATCACTGCCAGCACCTATGCACATCATCCAGGGACCTTGGAGAGGCCTGCCTCACCCACTACTGCCACCACTGGTGCCTGTGCATGTCACCCAGGGGCCTGGGGATTGATCTGCCCTGCCTGCTATTATCAGTGCCTGTGAATGCCATCTGGGAGCCTGAGGACAAGCCCATCCTGCCTGCCACTGGCATCACTGTCTGGTACGTGATGACCAGTCTGCCTGGTGTCCCCACCCCAGCAGAGCCTTGCTATAGCCTCCACTGACAATCACAGTCCAAGTCACTGAAAAACTCACAGAAACCACTGATACTTATCATGGCTGGAAAAATCATAGAAACTACACTCTTGCACCCACTGAGAATCAAATCAAAAGCACCCTACCCAACCAACACTATAGATACACCTATATGAAAAAAATTTTCCCTATGAAAGCCAATCCATATAATTGGAAGAAGTGACTATTATACCAGATACACAGAAATCAACATAAGGACACAAGAAAAATGAAAAAGGAAAGAAAAATGACACCTCAAAGGAACACAATAATTCTCTGGTAACAGATCCCAAAGAAAAGGAAATGTATGAAATGCCTATAAAAGAATTCAAAATAATTTTATTAAATAAACTCAGTGAGATAGAAGAAAACACAGATAATAAAAACAAATCGGGAAAACAATTTATGTTCTGAAAGAGAAATTCAACAGAGATGGATATCATTAAAAAGAGCCAAACAGAAATCCTGAAACTGAAGAATTCAATAAATGAAATTTAAAAATGCAATTGAGTTTCAACAACAGAGTAGAACAAGTACAAGAATTTCTGAACTTGAAGATGGACCTTTTGAAATAACCCCATGAGACAACAACAAAAACAACAAAAGAATAAAGAACAAAAAAGAAAAAAGAAAGCGTACATGGCATACGGGAGACCATAAAGTGATCAAATATCCAAATTCTTGCTATTCCAGAAAGAGAAAAGATGAGCATAGGTAAAGAAAACCAATTTAACAAAATAATAGCTGAAAACTTCCCAATTCTTGCAAAAGATATAGATATCCAAATAAAGGAAGCTCAAATATCCCCAAATAGATTCAACCTAAAAACGTCTTCTCTAAGGCACATTATAGTCAAACTGTCAAAAGTCAAAGACAAAGAACTCTGAAACAGCAAGAGAAAAATGTCAGATGTTCTGTGAGTTCCTCACATATAAGGATATTGCCATCAGACTAACAGCAGATTTCTCAGCAGAAACCTTACAGACCAGGAGAGAATGGGGTGATATATTCAAAGTGTTAAAAGAAAACAAACAAAACTGGTGTCTAAGAATACTATACCCAACAGAGCCATCCTTCAAAAATGAAGGAGAAATAAAGTTTTTCCCAGACAAGCAAAAACTGAGATAATTCATCATCACTAGACCAGCCCTACAAAAAATGCATATGGGATTCCTACATCATGAGGCAAAAGGATGATATCTACTATCGTGAAAACACACAAAAAGTATAAGACTCATTGGTGGAGCAGAAACACAAATGAGAAAGAGAAAGGCAACAAACATTATCACTAAAAAAAAAAAGAGAGAGAGACCAAATTACACAGGTAAACAATAAAGGAAGAAGAAAGGAACAAAGGATATACAAGACCACCAGAAAGCAATTAACAAAACGACAAGAGTTAAGTCCTCACCTATCTATAACAACCCTGAATGTAAACGGTTTAAATTCCCCAATTAAAAGATATAGAATGGCTGAATATCTATAAAAAGCAAGACCTAACTATGTGCTACCTAAAAGAAGCTCACTTCATCCGTAAAGACACGCATAAATTGAAAATGAAGAGATGGGAAAAAACATCCTACACAAATGGAAACCAAAAGCATGCAGGAGTAGTTATTCCTATATCAGACAAAATAGACTTTAAGTCATATAAACATAAAAACTGACAAAGAAGGTCATTATATAATGAAAAGGGATCAATTCAGCAACAAGATATTACAGCTGTAAATATACATACATCCAACACCAGAGCACACAGACATATGAAGCAAATATTATTAGAGCTAAAGAGAGACAGACTCCAATACAATAATTGGGGATTTCGGTACCCCACTTTGAGCACTGGACAAGTGATTTAGACAGAAAATCAACAAAGAAACATGCAGTTTGTTCTACACTACAGACCAAAGAGACCTAAAGACATTTATAGAACATTTCATCTAACACCTGCAGAATACACATTCTTTAGCACACAGAACATTCTCCAGGATAGACCATATGTTAGGCCACAAAACAAGTTTCAACAAATTTTTTAAAATCAAAATCATATCAAGTATCTTAGACCACAATGGAAAAAAGCTAAAAATCAAGATTAAGAGAAACTTTGGAAACTGTACAAATACATGGAAATTAAGCAACATGCTCCTGAATGACCACTGGGTCAGTGAAGAAATTAAAAAAGAAATGCAAAAATGTCTTGAAACAAATGAAAATGAAAATACAACATACCAAAACCTACGGGATACAGCAAAGGCAGTGCTAAGAGGGGTGTTTATAGCAATAGATGCCTACATCAAAACAGCACAAAGACAAAAAAAAAAAAAAAAGATTGAAATCACACCAAGCATCTTGACCACAGTGCAATAAAAATAAGAACACCAGGAGGAATTCTCAAAACCACAAAAATACATGGAAACTAAACAACTTGCTCTTGAATGGCTTCTGGGTAAACAAAGGCAGATATCAAAAAATTCTTTGCCATGTTAAGAGGAAAGTTTACAGCTCTAAACACCTACATTAAGATCTCAAGTTAACAACCTAAAACAATGTAATGTCACACCTAAAGGAACTAGAAAAATAAGAACTAAACCCAAAGCCAGCAGAAAAAAAGAAGTAACTAAAATCAGAGCAGAAATAAACAAAATTGAGACCAAAACAAATGAAATAAACAGTTGATAACAAGATTGATAGACTGCTAGCTAAATCACCAAAAAAAAAGGAAGATCCAAATAAGTACAATCAGAAATGACAAAGGTGACATTACAACCAATCCCACAGAAGTACAAAAGATCCTCACAGACTACTATGAACATCCGTATGCACACAGGCTAGAAAATCTAGAGGAAATGGAAAAATTCCTGGAAACACACAACCTCCCAGAATTGAACCAGGAAGAAAGAGAAATCCTCGATAGATTAATAACGAGTTATAAAATTAAATCAGTAATAAAAAGCCTACCAACCAAAGAAGCCCCAGACCAGATGGATTCACAGCCAAATTCTACCAGACGTATAAATAAGAGGTAGTACCACTACTGAAACTATTCCAAAACATTGAGGAGGAGGGATCCATCTCTAACTCATTCTATGAAACCAACATCACCCTGATACCAAAATCTGGCAAAGATAAAACAAAAAAAAAGAAAACTACAGACCAATATCCCTAATGAACATAGATGCGAAAATCCTCAACAAAATACAAACTGAATCCAGCAGCACATCAAAAAGATAATCCATCACAATCAAGGGGGCTTTATTCCTGGGATGCAAGGATGGTTCAACATAGAAAAAATCAATAAATGTGATTCATCACATGAACAGAATTAAAAACAAAAACCATATGATCACCTCAATAGACGCAGAAAAAGCATTCAATAAAACTTAATATCCCTTCACGTTAAAAGCCCTCAACAAACTAGGCATTGAAGGAACCGACCTCAAAATAGTAAGAGCCATCTATGACAAACCCACAGCCAATATCATACTGAATAGGCAAAAGTTAAAAGCATTCCCCTTGACAACTGGAACATGACAAGGATGTCCTCTCTTGCCACTCCTACTCAACCTAGTACTTGATGTCCTAGCCAGAGCAACCAGGCAAGAGAAAGAAATAAAAGGTATTCAAATAGGAAAAGAAAAAGTCAAATTATCTATCTTTGCTGATTATATCATTCTTTACCTAGAAAACCCTAAAGATTTACCAAAATGTTCCTAGACCTGATAAACAAGCTTCGGTAAAGTTTCAGAATACAAAATCAATGTACAAAAATCAGCAGCATTTCTATACATCAATAACGTCCAAGCTGAGTACTGAATCAAGAACACAATCCCATTTACAATAGCCACACATAAAAAAAAAAAATCTAAGAATACATCTAACTACAGAGGTGAAAAACCTCTACAAAAAGAATTACAAAACACTGCTTAAAGAAATCACAGATGACATAAACAAATGGAAAAACATTCCATGCTCATGGATTGGAAGAATTTATACAGTTAAAACGGCCGTCCTGTCCAAAGCAACCTATAGATTCAATACAATTCCTATCAAATTACTGTCATTCTTCACAGAATTAGAAAAAAACTATTTTAAAATTCATATGGAACCAAAAAAGAGCCCAAATAGCCAAAGCAACCCTACGCAAGAAGAACAAAGCTAGAGGCATCATATTGCCTTGCTTTACACTACAATGCTATAGTAACCAAAACAGCATGATACTGGTACAAAAATGGACACATAGACCAATGGAACAAAACAGAGAACCAGAAATAAAGCTACACACTTAAAATGAACTGATCTTCAACAAAGCTGACAAAAACAAACAATGGAGAAAGGATACTCTGTTCAATAAATGGTGCTGGGAAAACTGGCTACTTGTATGAAGAATGAAACTCAACCCCTACACTTCCTCACCATATGCAAAAATTAATTCAAGATGGATTAGATTTAAATGTAAGATCTCAAACTATAAGAATCCTAGGAAAAAAATCTAGGAAATACTCTTCTGGACACTGGCCTAGGCAGAGAATTTATGACTCAAAAAGATATGTCCTCAAAAGCAAATGCAATAAAAACAAAAATTGACAATTGGGACCTAACTAAAGAGCTTTGCACAGAAAAAAAAACTACCGACAGAGTGAACTGACAACTTACAGAATGAGAGAACGTATTTGCAAACCATGCATCCAACAAAGGGCTAATATCCATAAACTACAAGGAACTTGAAAAATGTTCAACATCACTAATCATCAGAGAAATGCAAATCAAAACCAAAATGAGATACCACCTCATACCAGTCAGAATGGCTATTATTAAAAAGTCAAAAAATAACAGATGTTGGTGAGGCGGTGGAGAAAAGGCAACACCGTTGGTGGGAATGCAAATTAGTTCAACCCCTGTGGAAAGCAGTTTGGAGATTTCTCAAATAACTAAAAATAGAATGAGACTACCAATCGATTCAGCAATTCCATTACTAGGTATATACTCGAAGGAAAATAAATAATTCTACCAAAAAGACACATGCGCTCACATGTTCATCGCAACACCAATCACAATAGCAGACATGAAACCAACCTATGTACCCATTGATGGTGGATTGGATAAAGAAAATGTGGTACATATACACCATGGAATACTACACAGCCATAAAAGAAAAACAAAATGTTCTTTGCAGCAATGTGGATGCAGCTGCAGGCTATTATCCTAAGCAAATTAACACAGAAGCAGAGAACCAAATACTGCATGTTTTCATTTACAAGTGGAAGCTAAACATTGAGTACACACAGACATCAAGATGGGAATAATAAGCCAGGCATGGTGGCTCACACCTGTAATCCCAGCACTTTGGGAGGCTGAGGCGGGGGGATCACTTGAGATCAGGAGTTTGAGACCAGCCTGGCCAACATGGCAAAATCCCATCTCTACCAAAAATACAAAAAAAATTTGCTGGGCATGGTGGTGTGTGCCTGTAATCCCAGCTACTTGCAAGGCTGAGACAGGAGACTCACTGGAACCCAGAAGACAGAGGTTGCAGTGAGCCAAGATCATGCTACTGCACTCCAGCCTGGGCAACAGAGAGAGACTCCATCTCAAAAAAAAAAAAAAAAAAAAAAAAAAAAAAAGATGAAGATGGGAACAACAGACACTGGAGACTCCAAAAGAAGGCAAGGGCAGAGGGTGGGCAAAGGCTGAAAAACTATCTATTGTGTACTATGTTCATTATTTGGGTGATAGGATACATACAAGCCCAAGCTTCAGCATCACACAATACACCCATATAACAAACCAGCACATGTACCCCTGAATCTAAAAAATAAAAACAGTACAAAGACTTCAAATAAACAACCTAACAATGCACTTCAAGTAGCAAAGCAAGAACAAACAAAATCCAATTAGCAGAAGGAAAAAAATAACAAAGATCAGATCAGAAGTAAACAAAATGGAGACTAAAAAACAATACAAAGAATCAATGAAACAAAAAGTTGGTTTTTTAAAAAGACAAAATCGATAAACCATTAGCTAGACTAACCAAGAAAAAAGAGAAGACCCAAATAAATAAAATCAGACACAGAAAAGGCAATATTACAACTGATAACCACAGAAATACAAAGGGTCATTAGAGATTATTACAAACAACTATATGCTAACAAATAGGAACACCTAGAGGAAATAAATTCCTGGACACACATAACCTACCAAGATTGAACTCGGAAGAATTAGAAAACCTGAAAAGACCAATAATGAGTAACATGACTGAACCAGGAATAAAAAGTCTCCCAAGAGAGAAAAGCCCAGGACCTGATGGCATTACTGCTGGATTCTACCAACTTCATAAAGAAGAACATCAATTCTTCTCAAAGTATTCCAAAAAAATTGAAGACGAGAAAAATTTTCCTAACTCATTCTACAAGGCCACCTTTACTCTGATGACAAAAGCAGACAAAGACACAACAAAAGAAGACAACTACACGCCAATATCCCTGATGAACACAGATGCAAAAATCCTCAACAAAATACTAGCCAACCAAATCCAACAACAGAACAGAAAGATAATACAGCATGATCAAGTGGGATTTATCCCAGGTATGCAACATATACAAATCAATAAAAGTGATACATCACATCAACAGAATGAAAGACAAAAACCATATGATCATCTCAACAGATACAGGAAAAGCACTTGATAAAATTCAACATCTCTCCATGATAAAAACTCTCAAGCATAGAAGGAACATACCTCAACATAATAAAGGCCATATAAGACAACTCCCCAGGTATCATTATACTGGATGGGGAAAAGCTGAAAGCCCTTCCTCTAAGAACCTGAACACAACAAGGATGCCCACTTCCACCACTCCCATTCAACACATAACTGAAAGTCCCAGTCAGAGCAATCAGGCAAGAAAAAGAAATAGAGGCATCCAAATTGGAAAGGAGGAAGTCAAATTGTTGCTCTTTGTGTACAACATAATCTGACATACAGAAAAACCTAAAGACTCCACCAAAAAAGTCTTAGAACTGATAAAGAAATTCAGCAAAGTTGCGGAATACAAAATCAACATACAAAAATCAGTAATGTTTCTATACACCAATAATGAACTAGCTGAAAGAGAAATCAAAAAACCAATCCCATTTACAACAGCTACCAGAAAAAAAAAATACCTAGGATTAAATTTAACCAAGGACATAAAAGACCTCTACAAAGAAAACTATGAAACACTAATGAAAGAAATTGAAGATACAAACAAACAAAAAGACATTCATGCCCATGGGTCAGAAGAATTAATATATTCAAATGATTATATCCAAATCTATCTACAGATTCAATGCAATCTCTATCAAAATACCTATGACATGCTTCACAGAAATAGAAAAAATAATACTAAAATTCACAGCGAACCATAAAAGGCCCTGAATAGCCAAAGGAATTTTGATCAAAAGGAACAAAACTGGAGGTATCACACTACCTGACTTCAAAATATACTACCAAGCTATAATAACCAAAATAGCATGGTATTAGTATAAAAGCAGACACATACACCAACGGAACAGAATAGACAACCCAGAAATTGTATTTACAGCCAACTGATTTTCAACAAAGGTGCCAATAACATACAATGGGAAAAGGATGCCCTATTCAATAAATGGTGCTGGAAAAAATTGATATTCACACGCAGAAAAATGAAACTAGACCCCATCTCTCACCATATTAAAAAAAAATCAACTCAAAATGGACTAAAGACTTAAATGTAAGACCCAAAACTATAAAACTACTAGAAGAAAACATAGGGATTGGGTACAGTGGCTGATGCCTGTGATCCCAACTACTCAGGAGGCTGAGGCAGGAGGATCACTTGAGGCCAGGAGTTCAAGAACTGCTTGAGCAACACAATGAGATCTCTTAAAAAAAAAAACCTTCTTAAATTAGCCAGATGACATGCCTGTGGTCCCAGATACTTGGGACACTGAAGCAGGTGGATCACTTGAACCCAGGAGTTTGAGGCTACAGTGAGCTACGACAGTGCTGCTGTACTCCAGCCTGCACAACAGAATGAGACGCCCGTCTCTAAAAAAACAAAAAGAAAATATAGAGGAAATGCTTCAGGACACTGGTCAAGGCAAAGATTTTATGGTTAAGACTTCAAAAGCACAGGCAACAAAAACAAAAACCGACAATTGGGACCTAGTTAAACTAAAAAGTTTTTGCACAGCAAAGGAAACAATAGAGTCAAAGACAACTTGTAGAATGGGAGAAAATATTTGCAAACTATTCATTCAACAAGGGACTAAACATCCAGAATATACAAGAAAAACAACTCAACAGCAAAAAAACAAAAAACCCTATTAAAATGTGGGCAAAGGATTTGAATAGACATTTCTCTAAAGAAGACATACAAATGGCCAAAAGGTGTATGAAAAAATGGTCGACACCACTAAATCACCAGGAAAATGCAAGTGAAAACCACAATGATTCATCTCACCCCAGTTAGAATGATTATCAAAAAGACAAAATATAACAAATGCTGGGGAGGATGTGGACAAAAGGGAACTCTCATATGCTGTTGGTGAGAATGTAAAATTAGTACAGCCATTATGGAAAACTAAATGGAGTTTTCTAAAAAACTAAAAATAGAACTACCATATTGTATATAGCACCCTTAACATAAGTAACTCCATTTTAGAAAGAGACTGCATCTCACATTTCAAAAGACATCATGCCCACAGGGACCCGATGTTCACCTTATCAATAAAGACTGCACTCAATCAGATAATGACATAAACAGGCACAATATTTCACTATCAGTGATCACCAGAAGATTCTGTGGCCACAAAAAGAGCAAGACTTTACCAGCTCAAAACAGCTGTCTTGATAACAGCCTGTCTTGCTGTCACTTGTGATCAGCACCTGGCATCTGTCGCCAAAGGCTCTTCCTTGCAAGATGTTGACAACCGTCCAGATCAGGCCAGAATATTCTCTTTGTCCAGTTGCTCTCTTTGGACTAGTTCTTTAGCCCCCCCTTTTTTTTTCTATCCTTTTCTCCTGTTAAATGTTACTTTGTTTGATGTGGAATGTTTACACTGTAACATTTACATATATTAATTTAATACACTATTATGTATGGTTTGCAATACTGACTGACTTGTGGAGAGGCTTGAGCCTGTATGCCCATGGCTCTGACTATTGAGTGAACTGGTAGTACTAGGGGGAAATGCCTCCTTAGGAACTCCATGTAGCTTGTGGCTTTTATGACTGAAATAGCATCAATAAAAGTTTGCTCTTGTAGAAAAGACACAAACATGTATGGACCTGGTTATGTCTGACTTTGCACCACTCACAACACATATGATCCAGAAAGCACACTATTGGGTAATCTATCCAAAGGAAAGGAAATCAGTATGTGAAGGGGATACTTGTACCCCAATGTTTACTGCAGCAATATTCACAATAACCAAGATATGGAATTGACTTGAGTGTCCAACAGCAGATTAATGGATAAAGAAAATGTCAGAAATATATCCATCATGGAATACTATTCAGCCATAAAAAAGAATGAAGCCCTGTTACTTGCAGCAACATGGATAAAACTGGAGGTCGTTAAGTGAAATAATAGGCACAGAAAGACAAATATCTCATGTTCTCATTCATACGTGGGGTCTAAAAAAGTTCACCTCATGGAGGTAGAGAGTAGAACGATGGTTACCAGAGGCTGGGAAGGGGTTGGGGGTGAAGAATGTTTGGTTAATGGGTACAAACCATACAGTTAGGTAGAAGAGTAAGCTCTAGTGTTAAATAGCACAGTAAGGTGACTACTAAGTAACTAGTATGTAACTAGTTAAGTAATTAGCACAGTAGGGTGACTAGCACAGTAAGGTTCCTTAAACTTTAACAATTTACTATATATTTCAAAGTAGGTAGAAGAATTGAAATGTTCCCAACACAAAAAATAAAATGCTTGAGCTGACAGGTATACTAAATACCCTTATTTGATCATTACACATTATATGTATGTATCAAAGTATCATGTGAACTCTATAAATATGTAATTATGTATTAACCAAAAAAATTAATTTTAAAAAAAGCAAACTTACCCACCATGCCCTCGATTTTGTATTCCTTCTAACAAAGCCTCCATCACCAAATCCCCTTTGTTTTGGCAACTGACAAAGAAAAAAATATCAGTCAGGAGACAATTCATTTCTTCAGTTCTAACATTCTAACTTACAACTTAAGAATGTGAATGAAAGCATACATAACAATGAAAAAATTCAGCACTTCTTAAGGTGACTGTAGAAGCAGTCAAAGAACATCACTTCAGGAATACTAGGAACAAACTATTTCGGACTAAAACAGAGTAACTTAAAAATATCTGAATTGCGGTTGACACTCTCTCCGTGTAACTATCAAATATCTCATTGTTCTTTGCCTAATTCCTAATGTCGGGTGGGCGGGGGTGGAGGTGGGATCTCTCTAGCAGAGGGATACACAAACTCCCTTAACAAAATGAGAAAGAAATTGGGTTCACACATGTCAGAGGGAAAGTATAGCTTTTTAAAAATTAAAGAGATAGTATAAAAAATGCAAAGTGTACTGAGATTAAACTCTTTGGTCTATCATGGGAAAGCCTACTCACCCCTGAAGACAGGCTCATAGAGCTTCCTGCATGCAACATCCTCTCTCCACCGAAAGGCAGCCACAGGGCCCTCCCACCTCTGCACTTCATTTGCTCCCAGTGCTTAATAGGTTCTTTCATAGGAGTTACACCACACTGGAAGTGAGTTTTTTACATACTATTTTTCCTTACTAGACTATTCATCCCTCCAGGGCAGAAACCCAATTTTATTCATCTCTGCAGCTGCAGAGCTCAATGTAGCATTTCAACATGGCACGTGGCAGATTCTTTTGGCTGAACTTAACTCCCCTCCCTCTTTTACCTACCCTCTCCCCCATGCAAACTGGTCACAGCTGGGGAACTACATGAAGGGTCTAGCAGAGAAAGAGGGAAAGGGAGATAGAAGACTGCCATATAAACAGCAAGATACAGTTGGGTGCGGTGGCTCATGCCTGTAATCCTAGAACTTGGGAGGCCGAGGGAGGCGGATCACCTGAGGTCAGGAGTTTGAGACCAGCCTGGCCAACATGGTAAAACTCCGCCTCTACCAAAAAAAAAAAAAAATTAGCTGGGCCTGGTGGCATGCACCTGTAGTTCCAGCCATGGGGAGGCTGAGGTAGGAAAATCGCTTGAAGTCGGGAGGCGGAGGTTGCAGTGATCCGAGATCACACCATTGCACTACAGCCTGGGTGGCAGAGAGAGATTCCATCTCAAATAAATAAATAAATAAATAAATAAAATAAAATAAAATAAAATAAAATAAAGGGTAAGATACACGATGAAGAAAGGTGACAGTGAGAAAGGAAAGAGGACCCTTAAACTCAGTAGTGTTGATTAATATGTGTATGCTTCTCGCCTTTTATAATAACTCTTCAAAATGTTCAATGTCAAACCACTTTTCATTCCAAAATGCTTTTTCCTTAAACCCTTAGACAATAACCAGACTGTGGTGTAGAGGTTCTGCCCCTGGGCTAATCCTCATCTAAAAATTATACTGCTATAAGAAGTAGATTATTTTACTCAACACATAATTCAGTGTTGTACTAACAACTAGATATATAGTGATGAAAGATATGGCCCCTTTCAAGGTATTAATAGTCTAGTATGGGACAGAAAAAAATGAGCCAAAAAGGCTTTCCCAGTGTGATAAATATAGTGAGAGGCATGCCCAGGGTGTTCCAGAGACACAGAGGAGAATGAGAAGACTGGAAAATAGAACCACTGCACCTTATTTGCATCTATTTTTAAAGATACTAACAAACTGAGTATTAAATTATTTGTGCACAAACGTGACAGGGAGGATTTTTTTTCTAGTTGGTTTATCCTACACATTACACCAAAATTGCAAAAATAAAAACCTAAAGAAAAAGGTTCCCATGTTTTACTCCACTTTCAAATCACAATACAGTCAAACTACAATGCAACCAAGATTCCATGTTTTGGTCCACTCTAGGAGAACTGGGAGGCAGTACACGGTCCACACCACACTAGATGGAGACCCAGGATACAGTCCTACTCTGCAACTAACTAGCTTTATATTCTCAGACTTGTTTTAACATCTGCAAAATGAGGGGCATGAACAATATTCTCTAAGGTTTCTTCCAGCTTTTTCATGCGTTCTAACAGCCAATTAAATGTCCACTGTAAGTAGCATGCTCCTGACAACCATACATGGATACTTAACTGACATGTAGGAAAGTGCTATTCTTATTGACAGTGCTATCACAGTTATTCAAAATTATCATTAGTAAAATTATACTTATTTAGGTCATGTTATTCTTAAACATTAATATATTTAGTAATATACATTAACATATTTTCTATGACTATTTAATAATATACTTATAATAGAAGTTAAGTTACTGAATGTTCAACAGCTGCCTTGTACACATTGTCTAAATCAATCTTCACAATACTCATAAAAGACAGATACTATTACTTTGAGAAAACAGGCTTAGAGAGTTAAATAACTTGACTATGATAAACTAAAAATTATAGTCCTGGATTCAACCTAGACAGTGTGGCAATCAATCGAGTCACAATCAATGTGCAACCTTTATATATTTTACAGTATTCTATATCTTAAAATATATCAGCCTATCTTTTGGCTTAATAGTGTCTTTGCAATAAAAAAAGAAATTAAACTGAAGTATGACATCACTACTGTGGCCACCAGGTGGCAGCAGCACAATAATGAAATAGTCACATAAGAAATATTGCTATTTTAGAAATCAAAATGGTCTAAGATAGAGATTCCTGTTTAAAAAAAAAAAAAAAAGGAGTGAAGTGGACCAGTAATATCCTCTGTGAGAAATAAAGTAAACTTACTAATGTGCAAAGTGTTTCTGTAATACCTTCACCATCTGCCTGAGTAGTGCCAAACACCATCAATTCTCAGGATCAGGCAAATAGTAAGGGCTGATTTTCTGTGGATGTTTGTCATCTGAGTTGCTCATAGTTATATCACTGATTCTTTTCCTAACCAACCTGACCATCATTCAACTCTATGCACTATGTCACTTTGATTTCTTCTTTGCATGTGCCATATAATTACATAAAATTAGATATTCTTTGTAATATTTTAAATACAAATTAAAACACTGTTTGATAATCTGCTACTCCACGCCACTAACATGCAAAGCTAATGTGATTAAATGGAAAATGTATACCTCTACCATTGGTACAAACTTACTCATTTCTGCAGTTAGAACAAAACATCAACAAACAAAAATTATTAATTATAACTTTCCTTTGGAATGAAGGCTGTTTTAAATCAATGAAACCTGGAATTGGATAGTGAAAGGAAATATAAGCTTTTACATCAAGTGTGGGGAGCAAGGAAAACACACTTTAAATTTAAGGGAAAAAGAATACAAATAGAATGTCTTATAATAGGCAGATCTTTGAAATTCATTAACATAGACTTTATGAGCTAGAAAGCACTTCAGGCCTCTAATTTAACTTTATCATTTTACAGATCAGGAAAAATATCATAGTATATGCCCAAGACCAAATTATTCACAAAATGGGACACAGGAAGAAAATAAAAACTCCAGACAGAATTATGAATAAATGTGTACATACTAAGAGAAGGGATATGCCTAACCTTCAAGTCTAAAGGAGGATAACGCTCTCTGTCCCTGTACCTGCCTTGGTGTCGTTTTCATTACAAAGCTCTATGGTTGTGTCACATATACCATGGCCAGTAAACTATGGCTGTTCCAATGAACAATCAGTATTACTAAGCATTTTCCAGAAAGGCTCCTAATTAAACTGATACCAGTAAATAAGGTATTAGAGAAACTTTTCAAAATATTAAAGTTTTTAAAAAATTGTCCAAACTATAGTTCAAAATCCAGGAAGAACAATGAGAAAGTCTGAGAAATAGGAGTACATAAAAACAAACTTTTATATGAAAAGGTGCCATAAGCAAAGTTAACGGACAGATGACAACAGTACCTGAAAGTTTTACCACAAACGGTTAATTACCCAAATATATAAGGAGCTTATAAAAGATTAGGCAAAAAATCTATAGAAACATGGGCGAGAGGTATAAACAAGCAATGCACAGAAAAATACAAATGACAGTAAAAATATGAAAAGATGTTCAACCTTGCTCATAAGAGAAATACAAATTAAAACTACACTAAGTTACCCTTTCTTCTGTACCAGATTAACCAAAAATTAAATGTTTGATAATACACTCTGATGACAAGGCTGTGGGACAACAGGCACTCATATACATAATAGGTAGGAATGCAAAATGAACACAACTGCTATAGAGGAGACTTTGGTAATACCTAACAACTGATATATGCATTTACCCTTTTATCCAACAATGCTACTTTTAAGAATCTATCCCACAGGCTCATTGGCAAAAATGCAAAACAACATATCCACAGGGATATTCACTGCAGGACTATTTGTAATAGCAGAAAATAACACAAGTGTCTATCAAGAGGGGACGAATTAAATATTCATCCACCAATGGAGTACTACGAAACTGCAAAAAGGAATAACAATCTCTACATACTCCTAAGGAGGGGATCTACAGGACATATATCACTAGGTGAAAAACCCAAGATGAAAAACAGTATACATAATAGCACATTTTACCTAAGAAAGAAAGGTATGTTTGTCCATGTAGATTTGCTTTTAGGTACATGTTTTTTTAATGGAAGGATAGACTCAAAACTAGTAAAAACAGTATCGGTAAGGAAGGAAAATAAGCAGAGTGGAAGAAACAGAGATGAAAGCTAAATTGTTTTATGGGTACTTGTTTTATGGGTACTTGTTTTATGGGAATTATGCTAAGGTTTTGCATATAATAAAACAAATCAAAATGGGGAAAAAAGCAGTACTGAAAAATTGGAAACAAAATAAAATAAATCAACTACCAACTAGATATCAACTTGATAGGCTAACTATACAATAAATTACTTCATATGCCTTTAAATACAATAATTTTACTATACACTTTCCTAGAGACATATAAAATAAGGATAAAAGACAGTTGCAAAGAAATCCTAAGCACTATTCAGGAATCATATTGATAATAAAATAGGCTATTAACTTGAAACCATTATATATAACATAGGATGAGGAAAAAAACTAATTCTATTAATGGCACTAGGTACCAAGACTCAGCAAAAAAGATACAAACATAAATCCAATGTGTGAAAAAACTGTAAAATTAAGTTTAAATTTTGGAAATTTAAATGTTAAATGTTGGAAACAATGTGAATTTTGCATATTTGTGTTTTTTTAATATACAATATTTCCTAACTCTGGCCACCATAAATCCTAGAACTAACGACTAACCTAGTAGCAAGAACACCTCTCCCACCTAGGTGAGACTGTGGTCTCCAAATACTATCTCAGACTCAAAAGAACCACGGCTCTTTGGAGACCAGAAATCTATAAATGAGCCAGGAAAATTATTTACCAGAAAGCAAGGAAATTACCAAAGCTATTGGTCATATCAAATGGAATAGGAGCCAACTTTAAGGAGCTCCCACTGGCCAAAGATGAAACAATTTGAGTATTAAAAACACAACTGCCATATGTTGAAACAGTTTAAATATAAAGTCTATAAGTTCATGATGATAGGTTCACAAAAAGGCAAAAACCCTCATGGTTACCTTTGGAGGTTGCTAGGCCACCAACTCATTACTGTGGTCTGAAAATAGAGGCAAAGAATTAAGCATTTTTCTTGCCTTTCCTGTACAAATTGTATTTCAGGGTAGTCAAACAGCTGGAAAGAGAAAGTTCTTCATAAAAGACTCTCAGCTGATAAATATTGAAGAAATAATAGAATTAGATAATCACCACGTTGCAACCTTTAATGCAATAACGGATACAGGCTATATAACCCCACAAAAGGACTTCACCACTAAGTGAAAGAGTCTTGGGGAATTTCACTATGGGTGGATGGAGCTAACTACACCTAAACCCAATATAATGTTTAATGTTAACATCATAAAAAAAGAAAACAACTCAGACACTGCTTCCCTGATAATTAATGAAATAGGAAGTATATTGCACTACCTATGAAATTATCTGCCCAACCCCCCCAACTATCCCACCAAAAAACAAAACAAAAACAAATATAAGGGTGAAATCTGATCAGGCTTCTAGAGCAGTGCTGTTCAATACAACTTTCTGCAATCATGAAAATTTTATAAATGCACTGTTCAAAAAGCAGCCACCAGGCAATCTGTAGCTACCGAGCACTTGAAATGTGGCTAATGCAAGTTAGGAACTGAATTTTTTTTTTTTTTTTTTTTTTTTGAGACAGAGTCTCGCTCCGTCACCCAGGCTGGAGTGCAGTGGCGTGATCTCGGCTCACTGCAACCTCCACCTCCCGGGTTCAAGCGATTCTCCTTCTCCTGCCTCAGCTTCCTTAGTAGCTGAGATTACAGGCGCATGCCACCACGCCCGGCTAATTTTTTATTTTTAGTAGAGACGGAGTTTCACCATGTTGGTCAGGCTGGTCTCGAACTCCTGACCTCGTGATCCACCCACCTCAGCCTCCCAAAGTGCTGGGATTACAGGCGTGAGCCACCTTGCCCGGACTAGGAACTGAATTTTTAATTTTATTTCACTTTAATTAACTAGCCACAGCTGGCTGGTGGCTACAATACCGGACAGTGCAATTCTACATCTAACTACTGGTTTAGAGCAGTGGTCCCCAACCTTTTTGGCACCAGGGACCTGTTTCATGGAAGACACCGACAGGGTGGAAATAACACATTTTGTAAATATCTTTTTGTTAAAATTCATATGAAATGTTTTGGGGGAGGAATGGCCAAACCACTTTTTTTTGTTTTTTGAGACCGAGTCTCGCACTCTTGCCTGGTCTGGAGAGCAATGGTGTGATCTCGGCTCACTGCAACCTCCACCTCCTGGATTCACGTGATTCTCCTGCCTCAGCCTCCCGAGTAGCTGGGATTACAGGCGCACATCACCACACTCGGCTAATTTTATTGCATTTTCAGTAGAGACGGGGTTTCACTATGTTGGCCACACTGGTCTCAAACTCCTGACCTCATGCCCACCTCAGCCTCCCAAAGTGCTGGGATTACAGGCGTGAGTCACCGTGCCCGGCCAACCACTTCTTCAGTAATATGAATAATACACATGGACAGGGTTAGGGGCATGGTTTCAGGATGAAACTATTCCACCTCAGATCATCAGGCATTAGTCAGATTCTCATAAGTGTGCAACCTAGATTCCTTGCATGCGCAGTTTACAATAGGGTTCGTGCCCCTAGGAGAATCTAACCTCACGGCTGATCTGACAGGAGACAGAGCTCAGGTGGTAGGTAATGCTCACTAGCCTGTCACTCACCTCCTGCTCTGTAGCCTGGTTCCTAACAGGCCACGGACTGGTACTGCTCTGCGGCCCCAGGTTTGGGGGCCCCTGGTTTAGAGGACATAAAGGCAACAGAGATACATGTTAAAGGATATTGTGCAATGCAATCTGCTAAATTTAGAACTGTAAGGAAAAATAGGGGCTAATCCCATAGCTATAGCTATGAGGGAACAAATATAGATTAAAAGATGTCAAATGTGCATCACCCAAACACAATAGGCAGATCCCTGTGGGATTTTGGTTCAAACAAGCTAATTGTAAAAAGACATTTAAGAGACAGTTGAAGAAATGGTAATTTGACTAGATATTGACATTAGAGAATTTTTATTAATTTGTGTATGTGTAATGACAGTACTGTGGCTCTGTAAAACTGAAAAACCTAGCTCCTGATGGGGGCGGGGAGGCGGACTAAAATAACATAAAGATCAGAGATTCAGTTCCTGAAACCTTATGTCAATGTTGGCTTTAGCTGAATTTCAAGTCAAGTTGACATTTTTTGAAAGCAGGAAGCAATGACAGAGTGGACTACTGATGCTGTCACCATCTGCCAGCACAACATAAATTAGAACAGAAAGGACTAAGCAAAGGTCTTCCACCTTTTAACGAGAGGAAATGGCATCAGTACTATCAACATACACAATTTTTACAAACAACTTTTAGATTTGCATCTACATACATTTTAAAAGGCAGTGTGCCTGTTTATAAATCTCTACTCTAATTTAGTTTCAGAGCTTTTTACTACCCTGATCACTGATAATGCCATAGTCAAAAGGCAAACTCAAAATAAAAATCAATCTAAAAATGGTACTGCACGCCAAATAAGAAAATATATACACTTTATCATTAAGCTACAGCTAACAGAAATCTAATCAACGATCCTTATGATTTCCTCGTATCTAAAAAATAAATGCAAGCACTTGAGGAACTGTATAAATACAGGGCATCTACCCTACAATACTGCTTTATTAAAATAATAAATTCTTTTAATAAGTTTAACCGGACATAAGGCTCAGGGAAAACTACTTTGTGCATATCAGCGTACGGTGCTGAAACTGTAAAAGACGACCTGTCTCTGACATCATACTCATCTTTACTCTCCTGATGTCGTAAGGGACGTAAGAAAAAGCACATTATAAGCCTAAATGTACTGTCTTCAAGTATCTCCATGATTAAAGTGTTCCTAAGAAACCGTCCTTATTTCTTTCTATCCCTCATTTGTGTGCATGGAGCCGTTAGTTCAGGGTTCTCCAATTTCAGTTCTCCACATTTCCGTACCTCTTGTACTAACATAACCGTTTAAACCAACTCACTATTTTAAAAGCTGCCAACCTTAACATGCCACCCTAAATGAGCGGGTCCCCTTGTGCCGTGAATGAAGTAGTCCCAACAGCGCTAGCTAGACAGCAGCCCTGGCAGGGAGGCCGCACTGGGGTCTCTCCGCTGAAAAGGAAGGTGGGTCCGCCGGGGAAGGTGAGTACTGGGCGCAGCTCGCTCGCCCACCTGGCCACTCTCCGAAGCGCCCCCAGCCACCCGGACTCCGAGGAAGGGCTGACCACCTGGCGGGGCCGAACCCCACGCCGGGCTGCGCCACGCCGGACTCCGCCAGTGTGCAGGGCATAGCGGGCCAGGCCGAGGGACTGGGCTCCGGGGCGGACCCGAGCCGGCGGGGACGCGCCTGGTGGTTCGCAGGCCGTTGCGCAAACCGGCCGCAAGCCATGAGGCCGCGAAGCCAGAGTCACCAAGGCAGCCTGGGCCGCCTCCAGACCAGGACACGGCCGCCCCTTGCCCTTCCGACTTGCGCACAGGCGGTTACAGGGTTGCCGCAAGCACGCCCCTGAGCCTTCCCGCCATTACCTCGGGCCGGCGCTGCGCACGCGCGCC
The DNA here is from genome assembly GCF_029281585.2 of Gorilla gorilla gorilla. Classification (NCBI taxonomy): domain Eukaryota; kingdom Metazoa; phylum Chordata; class Mammalia; order Primates; family Hominidae; genus Gorilla; species Gorilla gorilla. The sequence goes on along the minus strand of NC_086017.1, from coordinate 145,663,141 downwards.
ACCGCTAAACTTACGTCCAGCCTCTGTAATCGGCGCGTTTGTTCCGCCCACTGCCCCCACACTTTTAATAATTGAAACAATGCCTTCTCCAGACTTCCCCTGCACGCGAGCAAATGAACTCACCCACATCCGGGAATCCGAGGAAAGCGAGTGCAGACACGTGATGCGGGGGGGCGGGGCGGGGCGTGGCAGGAGGAAGCGTCTGCCGCGGTGGCCGGGTGCCGGTAAGGGTTTCCAGCGCCCCCGGCCTAGGTTTTGGAGGCGCGGGAATGCGTTCGTTGCTCAGTGTCGGACTTCCCCCTGTTCCCATCGGCCGAGGCTGTCACTTTACGCTCATAACCGTTTTTCTTTACTGCACTCGTGTCGGGAGGAAAGGGACTTGCGTGGCACCCCCAGACCTCCCCGTCTCCGCTTCCACGTTTGGTACATCCTGCCTCAGGCAGGAAGCCGCAGCTGAGGGGCGGCCTGACGTACGGTGCGGATGGTGGTGGCCTGCGAGGCTCATTTCTAGCAAGGAACAAGGCTTTCCCGCTTTGATTTTATAAATACATGTTTTCAAAGCTATAATATATAGAAATTGATAAGACATGTCCCTGTCCCGGGAAACGCAGGCACCGCGTGTTTGGAAAGACATTCATCTGGGCTGTTTGACAGACTCCCCAGTTGGTGCCATGCTCTGTGCTTAGGGAACTGTGAGACCCCTGGAGGGGTGGGTACCGGGACCGCGCTCAGCCTGGGGCTTGGAGGCGGCCTCCTATAGGAAGCGACCTGGGACCTAAGATTTTTAGACTGACTGTGGGTTCACTGGAATAAAAAGGAAGAAACAAAGAGCATTGCAGGCATCGGGACTGTCACGTGAGTAAGAAAAGTTTGTTCAGGAAACAGTGGTCGTACTGGGTGACGAGTACTTGGGACGGTGGCTTTAGTACACAAGGTAATCAGTGTGCCCTGGGCATTGATTATCTTGATGCTTCCCATCCTTCCAGCCCCTTATGAGGGAAGGCACCTTCGCGCCTAATCCCGGAAATGGGATGTTGACCTTCAAGAGCTGACGCCTGCGTTTATCTTGAAAGGAAGAGTGGCATTAGTGATGTGGAAAAGGGGGTTTTAACTGTCAAGGCTGGAAAATGTGACAGGGTTGGAGGTGTTTGGAGAAGGGACAGGTGAAAAAGATTGAGGCCAAATGTGGAAAGATCTACTAAGGAATCATGGGTACAAAATGTACACATAACAGTTGGAGACAATAATACCTGAGCAATTGACCACAAAGCTGACCTAGCTTGTTTAGTAGATTAAGTTAGGACAAGAAGCAAGAGTTCATGGATAGAAGGCCTACTGAAGCTCGAGTGATTTGAGAAAACTTTACAAAGGTGGAAAATCTACGTGGGCCTCCGAAAGTCAGGTTTGGATCAGCTGAGGAAAGTGAGAAGGGTATCCCAGGAGACAGAGCAGCAAGGACAAAGGAGTAGCAGCAGGAAAGTGGGGAGCACTTGTAAGACAGGGACTTCAAAAGTATAACCAAAACTTCGTCTTGCTTTGAGTTATCCACTGGGTAGTACTCGGTTAATTATTGAGTACTGGATTAATTAAGCCCTCACCTGGCTCACCGGTGACAGAAGTAGCAGGGCGCATTTTGCTTAACTTTTGCCCAGATCCTTGTCATGGGGGTAAAAACCCTTTCCCACACCAATCTGTGTATAATTTTTGCCAAGGTGTTAGGGATATCTTGCAGTTATCCTATGGGGGGACAGCTGTGAGCCTTTTTTTTTTTTTTTTTTTTTTTCCCCGAGACGGAGTCTTGCTCTGTCGCCCAGGCTGGAGTGCAGTGGCGCGTGGCGCTATCTCGGCTCACTGCAAGCTCCGCCTCCCAGGTTCACGCCATTCTCCTGCCTCAGCCTCCCGAGTAGCTGGGACTACAGGCGCCTGCCACCATGCTCGGCTAATTTTTTGTATTTTTAGTAGAGACGAGGTTTCACCCTGTTAGCCAGGATGGTGTTGATCTCCTGACCTCGTGATCCGCCCACCTCGGTCTCCCAAAGTGCTGGATTACAGGCGCGAGCCACCGCGCCCGGCCCTGTGAGCCATTTTTACAAAAACTTCCACCTGCCTTGGCCCAAACCTCAGCGTTCTTAGGCACAGGAGCTCATGAACATACTGAGATAACACTAAACTGGACTATGCGAAGGGACCAACTACAGACCTGACACAAATCCTCAAGGCAAGACGATGTCTGAAGTTGAGCTTGTAAAGGAAATGGCTTCCTTCCTTAAAATATCACCCAGGCTGAGCTCTGAAAAAAGCACCTCCAGATGGTGAGTTCCACCCCGCTCCCCCACCCCAAAATTGCTTATTGTGTGAGTCTCCATAGTCTCAGAAACTGAGAGTACCTTTGATGCCAGTGGCTTCTGGGCTTTTTGGATTGTCACTTGGTAGCAGAGAGCACCCATAGGATGATGCCTATGATGAGTCAGGGCCCAACCTTGGAAACAGGGAAATCCAGAAGTATCCTCCAAGCTAGCCAGCCTTTTGGATTAGATTATAGCAGTTTCAGAGAAAAATGGGGAATCAGCCATGGTCAAGGAGCTGAATAAGCATCGTGACCATTTGGGCCAGAAATTGAAGGGAGTGTAGCGTTAAGAATTAGAGGAAGGAACCTCCGAGGAAGGAGCTACCCCAAAGGGAAGCAGAAACTGGAGAAACTTTAGCAGTATGAGGTTCTACCACTGGTGTTCACCTAGAAGTGATTTGTTCAGATCTCAGCCTGGGTACTATTTTAGGGAAGGAAGCCGTTTCCTTTACAGTATGTTCGTGGGACTCCTGTGCCTAAGAATGCTGAGGTTTGAGCCAGGGGCTAGAAAGGAAACTTAGCTGGCCATTATGAATCAGGGACTCATCAAAGGCATCACAAACAGGAAAAGGTGAATGTTCAAGTTAGAAGAGCTATATTGAGATGCAACATATTAATATTTGAGGGCCTCGTTTAACGTGTTGCTCTCCTGTTACACTCTATGACACTGGTCTGTCAGCTGGGCTATGCCTGTCCAGTATACACTATAAAATATGTATCAGTTGGGGTTGGAGAGAGGAACTGTGATCAAAGTAGTCACCCGGCCCATATGAGAAAATGAACCTTTTCCCAAAAGGTGGCCCCAGACTAAAAAGCCTGGAGAATCCTAATAGTGGATTATACCATCTCTTCAGTCTTCGTGTTTAAGAAATAACCTCTTTGGCTTACAGATTTGACAAGATCAAAGCTGCAGGAAAATGGACAGTGAGGTTCAGAGAGATGGAAGGATCTTGGATTTGATTGATGATGCTTGGCGAGAAGACAAGCTGCCTTATGAGGATGTCGCAATACCACTGGTAGGTTATGATTTGAGCTGAGGATGGGTTAAAGGTATTGATCTGGCAGTAACTAGTGGAGGAGGGATATCAATGGAAGATAAACTAGTGTGGCAAAGAAATCAAAGCTGTGGAATTCTCTAACTCTAGAAGCTTCTGGAGAGCATCTAGTTGTATGTTTTATTTGAAGAAAAATGTGGTTCAGGGAGCTAACATGGCCAGGTCAGTTAGGAGTCATGCCAGGACTAGAGCCCAGATTTTCTGAGCCATGTTCTGTCCACCACACGAAAACCAGAGAAACCAAATAATGAGAGTTTAATGCGCAAGATCGGGAGGAACAAGAAGCAGCAGCATATGAGCTCTGTTTCTTACTTCCCTGCCTGTGGCTCATCAGTCTTTTGGCATTTTTAGAAACTTACATTCTTGGAGCATACACCTATCTTAGGTTCCCTGGAAAATATTCAGAAGATACCTGGGTATTCTTTTGCGTTTAGGCCAGCAGCCTTCTGGAATACTCTTTTCTTCCCCATCTTTGGAAAACTCTGCTGCAGGGAGTTTGTTAAACCTCATGTAATAAGTGATCCAAAAGTTTTGCTTACATAAATGTTTGTTTAAAATCCTATTTATGTCATAGAGGCCTAAAAAAGGGAAAACAGGACTGTTTTTCTTTAAAGCATGCCAGCTGCCCTGAGAAGAGTAGTTAGTATTGAATAAAATATAATTTATAGTTAGAATATCTGCTGCTGCTGTTTGCAAAGAAATAAAATAGTTCATCTGTATTTTCATTTACGAATAAGAGATAGTAATATGTTCAGTGAATAATATACATATCAAATAACAAGTCATAGCTTAGTTCAAGCTTAGGAAAATTGTCAAAAGAGAGAGCATAATAAGAATTATAGATGTCATTTATTGAATACCAGTTTTATGCCATGGACTGAGGTTGGAAATATACATTATCTCTAATTCTTAAACAACCCTGTGAGGGAGGTGCTGTTATTCCCATTTTATAGGAAAAGAATAGGATCAGAAAGGGCAACTTGCCCAAAGTCCAGTAGCAGGTAAGTAGGGCTTCATATAACATATACCTAGGTCTGTGAAGTTCCAAATCCTGTCTTGTGAACTTCTGTTCATTCATTCATTTGACAAGCATTTTTTGAAGCCTACTGTGTGCCATAAGACTATGTGAACATAAGATACAGTTCCTCCTCCTGAGGGGTCTAGAAAGGCAACACTTACAGATAAGTAATTGTGATAATAAATATTCTAGGTGGGGGCATAAACAGCCACATCATATACGAAGTGGCTGATTGCCTGGTGGGCATCAGAAAGGCTTCTGAGAGAATGTCATGTTTAAGCTGGGTCATAAGGAAGGACCAGAAGTTTAGTGGAGGTAGACAAGGGTATTGCAGCAGAGCGGACAGATGTGTAAAGGCCCAGAGTTTTGAAAGGCTTTGGGACATGGTGAGTCATTCACTGTGGATGAAGAATACATTTGTCACATAAGTAGGCTGAAAAGTTGGGCTTGGATCAGATTGAGAGTGGTATTTGATACCACACTTAGACCTCATCCTCAGGAGATCCAGGAATGAATGGTCTTAAAAGCGAGACTGCTATGCTCAGATTTGGCTTTTGGAAAATCAGTTTAGCAGCATTGTTAGAGATGGTGTGACATGGAGATAGGAGCAAGTGAGACCAATTGGCAAGCTGTTGTGGTGGTCTAGGCAAGGGAGGAGGGCCTAAACAAAGTCAAGAAAATAAAGGAGACGTCCATTTCTGGAGAAGTTTATGGCTCAGATTGGAGAATATTTGGGTGGCAGGGGATGAAGGAAGTTTCCCTGCTGACTTCCAGGTGAAGTTGGCTTGGCCCTGCTGCTAATCCACACCTTTCGCTTGTCTTGTGATTCTAAGGCAATGTGTATGCCAGTTAGGTTTTGCTGCATAACAAGTCACCCCAAAGCTTAGTGACTTAAAAGAGCAACTGTTTATTTCATGATTTTGTAGCTCAGCTGGGAGGGACTTCTAGTCTGCACCAGCTCAGCTGATCCCTGCCAGGCTTGCTTGTGTTGTGCAGTCAGCCAACAGACTCTGGAGGCTGGGTAATCTAGGACTGTCTCACATGTCTGGCAGTTAACAAGCTGTCTGCTGGGTGATGGGGTGACTATGCCATGGTCTCTGGTATCCAGCAGGCTCGCCCAGACTTCTCAATCTCAGGGTTCCAAGAGCAACCTGAGAGGAAACTGCAGAGCTTCTTGGAGCTTAGGCCAAGAACTGGCCCACTGGCATGACAGCTTCATTCTGTTGGCCAAAACAACTCACAGGGCCAGTCCAAATCCAAGATTGGGGAAATCAATTTCACCTTTTGATAAGAGTAGCTGCAAAGAACTAAGGGCGTTTTACAGTACACCATAATGGATGGCTGGGTTTATGATACTTTTGTTTTTGTTTGCCAGGCATATATGCCATTTTATGTGTTGGCATGTATTGCAAGGGACAGTAGATACCAAATGAAAGACACATTATTTTAGAAAGCATACCACAGATAGGATGAAATTAAGCAACGTTGTCTGCTTCTGAATTAAAGAATTCATTAACCAAGGACCTATTTATTCTTTGTCATCTATAAGTAATTATTAGGACTGAACTTTCTTTTTAAGTTTAAGATAATATATTATTGTGTTACAATAAATGATAGCTCTTTTCAATCTGTTCAAGTATGTTTGAATCTGTCTTGTAGAACAAGATGTATGTGATTCAAATATAGATAAGTAAATATCATTTAATATATACTGAGCATAATTTTAGAGGGGAAAACATATTCACATACTACAAATTAGAAGCCAGTGGAAAATTTTAAGTCTGGATATTGCATAACAGTTTGCTAACCATAAAACAAAACACAGATAATTGAAAAGAAATATATAGGTATCTGTGAACTCTGGTACAAAGCAGAGTTTCAGTAGTAATACATTTAAACTTAAAATACAAGTAAATGATCCCAGATCCTACAGTAAGTGTGGCCCATGACTTACCATTTTAAGAAAATTGCTGGTAGGGTGTGAATTGGTCATTTTTTTGGTTTTTTGTTGCTCTGCTCCACCACTAGAGGGAGGTCTTATCTATTAATTACATTTTCAGTGTTTCCTGCCCTACCTCCATTTTTATTATAATATAGACATGTTGGGCCAGGTGCGGTGGCTCGCGCCTGTAATCCCAGCACTTTGGGAGGCTGAGGCGGGTGGATCATCTGAGGTCGGGAGTTCGAGACCAGCCTGACCAACATAGAGAAACCCCATCTCTACTAAAAAAAAATAAAAAAATACAAAATTAGCCGGGAATGGTGGTGCATGCCTGTAATCCCAGCTACTCAGGAGGCTGAGGCAGGAGAATCGCTTGAACCCAGGAGGCAGAGGTTGTGGTGAGCCGAGATCACGCCATTGCACTCTAACCTGGGCAACAAAAGCGAAACTCCATCTCAAAAAAAAAAAGACATGTTGGGTCCAAGATAATTTTTTGGATACATTTCTTGTGTCTAAGGAATACGCCAGCAAACTAGTATTCTTTTAAAGCACGCTCCCCCTAAAGAAGATTTAGGATTCGCTCATCTCAGTGTTCCTAGCCGCTAATAATAATAGCAAATATTCCTTGAGCACTGGATACCCCACACAGTGCTCAGCACCTGATCTGAATTACCTCACCTAATCCTTACAGTAGTCCTGTGAGGTGATGGCTCTTTTGTTCTCCCATTTGCCAAGGAAGAAACAAAGGCCCCAAGGGTTTGCATACCTTGCCCAAGTAACCCAGCAAATGGGAGAGTTGTAGTCTTGGATCCTAGTTGGCTTCCAAAAGCCTCTGCCCTTAACCCTTCTGCCACAGTGCCTCCTTCACAAATGTCAGAGTCAAAATGCCCATCATTCCCTACTGAAGAAGGCCCAGGCCATGTTTGAATGATACTTCTGATAGTTTCCTCACGTGTATGATTTTAGCTTTTTTAGAATACACATATCAATTATGTTGCCTGTTCCTAGGAACTCACAAGCTTTAATTCTAAGTGCTCTTGAGTTCCAAGAAGATGCAGAATATATTACTGTTCTGAATTTCTATTGTACCTTTTCAGAATGAGCTTCCTGAACCTGAACAAGACAATGGTGGCACCACAGAATCTGTCAAAGAACAAGAAATGAAGTGGACAGACTTAGCCTTACAGTACCTCCATGAGAATGTTCCCCCCATTGGAAACTGACGCTCCTTTCTTGTGGATGGATTTTCTCAAAGTACACAGATAAAGCATGTTTTGTTTCAGTCTCCAAATTCAAATCTTTGAGTAATAAATCAGCACTCAAAAATGTACACCCATTTAGTTTGTGGTAGCCAAGTGCAATGAGAAATTGAATGAGAAACAGATTTCTCAGTAATGGTGGATATTTGGCTCTTTAAACCTAAAACTCTTCATTGAGTAGCTTATATTTGAACATGATTGGTTAAACATTTGCCTCTACCTCTGATTTTGCTTTGCTGTCAAAGTTTAACACCTTCCAACTACTTATGTGTGTCCTGTAACACAGGTGATTGAACATATGAGAGGGAAAGGCAAAGAAAAAGGAAGCCAGACACTAGGAGAATTATTAACTTCTCATACTTCCCCACATTGAGAAGCATTTGGAGTGTATTTAGCCTGTAGATGTTGTGATATGCAAATATCCCATTCCCTGGTTACTGGCATTCCTAAGATTCTTCATGGTATTTTCAAACTTTGGATAAATTTACAGATTAGAAAGATATCTGACAGTTAACCTCTGTTCTCCTTACAAATTCCTTTTGTGCTGCTGGAAAGGATCTTTGGCTAGGTGGATGACTAGTTTTATTCAAAGCCTTTTCTTAAAGCCCTTTCAGTTACAACCACCCCACTGTGGAATCAGTATTTAGTTATACGTTTGTATGAGAACCTGTATTTTGAAAAACACATTCAAGTATATTTATTCCTGGAATTATTTGCCTGTTAAACAGTGTCTTTCATGTTCCCTCCCCAGATTGTAAACTCTGTAAGAAGCTGCTTGTATCTGTATCCCTTGTTGAAACTCTGAAAACACTGAATAACTAAAATCTCTTCTCATCCTTTTTATGCTGGGTCTTTTTGTTTACTTAGCTTTTAGGAGGAAGAGGTACATGAAAAAACAAATTAGCTTATTTTAGGTTTTCAATCACAAACATGATTTTAGCATCTATCCTATAATCCAGATACATCCAGGCTGATTTCTTCTCTTTGCATCAGTAGTTCTGCCTAGAAATCTTTTATCTTCAGAATAAAGACCCCAAGGCACCAGTCCCTTCAATAAGCAAAGAAAGACAACCTAATAGAAAAGAGACTTACAATATTAAAAAAAACTTATACAAGAGAAAAAGCTTTTCAAAAAATTAAAATACCTAGAATGCCACAGTTCTTTCACATTCTTGTTAAATGAGGATTTTACAGCTTACTTGTGGTATGTAATCTCTGAGACACTAACATCTAAGAACTTGACAAATGTTCATGTGAATCCTGCCTAGCCTTTCCCTGGAATATTAGTAGACCAGTAAAATATGAAAGCTATTCTTGATTTCTGCTGAACCAGAATATGATATCTGTAAGACAGCTGTTGGTTTGTGTCTATGACACTCATCCGAGAACTGCCGCCACCCCCAGGAATAGCCTCTGGGCAAGTTCGTAACTTGTGTTATGGTGCCAGAACTGTAGCTCATTGTATCAGGAATTAGGTGACCTAATTTAGGCTAGTCAGATTTTGTCAACCAGGGCTTCGAAATCTCTGTCTAGGACTGGCTTGAGGATGATGGGCACAAGAAATGCTAAGTTGCTGTTACAGGGTAGCTTTCTTCAATTGTCTGTACCAAAACACCCAAAAAGGAAAGTATCTGGAGAGGGAGGCCAAGAGGCTATGTGGCCTATTGGTTCCTGCCAGCTTTCCAGTTTAGAGCCTGCATATTGCTTTTCTCTGTGGGAGGCACCGTGCCTGGCACTGGGAATATAGCAATGAACAAAGTAAGTGTGGCCTCTCCCTTCATGGAGCCTTTAGTTGGGGAGACAGGCATTAAACCATTAGCCATACAAATACATGATTTCAATTTGGGGCGTATGCCAGGAAGGAAAAATAAAAGATGTGACTTAGGTTGGGTTCCCAGAAGCCAACCCTGAGGCAGAGATTTCTTGTGCAAGTGATTTATTGAGGTGCTTTCAGAAGAGTCCTGTAAGGTAAACAGGATAGGTCAGGGAAAGAAGCTGAGCCAAGATGTGGTTTGAGCTGAAGTCTAGCTTCAGTCTGATCCAGTGGGATTTCTGGCCCATGATGATGCCAAGAGTTTTCTCACCTTGAGGCAAGGGGTTAGGCCTTTGTACTGAGTATGAATTGGTCAGTCATTGGCTTGGCCCTTCCCACAATCCCCCAGTGAGAGCGTAACCTCCCAGGCATTGCCAGGTGACACGCCTCTCCAGAGGACACTCTGTAAGAAGCAGCCTCGGCTGCTTGTGTCCGTACCCCTTGTTGAAACTCTGGAAACACTGAATAACTAAAATCTCTTCTCACAGCTGTGAGCGTTTGACAGCCAATACACAGTAGCTGGGGGAATGGGTACCAACAGTACTGCTGCAGTATAGGAGAATGTGACTGCAGGGGATCTGATTTATATTGAATAATCCAAGGGAGACCTTGTGATTAGCAGCTTTTATAGCACATAATTTGAAATACTAATTTTGTCTCTGAATTTTTTTCCAATCTCCAAGGAAGTAACCAGGTCCTGTGTGCTTCCCGTGCACAGCAGGAAGCGGACATGCTTAATAATAACCCTAGTCCTTGTTTGGGAAGCAGGGGAGGGTGGGAGACAAGAGGGTCTGCAGACAGGAGCCTCTTAGGAGTAGTGGAAAGCTGTGTTCCACTCAGTACCACAGTGAGATGGTGAACTTCAGAGTTTCATGGTTTGTTGGGTGCTCCAGAGGAAACCTGCACCTCAACACTGAGTCTTCGAGAAAAGGCAAAGACCTCCAAGCTTGGAACCCCCTCCTACAAGGGCCCCCTCAGACTTGGCAGTGAAGATAATAGCAACGACCCAGATAGACTGAAGAGTAGAGGTCTTCACCCATTTTTCCAGGTCATTCATGAGTGTCCTAAATGCTTGCAAGACCCTAAGAAGGGGAAAGGACACCCCAGGGACCACAGAATTAATTTCTGCTTGCAGTGCAGCAGAGTGAGGCCAAATGGACTTAATTTGCTTTGAAAAAAAGAAATGTGCTATCTCTTGTACCCTCCTTGAGCTTGTGACCCAACACTCAAAGGATGAGTAGTAGTAATAAGGGAAAGAATTGGGAGATGAGGATTGCTTACAGAGAGAGCTAACTGCATAAAGCCAGGAGGTAGGACTGGCATTATAAGCAAGGTGGGTAGGCAGGTGTCTGGCTAAAAAAAGTTTTTCTAAGTCATTGAAAGGTTCTAACTAGAGAGAGTGGCCTGATCAGATTGGATTTAAATATATATATATGTATATATCACTTTGGAGATAAGAATAGAAGTGGAAAGAAAAATCAGAAGAGCTTTGCTTTGGCTCAAGTGAGAAATGATGGTAGTTTGGATTGGCAAGATAGAGGTAGAAGTAGAAGGACTTGAAATATTTGTTCGGGGTGGAATTGTCCAGACTTGCCCAGTGTGAGCACTGGCCTCATGACCCAGGGGTTAGATCTCTGAGCTAGACACAGGACTAAAGTTACAGCCCCTATTCTCTGGAAACAAGGTCTGAGTCCAGGGGCTGCTCATCCTTTGAAACCCAACTTAGACTCACATTGTAATAGTATCATAACGATGACATGATGGTTAATCAAGCACTTCTATGCACTTTAAACACATGAGTTCCAGCCCTGACATTCACCTTTTAGGTGGATAGCATTGTCCTTATTGAGCAGGAGATGGTGACTTAAATGATTTGTTCCAAGTTAACGTTGAAAGACTTATTCCAGGCTGGACGCTGTGGCTCACGCCTGTAATCCCAGCACTTTGGGCAGCTGAGGCGGGCAGATCACCTGAGGTCAGGAGTTTGAGACCAGCCTTGCCAACATGATGAAACCCCGTCTCTACTAAAAATATATTAAAAACAAAAACAAACAAACAAAAAACTAGCTGGGCATGGTGGTGGGCGCCTGTAATCCCAGCTACTTGGGAGGCTGAGGCAGGAGAATTACGTGAACCCAGGAAACAGAGGTTGTAGTGAGCTGACACGGTGCCACTGCACTCCAGCCTGGACGACAGAGTGAGACTCCGTCAAAAAAAAAAAAAAAAAAAGACTTATTCCAAGTCATTCAAATAGTAAATGGATTCCAGACTAGGTTGTCTGATCCCAAAACCCATGTCCTCTCCCTGGACCATGTTACCTTTCCTGTAAAACTTTCTGTGACATGGGAAGAAAATCCTACCAGAATACTTAGAACTTTAAAGTGTGTGCCTTGTTTCTAAAATTGAGATAAAGAACTAGAAGCATTTTTAATAGGAGCATGGGAGTCATGAAACATTTAAAGATTCAACCTTTTATCAAACTCATATATAATGTTGTCACCATGAGTCCTGTTGTCACTGGATTTTATACGAGATTAAATCTCTGTAGTTTCAGATTTTGATGCATTTGAGAGGATAGTTTAATGTCAATGCTACAATACCCAGCAGGGGGCGCTCAATTCCTTTTAGAAAGTTTGAATCACTGGCTGATTGTTAGCTCTGAACACTGAAGATTCTCAATACGTGTGATCTTTTGCTTGAAAGTGCTTCTGCATACCTGGGCTGCCCAAAGTGCTAGCTAGTGGTTATATGAGGAAAGCACAGCCTTCCTGGGATTCTGGCCAGCCAGGCTTGGACTGAGCAGCTCACCTAGTGGGCTCCTCACTCATGCTTTGTCGGGGGCAAAGTGAGGGCACCCAAACGTTGCAGGCAGTTCAGAACTTTTGGTTAAAGAAAAAGAGGTCTGGAACCAGGAATTTTGCCCACCTGTGTCCCCAACTTACAGTCAGGCCTGGGGCTCTTTCATTAAGCTGTTTCCCAGATCTTTGCATGAAATCGTTTGGATAATTTAGGCATCATCCAGGAATAATCCATTACGCTCTAGAAAGACTGTTTTTCCTTTTAAAAAAAACAAAAAAAACAAAAACTCTTATTCATGTGCAGATTTGTTAATACAGGGACACTGTTGTCACAGGAGTTTGGTATACAGATCATTTCATCACTCAGGTACTAAGCCTAGTACCCAGTAGTTATTTCTCCTGATCCCCTCCCTCCTTCACCCTCCTCCCTCAAGTAGGCCACAGTGTCTGCTTTTCCCCAGTTTGTGCCTATTGGTTCTCATTATTTAGCCCCCACTTATGAAAACATGCAGTGTTGGCTTTCTGTTTCTTCATTAGTTTGCTAAGGATAATGGCCTTCAGCTCCATCCACGTTCCTGCAAAGGACCTGATCTCCTTTTTAATGGCTACATAGCATTCCATGGTGTATATGTACCACATTTTCTTTATTCAGTCTGCCATTGGTGGGCATTTAGGTTAATTCCATGAAAAGACTGTTTTTCAAAGCTTCCTTTCTTGATTTGGCCCCGCTTTACCCACAGTTATATTTGTTCCCCAGTTTCTCACTCTCACTGTGCCATACGCCATCAGTGAGCCTTCGAGGAAAGACTGGGTAGTGGCAGGCCTGAAAAGGCAGCTGGGTGGTCTCCTAAAGGGACTTCATACCTTGTGGCCTTCCTGGCCCAGATGATGGATGGTCCTGGCCTCTGCACCGGAACCAGCCTGGACCAGCTGCTCAGGCGTGCAAGCAAGGCAGTTGCTCTGGGCCTGCACTCAAAAGGGCCTGCATTTGGTATAATGCTCCGCTTTTGCTGTCTTGAAAGTGTTAATAATTTTTTAATAAGGAACCCACATTTTCATTTGGTACTTGGCCCCATAAATTGGGTAGCTGATCCTTGAATCTATGGTATCCATCAGGGTTCCATGCTGGACAGTGACTAAACCCAGCAAATGCCCTCACCTTAGAAGTGAGAATTCAAGGGACTGTGGGTGTTGGCCTTTGGGGTGACAGAAAAGCAACCAGGGCCAGGAGGAGCGACAGGGAGAATGCTGGGTCAGACCCCCGGGCTTGCCAGAGTCCTGACAGGGGTTCAGGTCCTCGAATGATCTCCTAGGCAGTTGCTGAAATCGGTTCCTCAGCTCAACTGAACCCTCTGTCTTTTTTGCCTCCTGAAAACTAGCCTCACTGACCTTGGGAGGAAGGAGAGGTACAGAACTTGAAGTGAGGTTATCACCCAATCTCAGGGCATGTCCCTGCCTAAATTTCATCTGGCTCTTAGCCAACTACTATATGAACTTGCACTCTGTCACCCTGGTCACAGCAATGCAGCTGTTGCAGAATCGAGCCTCTTGAGTGCTGCAGGTGTGAGAAACACAACTACAGAGCTGGGACCAGTGGTTACCCCATTCCTTCATTAGTTCTGCTCATTACTATAAGGATTTCCACCTAGATTTTTATTTTAGTTTACCAACTGGGTTGAACCATATGAAAAAGCTGTTTTTATACATCAAAAATAGTCAGATAATTGCAATTTCCTGTTTTCAGCTAATATTATTCTTACCAAGAGCCAACTGTGTGTGTATACAAACACACGCACACCACACACAAACCGGATTTGATGGGGGTGGGTGGGGGGGACAGGCAAAGGGTGGAGAATTTGAAAACAACCAAATGACTCCAAAGGAAGTAGGGGAGAGGTTGACGTACAGACCCATCCCAGTTATTCCACGCCTTCCCTGTGACTCAGATCCCCTTTATCATGCTGCCACCACCCAAAGGCAAAAGGGGTTTTCCTCTGCCCATGCATGATCTCCTCTACCTTCTTGGCATCTCTGCCCGTGCTTCCTCCCCACCTGTCATCTTAGTCTCCAGCAGTTCCCCTCTTCCCCTCCACCATGCCCACAGAGTGGTACTCACTTGAAGTGGCATGCAGTCTAATGGCGCAGGGCTTCTGGTGAGAGTGAGGTGGATGCATCCCTGCCTCTTGGCCAGTGAGGATGCCTGACACCTGTCAATGACTAAGACCTGATGCAGCCTCCCTTTACTCAGTCCAGACAGACAGGAGGCATGGGTCTGCCTGCTGAGGCTCTTCTTCCTGGCCTCATTGTCACCACTCTCGCCTCCCAGCCCCTACTCTCAGGGATGGGCAGATGTTAAGGATATTCTCCCCACTTACCCTACTGCTCCCCTCTGGGCCTGGAGATTAGGTGCCTGTTTTTTAGTCTGAGATCTTAGTCCAGACATACACGCATCATACAGCAAGGGCTCCAGGAGTGCAAGAAAAATGAGTCCCAGGCTGGCTTGTAGAGTCTCAGATGGACTCGAGGCAGAAGTGGAGAGGGCTGGAGCTCTAGTCCCTCTCCCTTGCATTGACTCTGCTGCCTGCCTCTTTCATCCAGGCTCTCTCTTTCAATCAATCAATCTCCATGTTTGTTCCTATTTCTCTCTTGCTTATTGTGTTTTCTCCCTTGCTCTTTTATTTATTTATTTATTTATTTATTTATTTATTTATTTTATTTTTTTTGAGACGGAGTCTCACTCTGTCCCCAGGCTGGAGTGTGCAGTGGCACAATCTCAGCTCACTGCAAGCTCCACCTCCCAAGTTCACGCCATTCTCCTGCCTCAGCCTCCAGAGTAGCTGGGACTAGAGGCACTCGCCACCATGCCTGGCTAATTTTTTTTTTTTTTTTCTGTTTTTAGTAGAGACAGGGTTTCACTGTGTTAGCCATGATGGTCTCCTGACCTCATGATCCGCCCACCTCGGCCTCCCAAACTGCTGGGATTACAGGCATGAGCCACCGCACCCGGCCCTCTCCCTTGCTCTTACTCAAGCATTTATCTAAACATCCTAGTCTATACATTGGATTTGTTTTCTTATGTCATTCAAATTGCAATTATCTCTAAAGTAGAACTTACATCAAATTCATATCTCATTCTGTTTTACATAATAGTTATTTACTTAAAATTACATGTGAGTAAAATGTATATAGGCTGCCTCAAAGTACAGTGGCTAAGAGGACACACCTTTGAGGCAAGAAAGACCTAGGCTCAAAACCCAGCCAAGCAACACACCAGTCCATCTCCAAGCAGGTTATCTGCCTTTCTGAACCTCAGTGTCCTCATTGAAAATGCGGTTGATAATACTGCTTACATGAAAGGCTTCTTGAAGGAGTAAATGAGACAATGCAAGTAAAGTGCTTAGAAAAGTTTCTGGCACATTGGTAGCACTTGGTAAATATTAGCCATTGTTTTCAATGTAATACAATAAGTATTTCAAAAAAGTTTACATTGCTACTCTGAAGTCAAGCAAAGAATAATTTTATTTTATAAATAATAACTTGCAGATAATCCTTAGGGATCATTTTACACAGTGGAAACAGCCATGAATTAGGAGACAGAAGACCCGGGTTCAGGTTCTGGCTCCACAGTTGCTGACTCTGTTACCAGGAGCCTGATGGTTAACTTCACTGAGCCTGCTTCCTAGGGCTGGAGAGTCAAAACATACTTAAAACTGTTTTGTAGTTATAAAGAACTATACACGTTTAAGTTAAACATGATTTGTTTACTTCATAATTGTGTAATTTCATTCTTAAATTCATGTTTCGTGTAGCGTTTTAATATATGTGCTAATTTAAACCTAATAAATGTACATATGGGCATATCTGTATGTGAATATGCATAAACATCTTTTATAAAGTCTGGAAGAAAAGAAACCATTGGCAGTCGTTACTTCTAGGGACAAGATTAAACTGGTGAGGAAGGAAATTGTCCCACCTTACTTTATATCCTCCAGAAAAGGCAATGAGATTGTGGATAATTTTTTCAAGTAATAATGTTGATATTGTGAGTCAGAAAAGCATTTTTTTTTTTTTTGAGACAGAGTCTTGCTCTGTCACCCAGGCTGGTGCAGTGGCATGATCTCAGCTTACTGCAACCTCCGACTCCCAGGTTCAAGCAATTCTCCTGTCTCATCCTCCCGAGTAGCTAGGATTACAGGCACATGCCACCACGCCTGGATAATTTTTGTATTTTTAGTAGAGACGGAGTTTTGCCGTGTTGGCCAGGCTGGTCTCAAACTGCTGACCTCAGGTGATCTGCCTGCCTTGGCCTCCCAAAGTGCTGAGATTATGGGAGTGAGCCACCACGCCCAGCCAGAAAAGCATTATTTAAAAAAATAAATAAAAATAAAAATAAATAAAACTACTCTCACTGGCTTTGAATAAATATTTGAAATGTATGTTAAAACTTATGTCTGCAATCAGTAACTTTTCATTCCTCTAATACTCAGCAGTGAGCATCAGCTCTGTGCAAAGCACCCTGAGAGAAGCATACGTAAGTCAGACATGAATTGTGCCTGAGGTTACACTGTGTTAGACCAGATAAGACACTTATCATATAAAAAGCCAAAATATAAGAAGAAAGTGGTCAGTGTGCCCAGTACACAATAAATGCTAAAGAAATACTTACTAGATAGATAGTGCAATGGTGCAAGTAGGCAAAGAGATGGATGAATTAATGGATGGATGAATGGATGGTGGTAGTACCATGGAAGAGGAGAGTCAGAGAAGAAATAGATCTCCTGCAGTTGAGGGAATTTAGGAAAGCTTTGTGGAGAAGGTAGCCTTTTGAAACAAAGGCCAGATTTGAACATCTGGAGATTAGAAGATGAATTAGGACAGCACCTTATGGTGATGATATTCTGTCATTTCTGATTTTCTTTCTCCCTCTCTCTCTTCTTTTCAACTAAGGGTAGGGCTGGTGTGTTTGGAAACATATGGGAACTTCTTTTTTTTTTTTTTTTTTTTGGTTGTCACAATGTCTGGGATGGTGGGGGAGGTACCAGAGAATACTGCTACATTTAGTGAGATGTTGGGATTAGTAAATATACTGCAAAGAAGAATTGTTCTATCCAAAACTCTGATAGTGACCACATTGAGAAATACCAGTAAGTGAGAGAAGCATCATAAATAGATTATTACAATGTCATTTAAAAAAATTGCTGACATAGATATCTTTACAAGTTTTCTGCTTTGTTGGCCGGTTCAGTTGATGTGATCTCCCTTCTCGGCAAAGGAGCAGGGAAGTAAGATTGCAAAGGCCCATGATGGGGCAGGGAGCAGTGCTGAGCAGACAGAGGACTAGTCTACAGAGACTGAACTTTGGTCTTCAGGAAAAGGGGACCCAATCAAGGCTTGTAATTAGGGGAATAATCTTGTCATATCTGTACTTTAGGGAATATTAAACCTCTAATTTTTGAGCCTGTTATGAAGCCAAAATATGAAGTGCTAACAAGTTTATTTTTTAGAGCTTCATCCTGGCTTTGCTTCAGGAAGCAGAAAGAGTTCATTCTATATTTTTTAAAATTCTCCTTTAAATTTTTTAAATTTAATTTATAAAATATTTAATAATTTGAAAGACAAATTCTTCAACAAATTATGCTGAGACAATGGTTTTCCATTTAGGAAAAAACAACAACCCAAGTTAGGGTTTCAAGAATTAAACATGAAAAAATTGTTAAAGGTGTTAGAAGGAAATGTAGTTGAATACTTTAGGATATTTGAGGTAGGAAAAGCCTTCTTAAGTAAGTTACAAAAGCCAGGAAGCAGAAAGTACAAAAATAGATTAACAAAATTTCTACATGACAAAAAATATAAATTTAAAAGAATAGAAGGTATTCATAAAACATATAAAAGACAAAAAAAATTCCAGATAACCCATAAAACTTCTATAAATTAGTAAGAAAATATAACCCCAATAGAAAAATAGGCAGTGAGTACCATCAGGCGATTCATAGAAAAAAGATGGAAGACCTGAAAACATGATGATGGCGGATATTTCAAGATGACTTTCCCTACTTCCCATGCTGCTGCCTTGCAGCTTGCCTCACTGCATGCTGGAGCCTGGAAAGCCACAGCCTGCAGCTTCCTGGCTCCCTAAGAGCTGAGCTTCTGCCTGTGACCTGGTTTCTCTTGATTGGTTGTACCCTCAAGAGACCTACTAACTCCACTGGCAGACAGAGTTGAGAAGGTCCTTGTTTTTTGTGTTTTGATTGGGGTTATTTTGGTTTTTTTGTTTGTTTGTTTTTGGTTTTTTCCCTGCATTAACAACAGCAAAGACCTCAGTGTCTAGATCCAGTCTCCAGCTTCGTGGGCGTTGTGGCCAGGACGTAGAGCGTCTACCACACAGCTGAGGCAGTATGGTTCTGGAGACCAGGTATGGCTGAGGCTTCCTGGTTTCTGATTGCCGAGCCAGCAGTTGGGGCCCAGCTTCCCGAATCCCCAGCTTCCAGGTCATGAGGGAAGGCAAAGCTCCCTTGGTGGGTCCGTTCTGAGCTGGAGTTCTGGGAATCAGTCCTCGAAGCTCATCCTGAACTTGCTATTCTACCTTATCTGACAAAATGTTAAACACTCAATTCCCTATATTAAATCACTTTCTACATAAACTAAGGGAGTGGCTTCTGTAATTTCTAGCTGAACTCTGACACCTCGCTAATAATCAAAGAAATTCAAACTAAACCAGCAATGCTATATTATTTCTCATTCATTACAAAGTCAACACTTAAAAAGACTGACAAAATTCAACATTGGTGAGGATGTGGGGAAATGGGAAATGGGCTGTCTCAGAGAGCCTTTTTTTTTTTTTTTTTTTTGAGACAGGGTCTTGCTCTGTCACCCAGGCTGGAGTGCAGTGGTGCAATCACAGCTCACTGCACCCTTGACTACCCGGGTTCAAGCGATCCTCCCACCTCAGCCTTCCAAGTAGCTGGGACTACAGGCAAAAGCCACCAAGCCGGACTAACCTTTTTTTTGTATTTTTAGTAAAGGAAGAGTTTCCCTATGTTGCCCAGGCTGGTCTCAAACTCCTGGGCTCAAGTGACCCACCTGCCTCGATCTCCCAAAGTGCTGGGATTACAGGCATGAGCCACCGTGCTCAGCCTGGAGAACCATTTTGAAGGCAATTTGGCAGTATCTATCCAAGTGTAAAATGTGCATCTCATCCAACCCAGCAATCCCACCTCTAGGTATCTGTCAAAGAGACATATTGGTATATGTCCTTAAGGCAACATTTCTCAAGGATATTAAATGTATCATTGTGAGTAATGGAAGAATAATACTAAGTAGCTGAAATGCCCATCAAGAGGGAATATTTAAGAAATTATTATACAACCATGCTTTGGCATGTTCTGCAGTAGTCAAAGAATGAGGCAGAGCTCCAAATACTAATATGGAAAGATCCCAGACACATTTCCAAGTGAAAAATAAGCTGCAAAACAGCATGCATAGTATTATATCATTTATGTTTAAAAACACGTGTCACAAAAATATATATTTCTGTGTAAACACATGTATGTCTAAATAAACTCACAGTTCAGGAGAGACACAAGCCTAGCAACCTTGGGGAGTGGGGAAGGTGAGATGAGGAGGGGCTCATGCCTGGGTTTTGCTTATACTCTATGTGTCTGTACTATTCGGATGTTTGAATATTTTACAATAAGAATATATTCATATACAGTCAAGTGTCACTTAATCACAGGGATATGCTCTGAGAAATGTATTTGCATTATTAGGTGATTTTGTTGTTGTGCAAACATCACACAGCACAGTTATATAAACCCAGGTGCTAGAGCCTACTACACACCTAGGCTCTATGGGATAGCCTCTTACTCCCAGGCTACAAACCTGCATGGCATGTTACTGTACTGAATACTGTAGGCAATTGTAGCACAATGGTAATTACTTGTGTATCTAAATATATCTAAACATAAAAAGTTACAGTAAAAATATGGTATTATAATTTTTTTTTTTTTGAAGACTTAGTCTCACTCTGTCACCCAGGCTGGAGTGTAGTGGTACAATCTCAGCTCGGTGCTATCTCAGCTCATTACAACCTCCACCTGCCGGGTTCAAGCGATTCTTGTGCCTCAACCTCCCAACCAGCTGGGATTACAGGCGCAAAATAGATTTTTGTATTTTTTTTTAGTTGACACGGCGTTTCACCATGTTGGCCAGGCTGGTCTCAAACTCCTGACCTCAGGTGATCAGCCCACCTTGGCCTCCCAAAGTGCTGGGATTACAGGCTTGAGCCACCACGCCTGGCCTGGTATTATAATCTTATGGGATCACCATTGTATATGCAGTCTATCATTTACCAAAACATTTTCATGCAGTGCATGACTGCAGTATATGATTGCATTAATGCGTAGATTACTAGGTTATAAAATGCTATAGGGACAAGATCCTAACTTTCAAATGTCTAAGCAAAGGATATGTATTTATCTCTCTGTGTATCTGGAAAGAGAGAGAGGGAAAGGAAAAATGACAAAATGGAACATTCATTGGATCTAGGTGGAGTGATATGGCTGTTCATTGTACCATTCTTACAACTTTTCTGTATTTTTAAATTTTTTCATAACATAAAGTTGAAAATAAAAACATATCAAATACACATCACTGAACACACACGTACTTTTCCTGTGCATGCAGATTTTTCCAGATGTGGGAGCACAACCTGTGACTTGCTCAGCTGCAATTATGGCCAAAAGGCATTGGCAGTCTCTCCTTGTCGGCTTCTTAGAGTAAGCATCACCTCGCTCCTGTGGCCAGTGTCTTTAGAAATCTGCAGAGGCCTCGCTGTATACTAAAGAAGGTGGACAGCCCCTCTGCAAAGCACGGTCTGGGCCCAGGCTGTTGGGGAACAGAGGCCTAGCTGGCCTTCTGCCCCTCTTCCTGCAGACGCAGCAGAGCCCATGGCCCACTTAGGGCACCTTTGCCACCGAACATGCCCCCCACGTGTGTTTGGATGCTCCTTGGTGACAGTGCATGGGGCTGCTGCACTCAGCATCCCTATGTGTTCATGTGCATCCCTATGCACATGCCCCCCATGTGTGTTTGGACTCTCCCTGGTGAGGATACCAGAGGGCTGCTACCCCTGGCCTCCCTATGAAGGGCCAGGTGACCCTTGGCAAGAAGAGAAGCTGCAGGTGCCTTCAGGGCCACACCAGGGGTCTCTGAAAGATTCCATTCACTGGAGCTGCTATTCACAGACCCCTCACTTGCTCCTCAGCCTGGTGTTTATTTTTGAGATAGTAGTTTGAGGAGAACGGGGAAAAATGAATTGCAAAAAAAGGAATTGGAATTTTAATGAGAACCATCTGGAGTGTTTTCCAAGGGTGTAATGTTTGGTACAAGAAAGTAATTCCTTAGCTCAAACAAGAAGAGAAATGAAGGAAACTTATATTGTGCTTACTCACCACCCCCCAACTCAAAAAACGACGCTGAGCAGAACCACCTAAATGCATGAATCACACGCGAATGAGGGTGTAGGGGGGCTTTGGAGCAGGAGAACCCGAGATTCTGGCTCTGACTTGCCGCAGCAAGGAGAAATGTTTTTCCTCTGCCAAAGAGACTTTGAGGGATGCGTTGTGGTGGGCCTGGGGCCAGTGCCTGGAATTTGGGTAACC